>NC_086099.1:92576061-92909811 GCF_963921235.1 Mobula hypostoma | reverse complement strand
ATGTCTGTTATATCCTGAGACGGACCTGACTATCCAGAGAGCTGTCTCCTAAACATGGCGGCACTTAGGAATGAATTCAACAGAAAATGCCCATGTTCAGGAGACAGCTAACTGGAAAGTTTAGAGAGAAGGTTGAAAGCAGAGGCTCCACTGGCTTACACAAATCCACATACCAGAATTTGAGGAGCATTTTCTCATTCCTCAAAAAAAAGAATTTCAATTGGAAAGTGAATGCTGCATGAACCGTAAAGCAGACATTTTCCTTCCAATCAAAACTGATGACGGTCACTGAATTATCAACCAAGACAGTCAAGAGGAAGTCATCACGCCCTTTTCCCAAATTGAGTGTGGAATCAGATCAGATTTTGCATCAAACAAACAAATAAAAGAAAAAGCACGGAGCACACTCAGCTGGTAAGTTCAAGTTCACCTGAAAATGATCGCACAAACACTGCACTTGTGAGCAACAGCTTTTTCTGAAAGGAAACATCAGTTGCAAAGACATCGTCTAGACCCATGAGCTTGCAGATGTGCAGCCAGTCAATGGTTCCGAACCATTGCAGCTTGACCTAGTGATTACAACGGAAAATAATGCTGGTCAGAAATCCGCTGGCAGGATAGCTAAGAGCCATGAGCAAGTGCTCCCCGACAAGATATAATCACCAGAAATACAGCAGCAGTACTGAATCATGATCTTGCATGTGTGTCGCCATTAGTGGATTCCTGAACATGGCAAGACGACCAAATGTATAAAATGGAAAATGCTGCTGTTCAGGAGACCGCTGGCTGGGAAATCAAGAGGCAAGGATCGACCCACAGTGTGCAGTGTTGCTTCACTCTGTATAATCACCAGAAATATAGCAGGATGACTGATTACTCTGTAAAATGTTCGATGCGATTGTGTAAAAAGCTCAATGTGATTTTCCCTCCAAAACCCCTGAAAAACACTGAATTTTCCACCTAGACAACCAGGAGGAGGTCATCACGCAATTTTTCCAAAGATCTGTGTGGATTCAGATTAATCTCAAATTATCACACAGGAACTGCATTCATGAGGAGAAACACTCCTTACATATCTACAGGCTGTTGCAAGGATACCTGTCACAATCACGAGCTTGAATAAGAGTAGACAGAGAGCGGATTCCTAAAAATGGCAGCATTTACCAGTGAACACAACAGAAAAATGCTGCTGTTCAGGACACCGCTGTCTGGAAAGTTCCATGCCCAAAGCCAAAGCCAGAGAGACAACTATCGAGTACAGCAATATTATCTACAACTTGACCAATTTGTGAATGTTCACAAAACAATGATTTTCTTTAAAAGAAACCAATCTGTCGACATATTGTTCATGAGGTAATTACTGTGAAATGTTAGAATACGCAAAGTGAAACTTGTTCAGACATTTCTGAGCAACTTTTTCAAATAATTCCCAAAATATGGAAACAGAAATTGTTTGTGCTCAGGATATGAAGAGTAAATACTATGAGTGTGGAAATTAAGAAGTACAAACATTAGAATGGCCTCTTCGTTGGATTGGCACCGAGACCGCAGCAGGTTCTCAGAAGGACTGTTTCATACAAGAGAATACATCCTGTGCATTTGACAGAGTCCATCTTCGAGAATTCCCAAGAAGAGTGAGAAGATTCAGATTAGGTTTTCCATCAAAGCTACACATGAAAGAGAACCATCAGGTCACAGCCAGCAATTCAGTTCTGTGTCATCTCAAAATGATCGCACATGTATTGCATTTGTGAGCAAAGTGGCTGCCTATGTATTAACAGGCTGTTTCAAGGATACCGGACAGAATCATCAGCTTGAACGAGAGTAGTCAGGGAGCGGATTCCTAAATATGACAGCACTTACCAGTGCATACAACGGAAAAATGCTGCTGTTCAGGACACCGCTGGCTGGAAAGTTCCATACCAAAGGCCAAAGCCAGAGACACAAATATCCACTAGAGCAATATTAGCTACAACTTGACCAATTTCTGAATGTTGACTAAAACTGATTTTATTTAAAATTAACCAAGCGGTCTACATTTTCTTCATGAGGCAATTACTTATGATTATTATGCAAAGTCAGAGAGCAGATTCCTAAACATGGCAGCACTGACCAGTGAATACAACGGAATAATGCTGCTGTTCAGGATACCACTGGCTGGGAAGTTTAATGGCCAGGTCAAATCAGAAGACACAACTATCCTCCAAGGAATTATTAACAACAATTTGACCAACGTGTAATGAATGTCAACAAAAATGACTTTCTTCAAAGTTAACCATATTGTCTACGCATTCTGAATGAGGCTATGAGTTTGAAATGTTTAAATATCCAAGGCTAATCTTGTTCAGATACTTTGGAACACTTTCAAATTATCCCTTCAAGAGCCAGAAACACCGGTTGTATGAAGAATTAACATCTATATGTTCTCTGATGTGAATGACTGAAGTTTCATTGAAGGGCAGCTGACAATGTACACCGATAGAATCTGTTCGGAGTCAGCAATAATAGCTAAATGTGGATGAAAACCCCACTTTCATTAGTGACTCTGCCTTTTACCAACTTTGTTGTATGTTTCAATACCAAGGAACCTGTGAGCCAGGATCCAACCTCAAAGAGATAATTCAGAGAAACAGAGAGTCCAAAAGAAGAAATACAGCTAACTGTCTGTGACAATTTCTCCATTGCTTGATCGGATTGTTGCTATGATATCTTTTATATCCTGAGACGGACGTGAGTAGCCAGAGAGCCGATTCCTAAACATGGCAGCATTTAGGAATGAAATCAACAGAAAATGCCCATGTTCAAGAGATAGCTAACTGGCAAATTTAGAGAGAAGGTTGAAAGCAAAGGCTCCACTGGCTTACACAAATCCACATACCAGAATTTGAGGAGCATTTTCTGATTCCTCAAAAAAAGAATTTCAATTGGAAAGTGAATGCTGCATGAACCGTAAAGCAGATATTTTTCTTCCAATCAAAACTGATGACGGTCACTGAATTGTCAACCAAGACAGCCAAGAGGAAGTCATCACGCCCTTTTCCCAAATTGAGTGTGGAATCAGATCAGATTTTGCATCAAACAAACAAATAAAAGGAAAAGCACAGAGCACACTCAACTGGTAAGTTCAAGTTCATCTCAAAATGATCGCACAAATACTGCACTTGTGAGCAACAGCTTTTTCTGAAAGGAAACATCAGTTGCAAAGACATCGTCTAGACCCATGAGCTTCCAGATGTGCAGCTAGACAGCAGTTCCAAACCATTGCAGCTTGACCCAGTGATTACAACGGAAAATAATGCTGGTCAGAAATCCGCTGGCAGGATAGCTAAGGAGCCATGAACAAATGAGAGGGTGCCGTGTTCCTCCAGAAGATATAATCACCAGAAATACAGCAGCAATACTGAATCATGATCTTGCATGTGCGTAGCCGGATAGTGGATTCCTGAACATGGCAACACGACCAAATGTATAAAATGGAAAATGCTGCTGTTTAGGAGACGGCTGGCGGGGAAGTCAAGAGGCAAGGATCGACCCACAGTGTCCAGTGTTGCTTCAACCTGTATAATCACCAGAAATATAGCAGGATGACTGATTACTCTGGAAAATTTTCGATGCGATTGTGTAAAAAGCTCAATGTGACTTCCCCTCCAAAACCCCTGAAAAACACTGAATTTTCCACCTAGACAACCAGGAGGAGATCATCACGCAATTTTCCAAAGATGTCTGTGGATTCAGATTAATCTCAAATTATCGCACATGAACTGCATTCATGAGGAGAAGCACTCCTTACATATCTACAGGCTGTTGCAAGGATACCTGTCAAAAATCAGCAGCTTAAATGAGAGTAGACAGAGAGCGGATTCCTGAACATGGCAGCACTTACCAGTGAATACAACAGAAAAATGCTGCTGTTCAGGACACCGCTGTCTGGAAAGTTCCATGCACAAGGCCAAATCCAGAGACACAACTATGCACTATAGCAATATTATCTACAACTTGACCAATTTGTGAATGTTCAGAAAAACTGATTTTCTTTAAAAGAAACTAATGTCTACATTTTATTCATGTGGCAATTACTCATGATTATTATCCAAAGTCAGAGCAGATTCCTAAACATGGCAGCACTGACCAGTGAATACAATGGAATAATGCTGCTGTTTAGGATACCGCTGGCTGGAAAGTTTAATGGCAAGGTCAAATCAGAAGACACAACCATCCAACAAAGAAATATTAACAACAATTTGACCAACGTGTAATGAATGTCGACAAAAATGACTTTCTTGAAAGTTGACCATATTGTCTACGCATTCTGAACGAGGCTATTAGTTTGAAATGTTTAATTATCCAAAGTTAAACTAGTTCAGATACTTTGGAACTACTTCAAATTATTCCTTCAAGAGCCAGAAACACCGATTGTATGAAGAATTAACATCTATATGTTCTCTGATGTGAATGACTGAAGTTTCATTGAAGGGCAGCTGACAATGTACACCGATAGAATCTGTTCGGAGTCAGCAATAATAGCAAAATGTGGATGAAAACCCCACTTTCATTAGTGACTCTGCCTTTTAACAACTTTGTTGTATGTTTCAATACCAAGGAACCTGTGAGCCAGGATCCAACCTCAAAGAGATAATTCAGAGAAACAGAGAGTCCAAAAGAAGAAATACAGCTAATTGTCTGTGACAATTTCTCCATTGCTTGATCGGATTGTTGCTATGATATCTGTTATATCCTGAGACGGACGTGAGTAGCCAGAGAGCCGATTCCTAAACATGGCATCATTTAGGAATGAAATCAACAGAAAATGCCCATGTTCAGGAGATAGCTAACTGGCAAATTTAGAGAGAAGGTTGAAAGCAAAGGCTCCACTGGCTTACACAAATCCACATACCAGAATTTGAGGAGCATTTTCTGATTCCTCAAAAAAAGAATTTCAATTGGAAAGTGAATGCTGCATGAACCATAAAGCAGATATTTTCCTTCCAATCAAAACTGATGACGGTCACTGAATTATCAACCAAGACAGCCAAGAGGAAGTCATCACGCCCTTTTCCCAAATTGAGTGTGGAATCAGATCAGATTTTGCATCAAACAAACAAATGAAAGGAAAAGCACAGAGCACACTCAACTGGTAAGTTCAAGTTCATCTCAAAATGATCGCACAAATACTGCACTTGTGAGCAACAGCTTTTTCTGAAAGGAAACATCAGTTGCAAAGACATCGTCTAGACCCATGAGCTTCCAGATGTGCAGCTAGACAGCAGTTCCAAACCATTGCAGCTTGACCCAGTAATTACAACGGAAAATAATGCTGGTCAGAAATCCGCTGGCAGGATAGCTAAGGAGCCATGAACAAATGAGAGGGTGCCGTGTTCCTCTAGAAGATATAATCACCAGAAATACAGCAGCAATACTGAATCATGATCTTGCATGTGCGTAGCCGGATAGTGGATTCCTGAACATGGCAAGACGACCAAATGTATAAAATGGAAAATGCTGCTGTTCAGGAGACCGCTGGCTGGGAAATCAAGAGGCAAGGATCGATCCACAGTGTGCAGTGTTGCTTCACTCTGTATAATCACCAGAAATATAGCAGGATGACTGATTACTCTGTAAAATGTTCGATGCGATTGTGTAAAAAGCTCAATGTGATTTTCCCTCCAAAACCCCTGAAAAACACTGAATTTTCCACCTAGACAACCAGGAAGAGGTCATCACGCCATTTTTCCAAAGATCTGTGTGGATTCAGATTAATCTCAAATTATCACACATGAACTGCATTCATGAGGAGAAACACTCCTTACATATCTACAACCTGTTGCAAGGATACCTGTCAGAATCATGAGCTTGAGGAAAGTAGACAGAGAGCGGATTCCTGAACATGGCAGCACTTACCAGTGAATACAACAGAAAAATGCTGCTGTTCAGGACACCGCTGTCTGGAAAGTTCCATGCACAAGGCCAAATCCAGAGACACAACTATGCACTATAGCAATATTATCTACAACTGGACCAATTTGTGAATGTTCAGAAAAACTGATTTTCTTTAAAAGAAACTAATGTCTACATTTTATTCATGTGGCAATTACTCATGATTGTTATCCAAAGTCAGAGCAGATTCCTAAACATGGCAGCACTGACCAGTGAATACAATGGAATAATGCTGCTGTTCAGGATACTGCTGGCTGGAAAGTTTAATGGCAAGGTCAAATCAGAAGACACAACCATCCAACAAAGAAATATTAACAACAATTTGACCAACGTGTAATGAATGTCGACAAAAATGACTTTCTTGAAAGTTGACCATATTGTCTACGCATTCTGAACGAGGCTATTAGTGTGAAATGTTTAATTATCCAAAGTTAAACTAGTTCAGATACTTTGGAACTACTTCAAATTATTCCTTCAAGAGCCAGAAACACTGATTGTATGAAGAATTAACATCTATATGTTCTCTGATGTGAATGACTGAAGTTTCATTGAAGGGCAGCTGACAATGTACACCGATAGAATCTGTTCAGAGTCAGCAATAATAGCTAAATGTGGATGAAAACCCCACTTTCATTAGTGACTCTGCCTTTTAACAACTTTGTTGTATGTTTCAATACCAAGGAACCTGTGAGCCAGGGTCCAACCTCAAAGAGATAATTCAGAGAAACAGAGAGTCCAAAAGAAGAAATACAGCGAATTCTCTGTGACAATTTCTCCATTGCTTGATCGGATTGTTGCTATGATATCTGTTATATCCTGAGATGGACGTGAGTAGCCAGAGAGCTGATTCCTAAACATGGCAGCATTTAGGAATGAAATCAACAGAAAATGCCCATGTTGAGGAGACAGCTAACTGGCAAGTTTAGAGAGAAGGTTGAAAGCAAAGGCTCCACTGGCTTACACAAATCCACATACCAGAATTTGAGGAGCATTTTCTCATTCCTCAAAAAAAGAATTTCAATTGGAAAGTGAATGCTGCATGAACCGTAAAGCAGATATTTTCCTTCCAATCAAAACTGATGACGGTCACTGAATTATCAACCAAGACAGTCAAGAGGAAGTCATCACGCCCTTTTCCCAAATTGAGTGTGGAATCAGATCAGATTTTGCATCAAACAAACAAATAAAAGAAAAAGCACGGAGCACACTCAGCTGGTAAGTTCAAGTTCATCTCAAAATGATCGCACAAACACTGCACTTGTGAGCAACAGCTTTTTTTGAAAGGAAACACCAGTTGCAAAGACATCGTCTAGACCCATGAGCTTGCAGATGTGCAGCCAGACAATGGTTCCGAACCATTGCAGCTTGACCTAGTGATTACAACGGAAAATAATGCTGGTCAGAAATCCGCTGGCAAGATAGCTAAGAGCCATGAGCAAGTGCTCCCCGACAAGATATAATCACCAGAAATACAGCAGCAGTACTGAATCATGATCTTGCATGTGTGTCGCCATTAGTGGATTCCTGAACATAGCAAGACGACCAAATGTATAAAATGGAAAATGCTGCTGTTCAGGAGACCGCTGGCTGGGAAGTCAAGAGGCAAGGATCGACCCACAGTGTGCAGTGTTGCTTCACTCTGTATAATCACCAGAAATATAGCAGGATGACTGATTACTCTGTAAAATGTTCGATGCGATTGTGTAAAAAGCTCAATGTGATTTTCCCTCCAAAACCCCTGAAAAACACTGAATTTTCCACCTAGACAACCAGGAGGAGGTCATCACGCAATTTTTCCAAAGATCTGTGTGGATTCAGATTAATCTCAAATTATCACACAGGAACTGCATTCATGAGGAGAAACACTCCTTACATATCTACAGGCTGTTGCAAGGACACCTGTCAGAATCATGAGCTTGAGGAAAGTAGACAGAGAGCGGATTCCTGAACATGGCAGCACTTACCAGTGAATACAACAGAAAAATGCTGCTGTTCAGGACACCGCTGTCTGGAAAGTTCCATGCACAAGGCCAAATCCAGAGACACAACTATGCACTATAGCAATATTATCTACAACTTGACCAATTTGTGAATGTTCACAAAAAAATGATTTTCTTTAAATGAAACAAATCTGTCTACATATTCTTCATGAGGTAATTACTCTGAACCGTTAGAATATGCAAAGTGAAACTTGCTCAGACACTTCTGAACAACTTCTTCAAATAACTTCTCCAAAAGACGGAAACAGAAATTGTTTGTGCTCAGAGTATGAAGAGTAAATACTATGAGTGTGGAAATTAAGAAGTACAAATATTTGAATGGCCTCTTCGTTGGATTAGCACTGATACCGCTACAGGTTCTCAGAAGGAGTGTTTCATACAAGAGAATACATCCTGTGCATTTGACAGAGTCCATCTTCGAGATTTCCCAAAAAGAGTGAAAGGATTCAGATTAGGTTTTACGTCAAAGCTACACATGAAAGAGAACCATCAGGTCACACCCAGCAATTCAGTTCTGTTTCATCTGAAAATGATCGCACATGTATTGCATGCGTGAGCAAAGTGCCTGCCTACATATTAACAGGCTGCTTCGAGGATACCTGCCGGAATCATCAGCTTGAACGTGAGTAGCCAGGGAGCGGATTCCTAAACATGACAGCACTTACCAGTGAATACATCGGAATAATGCTGCTGTTCAGGATACCGCTGGCTGGAAAGTTTAATGGCAAGGTCAAATCAAGAGACACAACTATCCTCCAAAGAAATATTTGATCAATTTGACCAACGTGTAATGAATGTCGACAAAAATGACTTTCTTGAAAGTTGACCATATTGTCTACGCATTCTGAACGAGGCTATTAGTTTGAAATGTTTAATTATCCAAAGTTAAACTAGTTCAGATACTTTGGAACTACTTCAAATTATTCCTTCAAGAGCCAGAAACACCGATTGTATGAAGAATTAACATCTATATGTTCTCTGATGTGAATGACTGAAGTTTCATTGAAGGGCAGCTGACAATGCACACCGATAGAATCTGTTCGGAGTCAGCAATAATAGCAAAATGTGGATGAAAACCCCACTTTCATTAGTGACTCTGCCTTTTAACAACTTTGTTGTATGTTTCAATACCAAGGAACCTGTGAGCCAGGGTCCAACCTCAAAGAGATAATTCAGAGAAACAGAGAGTCCAAAAGAAGAAATACAGCTAATTGTCTGTGACAATTTCTCCATTGCTTGATCGGATTGTTGCTATGATGTCTGTTATATCCTGAGATGGACGTGAGTAGCCAGAGAGCTGATTCCTAAACATGGCAGCATTTAGGAATGAAATCAACAGAAAATGCCCATGTTGAGGAGACAGCTAACTGGCAAGTTTAGAGAGAAGGTTGAAAGCAAAGGCTCCACTGGCTTACACAAATCCACATACCAGAATTTGAGGAGCATTTTCTCATTCCTCAAAAAAAGAATTTCAATTGGAAAGTGAATGCTGCATGAACCGTAAAGCAGATATTTTCCTTCCAATCAAAACTGATGACGGTCACTGAATTATCAACCAAGACAGTCAAGAGGAAGTCATCACGCCCTTTTCCCAAATTGAGTGTGGAATCAGATCAGATTTTGCATCAAACAAACAAATAAAAGAAAAAGCACGGAGCACACTCAGCTGGTAAGTTCAAGTTCATCTCAAAATGATCGCACAAACACTGCACTTGTGAGCAACAGCTTTTTTTGAAAGGAAACACCAGTTGCAAAGACATCGTCTAGACCCATGAGCTTGCAGATGTGCAGCCAGACAATGGTTCCGAACCATTGCAGCTTGACCTAGTGATTACAACGGAAAATAATGCTGGTCAGAAATCCGCTGGCAAGATAGCTAAGAGCCATGAGCAAGTGCTCCCCGACAAGATATAATCACCAGAAATACAGCAGCAGTACTGAATCATGATCTTGCATGTGTGTCGCCATTAGTGGATTCCTGAACATAGCAAGACGACCAAATGTATAAAATGGAAAATGCTGCTGTTCAGGAGACCGCTGGCTGGGAAGTCAAGAGGCAAGGATCGACCCACAGTGTGCAGTGTTGCTTCACTCTGTATAATCACCAGAAATATAGCAGGATGACTGATTACTCTGTAAAATGTTCGATGCGATTGTGTAAAAAGCTCAATGTGATTTTCCCTCCAAAACCCCTGAAAAACACTGAATTTTCCACCTAGACAACCAGGAGGAGGTCATCACGCAATTTTTCCAAAGATCTGTGTGGATTCAGATTAATCTCAAATTATCACACAGGAACTGCATTCATGAGGAGAAACACTCCTTACATATCTACAGGCTGTTGCAAGGATACCTGTCAGAATCATGAGCTTGAGGAAAGTAGACAGAGAGCGGATTCCTGAACATGGCAGCACTTACCAGTGAATACAACAGAAAAATGCTGCTGTTCAGGACACCGCTGTCTGGAAAGTTCCATGCACAAGGCCAAATCCAGAGACACAACTATGCACTATAGCAATATTATCTACAACTTGACCAATTTGTGAATGTTCACAAAAAAATGATTTTCTTTAAATGAAACAAATCTGTCTACATATTCTTCATGAGGTAATTACTCTGAACCGTTAGAATATGCAAAGTGAAACTTGCTCAGACACTTCTGAACAACTTCTTCAAATAACTTCTCCAAAAGACGGAAACAGAAATTGTTTGTGCTCAGAGTATGAAGAGTAAATACTATGAGTGTGGAAATTAAGAAGTACAAATATTTGAATGGCCTCTTCGTTGGATTAGCACTGATACCGCTACAGGTTCTCAGAAGGAGTGTTTCATACAAGAGAATACATCCTGTGCATTTGACAGAGTCCATCTTCGAGATTTCCCAAAAAGAGTGAAAGGATTCAGATTAGGTTTTACGTCAAAGCTACACATGAAAGAGAACCATCAGGTCACACCCAGCAATTCAGTTCTGTTTCATCTGAAAATGATCGCACATGTATTGCATGCGTGAGCAAAGTGCCTGCCTACATATTAACAGGCTGCTTCGAGGATACCTGCCGGAATCATCAGCTTGAACGTGAGTAGCCAGGGAGCGGATTCCTAAACATGACAGCACTTACCAGTGAATACATCGGAATAATGCTGCTGTTCAGGATACCGCTGGCTGGAAAGTTTAATGGCAAGGTCAAATCAAGAGACACAACTATCCTCCAAAGAAATATTTGATCAATTTGACCAACGTGTAATGAATGTCGACAAAAATGACTTTCTTGAAAGTTGACCATATTGTCTACGCATTCTGAACGAGGCTATTAGTTTGAAATGTTTAATTATCCAAAGTTAAACTAGTTCAGATACTTTGGAACTACTTCAAATTATTCCTTCAAGAGCCAGAAACACCGATTGTATGAAGAATTAACATCTATATGTTCTCTGATGTGAATGACTGAAGTTTCATTGAAGGGCAGCTGACAATGCACACCGATAGAATCTGTTCGGAGTCAGCAATAATAGCAAAATGTGGATGAAAACCCCACTTTCATTAGTGACTCTGCCTTTTAACAACTTTGTTGTATGTTTCAATACCAAGGAACCTGTGAGCCAGGGTCCAACCTCAAAGAGATAATTCAGAGAAACAGAGAGTCCAAAAGAAGAAATACAGCTAATTGTCTGTGACAATTTCTCCATTGCTTGATCGGATTGTTGCTATGATGTCTGTTATATCCTGAGATGGACGTGAGTAGCCAGAGAGCTGATTCCTAAACATGGCAGCATTTAGGAATGAAATCAACAGAAAATGCCCATGTTGAGGAGACAGCTAACTGGCAAGTTTAGAGAGAAGGTTGAAAGCAAAGGCTCCACTGGCTTACACAAATCCACATACCAGAATTTGAGGAGCATTTTCTCATTCCTCAAAAAAAGAATTTCAATTGGAAAGTGAATGCTGCATGAACCGTAAAGCAGATATTTTCCTTCCAATCAAAACTGATGACGGTCACTGAATTATCAACCAAGACAGTCAAGAGGAAGTCATCACGCCCTTTTCCCAAATTGAGTGTGGAATCAGATCAGATTTTGCATCAAACAAACAAATAAAAGAAAAAGCACGGAGCACACTCAGCTGGTAAATTCAAGTTCATCTCAAAATGATCGCACAAACACTGCACTTGTGAGCAACAGCTTTTTTTGAAAGGAAACACCAGTTGCAAAGACATCGTCTAGACCCATGAGCTTGCAGATGTGCAGCCAGACAATGGTTCCGAACCATTGCAGCTTGACCTAGTGATTACAACGGAAAATAATGCTGGTCAGAAATCCGCTGGCAGGATAGCTAAGAGCCATGAGCAAGTGCTCCCCGACAAGATATAATCACCAGAAATACAGCAGCAGTACTGAATCATGATCTTGCATGTGTGTCGCCATTAGTGGATTCCTGAACATAGCAAGACGACCAAATGTATAAAATGGAAAATGCTGCTGTTCAGGAGACCGCTGGCTGGGAAGTCAAGAGGCAAGGATCGACCCACAGTGTGCAGTGTTGCTTCACTCTGTATAATCACCAGAAATATAGCAGGATGACTGATTACTCTGTAAAATGTTCGATGCGATTGTGTAAAAAGCTCAATGTGATTTTCCCTCCAAAACCCCTGAAAAACACTGAATTTTCCACCTAGACAACCAGGAGGAGGTCATCACGCAATTTTTCCAAAGATCTGTGTGGATTCAGATTAATCTCAAATTATCACACAGGAACTGCATTCATGAGGAGAAACACTCCTTACATATCTACAGGCTGTTGCAAGGATACCTGTCAGAATCATGAGCTGGAAAGTTTAATGGCAAGGTCAAATCAAGAGACACAACTATCCTCCAAAGAAATATTTGATCAATTTGACCAACGTGTAATGAATGTCGACAAAAATGACTTTCTTGAAAGTTGACCATATTGTCTACGCATTCTGAACGAGGCTATTAGTTTGAAATGTTTAATTATCCAAAGTTAAACTAGTTCAGATACTTTGGAACTACTTCAAATTATTCCTTCAAGAGCCAGAAACACCGATTGTATGAAGAATTAACATCTATATGTTCTCTGATGTGAATGACTGAAGTTTCATTGAAGGGCAGCTGACAATGCACACCGATAGAATCTGTTCGGAGTCAGCAATAATAGCAAAATGTGGATGAAAACCCCACTTTCATTAGTGACTCTGCCTTTTAACAACTTTGTTGTATGTTTCAATACCAAGGAACCTGTGAGCCAGGATCCAACCTCAAAGAGATAATTCAGAGAAACAGAGAGTCCAAAAGAAGAAATACAGCTAATTGTCTGTGACAATTTCTCCATTGCTTGATCGGATTGTTGCTATGATGTCTGTTATATCCTGAGACGGACGTGAGTAGCCAGAGAGCCGATTCCTAAACATGGCATCATTTAGGAATGAAATCAACAGAAAATGCCCATGTTCAGGAGATAGCTAACTGGCAAATTTAGAGAGAAGGTTGAAAGCAAAGGCTCCACTGGCTTACACAAATCCACATACCAGAATTTGAGGAGCATTTTCTGATTCCTCAAAAAAAGAATTTCAATTGGACAGTGAATGCTGCATGAACCATAAAGCAGATATTTTCCTTCCAATCAAAACTGATGACGGTCACTGAATTATCAACCAAGACAGCCAAGAGGAAGTCATCACGCCCTTTTCCCAAATTGAGTGTGGAATCAGATCAGATTTTGCATCAAACAAACAAATGAAAGGAAAAGCACAGAGCACACTCAACTGGTAAGTTCAAGTTCATCTCAAAATGATCGCACAAATACTGCACTTGTGAGCAACAGCTTTTTCTGAAAGGAAACATCAGTTGCAAAGACATCGTCTAGACCCATGAGCTTCCAGATGTGCAGCTCGACAGCAGTTCCAAACCATTGCAGCTTGACCCAGTGATTACAACGGAAAATAATGCTGGTCAGAAATCCGCTGGCAGGATAGCTAAGGAGCCATGAACAAATGAGAGGGTGCAGTGTTCCTCTACAAGATATAATCACCAGAAATACAGCAGCAGTACTGAATCATGATCTTGCATGTGTGTCGCCAGATAGTGGATTCCTGAACATGGCAAGACGACCAAATGTATAAAATGGAAAATGCTGCTGTTCAGGAGACCGCTGGCTGGGAAATCAAGAGGCAAGGATCGACCCACAGTGTGCAGTGTTGCTTCACTCTGTATAATCACCAGAAATATAGCAGGATGACTGATTACTCTGTAAAATGTTCGATGCGATTGTGTAAAAAGCTCAATGTGATTTTCCCTCCAAAACCCCTGAAAAACACTGAATTTTCCACCTAGACAACCAGGAGGAGGTCATCACGCAATTTTTCCAAAGATCTGTGTGGATTCAGATTAATCTCAAATTATCACACAGGAACTGCATTCATGAGGAGAAACACTCCTTACATATCTACAGGCTGTTGCAAGGATACCTGTCAGAATCATGAGCTTGAGGAAAGTAGACAGAGAGTGGATTCCTGAACATGGCAGCACTTATCAGTGAATACAACAGAAAAATGCTGCTGTTCAGGACACCGCTGTCTGGAAAGTTTAATGGCAAGGTCAAATCAGGAGACACAACTATCCTCCAAAGAAATATTAGCAACAATTTGACAAACGTGTAATGAATGTCCACAAAAATGATTTTCTGCAAAGTTCAGCATATTGTCTACGCATTCTGCATGAGGCTATTTGTTTGAAATGTTTAAATATCCAAGGTGAATCTTGTTTAGATACTTTGGAACTCCTTCAAATTACTCCTTCAAAAGCCCGAAACACCAGTTGGATGAAGAATTAACATCTACATGTTCTCTGATGAGAATGACTGAAGTTTCATTGAACAGCAGCTGACAATGTACACCGATAGAATTTGTTCACAGTCAGCAATGATAGCTAAATGTGGGTGAAAACCCCACTTTCCTTAGTGACTCTTCCTTTTGACAACTTTGTAGTACGTTTCAGTACCGAGATACCTGTGAGCCAGGGTCCAATCTGAAAGAGATATTTCAGAGAACGAGAGAATCTAAAATGAGAAATACAAGACATTGTCTCTGATAACTCCGCCATTGCTTGATGGGATTGTTGCTATGAATTTTCTACATTGATAACCAACAGGAGGTCATTCCACAAATGTGTGTGGAGTCAGTTTCATCTCCAAGCGATCGCAGATGAACTGCATTCATGAGGAAAAGCACAGCCTACATATGTACTGGCAATTGGAAGGATACCTGCCAGAATCATGAGCTTGGACAAGAGTAGCCAGAGAGCAGATTCCTAAACATGGCAGCACTTACCAGAGAATACAAAAGAAAAATGCTGCTGTTCAGGATACCGCTGGCTGGAACGTTCAATGCACACGGCCAAAGCCGGAGACAGATCTGTCCTCCACACAAATGGTATCTGAAACACGATCAATTTGTGAATGTTCACAAAAACTGATTTTCTTTAGAAGTAACCAATCTGTCTATATATTCTTAATGAGGCAACTACTTTCAAATGTTAGAATATGCAAAGTGAAACTTGTTCAGACACTTCTGAACAACTTCTTCAAATAATTGCCAAAAATGGAAACCGAAATTGTTTGTGCTTAGAGTACGAAGATTAAATACTATGAGTATGGAAATTAAGAAGTACAAACATTTGAATGGTCACTTTCCTGGACTAGCACTGATACCGCTACAGGTTCTCCGAAGGAGTGTTCCATACAAGAGAATACATCCTGTGCATTTGACAGAGTCCATCTTCGAAAATTCCCAAGAAGAGTGAGAGGATTCAGATTATACTTTCCATCAATGCTACACATGAAAGAGAACCATCAGATCACACCCAGCAATTCAGTTCTGTTTCATCTCAAAATGATCGCACATGCATTGCATTCATGAGCAAAATGTCTGCCTACATATTAGCAGGCCATTGCAAGGAGACCTGCCAGAATCAAGAGCGTGAACGAGAGTAGCCAGAGAGCCAATTCCTAAACATGGCAGCACTGACCAGTGAATACAACAGAAGAATGCTGCTGTTCAGTATACCACTGGCTGGAAATTCAATGGCAAAGCCAAATCGAAAGGCAGAACTATCCGGGAGACTGCCTGCTGGCCGCTTTTGGAGTAACAACTCTCTAATTTACTTACTTTTCTCTCCAACCTTTTGAAATACTATTGTTAGACGGAATATTATTTTAATATGACTACTAAAGCAGCTTTGGAAGCTATTACGAGTTGAATTCAAAAGCTTACTGAGGAGTTTCAACAGCTTAGAAAAGAAATCAGCTTTGAAATTAAACAAATAGATTCAAAACTGGAAGATATTCAAGCAATTCTAACTGAACATGATAAGAAGATAAAGGAAGATGTAGATGTTATTACTTTACTGGACAGGAGAATGGATGATATGCAAGAGCTATATGAAAAACAATTTAAGACCTGTGAAATGATGAGACAGAAGATTATTGATTTGGAAAACAGAAGTAAGAGGAACAACTCACGAATCCTGGGACTTAAGGAACAAACAGAAAGAGATAATCCTGAAGAATTCTTTGCAAATCTTTTGATGAAATCATTGCCTAATATTATAAAGTTTCTGCCTTTGATTGATCGTGCTCTCAGGTTACCTATCTACTAATTGACTTCAAAATCTAAACCAAGATCATTCATTATATAGAAACATAGAAACATAGAAAATAGGTGCAGGAGTAGGCCATTCGGCCCTTCGAGCCTGCACCGCCATTTATTATGATCATGGCTGATCATCCAACTCAGAACCCAGCCTTCCCTCCATATCCCCTGACCCCTGTAGCCACAAGGGCCATATCTAACTCCCTCTTAAACATAGCCAATGAACTGGCCTCAACAGTTTGCTGAGGCAGAGAATTCCACAGATTCACCACTCTCTGTGTGAAGAAGTTTTTCCTAATCTCGGTCCTAAAAGGCTTCCCCTCTATCCTCAAACTGTGACCCCTCGTTCTGGACCTCCCCAACATCGGGAACAATCTTCCTGCATCTAGCCTGTCCAATCCCTTTAGGATCTTATACGTTTCAATCAGATCCCCCCTCAATCTTCTAAATTCCAACGAGTACAAGCCCAGTTCATCCAGTCTTTCTTCATATGAAAGACCTGCCATCCAGGAATCAATCTGGTGAACCTTCTTTGTACTCCCTCTATGGCAAAGATGTCTTTCCTCAGATTAGGGGACCAAAACTGCACACTATGAATGTCACATAAAGGATTGTCTGATTCTTGCTGCCCATGGAAAAGGTATGATTGACTATCAAGATCAAAAGATATGTATTGTTCAAGATTTTTCATCAGAAGTCATGGCAGAACGTGCTAAGTTCAAAAAAGCTATGATGGAGTTACACAGTCAAAATTTTAAACCCTCTCTTCTTTCTCCAGCTCGACTGAGGATTACATTGGAAGATGGATCATTTAAATGGATTTATACGAAGGAACAGGCGCAAGAATTTTTAGACTTTAAAAAAGTGAATGACTGTTTATATATATAAACAGATTAAAATTCTTGCAAAACAGAAATACTACATATTAAAAAATGACTGTTTCATATTTTTAGTATGAACAATTGTTATTTCTGTTTGATAAACCTGTCTAAGCTTGTTTCACACTGTACTATTTAGTCTAGGTTGTAAAGTAAATAACCTCAAATTTTTGGAGTGGTTCCAACAGGCTTTCTAGGGGAATATGTTTAGGGGAAGTAGATAACAGTTGCTCTATGTCTGAGTTTCTTTCTTTGGGAGGGGGAGGAGGGATGGGGAGTCTTTTTTCTTGAAGCTGATTTGGGAATTTAGTCAATTCTGTTGCTTAGTTAGTATATTTCAAGGTTTATTATTTGGGTTTGATATACATTTTTCTGATTGCTATTTTAATCTTTCTTATAAAGAGCCTTAAAATGGATGAAAGTATTAATTTACTTAGTTCTAATGTAAAAGGACTAAATCACCCTCTGAAATAAGATTTTTGCCTATATTGAAAAACTTAAGGTACCCATTTTTTTTCTTCAAGAAACACATGTACGTAAGTGTGACAATTCACGCTTTTTTTAAATCGATGGAGAGAATCTCATTTTCATTCTTCATTTCAGGCCAAAGTAAGAGAAGTTTCAATCCTTATAGATAATAAAATTCCCTTTGTTCAACATAAAGTAATTTCTGATACTAATGGGCATTTTGTTATAGTATCGGGGAAACTAAATAACAAATTAATGGTATTTGTCAATGTATGTGCTCCAAATATAGATGACCCAGGCTTCTTTGAGAGTTTTTTTTTCATTTTCGCCGGATCTAAGTCTGTACTCATTGGTGATGGGTGGACACTTTAATTGTTGCTTTGATCCAGTTTTAGATCGTTCATCTTTTAAACCAATGATACCAAATAAATGGGCTGTGTTTATTAAATCTTTTTTAATGAAATGTGGCATTGTTGATGCCTGGTGTTTTCTTCATCCAGTAGAGAAGGAATATTCATTTTTTCTCATGTTCATCATACATATTCCAGGAGTGATTTTTTTTTATTGATAGCCATCTGGTTCCATTAGTTCAATCCTGTGAATATGAAGAGATTGCTGTCTCAGATCACGCTCCTGTGTTTCTATATTTAAATCTTCCTGGTCTTCTTAGATAGATTTTGGTGATTTAATCTAACGTTGTTATCTGATAAAGATTTTTTTAAAGTTTATAGAGACACAAGTTACCTTTTTTTTAAAGAGAGTACGTTACAGAAGACTTCTAGTTTTATTAGATTGGATGCCTTTAAGGCATTATTAGAGGACAAATTATTTCTTATACTGCAAGTATTAGGAGGAAAGCTAATAAAGAGAGAAGGGATTTAGTTAATCAGCTGAAACAGTTAGACCAAGAGTATGCCTTGGCTCCAGAAACTGATTTATATAAAAGACGTGTTGAAATTAAAACTAAATATGATCTTCTTTTACTTATCCCATTGAAAACCAACTCCTAAAAGATAAAAGTCAATTTTATATTCACAGGTAAATTATTGGCTGATCAAAGTAAAACCTTCAGAGCTAAACAACAGATTAAAGAAATATGCAGAGCTAATGGTGATAGGACAACTGATTATTTAGAAATAAATGATACGTTTAGAAAATTTTACTCTAAACTTTATAGTTCTGAATCTTCTAAGGATGATATTGTAATGAACAAATTTTAGATCGAATAAATATTCCTATAATTTCTGCTGACAACAGAAAATTGTTGGAACAACCTATTTCTTTTGAGGAAATTGTTGAGGCTGTATGCTCATTACATTTGAGGAAAGCTTCGGGTCCAGACGGATTTTCTGGAGAATTTTATAAGACTTTTTCCTCACTGCTTTTACCTGATTTATGTTCTGTATTTTTCAGATTTACTTAAGTTGGGCAGACTCCCTCAATCTTTTTATGAGGCTTCCATTTCGCTCATTCTTAAAAGGAATAAGGATCCAACTGAATGCTCTTCTTATAGACCAATTTCTTTACTTAATGTTTATGCTAAGATCCTTTCTAAAGTTTTGGTCCTCAGGACTGAAAATATTTTACCACCTGTCATTTCTGATAACCAAACCGGATTCATCAAAAGTCGATATTCTCACTTTAATATTCCCTGGTTATTAAATGTTATTTATTCTCCTTCTAACACGGTATCAGAATGTGTGGTATCCCTAGATGCTGAGAAAGCTTTTGACAGAGTTAAATGGAATTATTTATTTAAAACTTTAGAAAAATTTAATTTTGGACCTGTTTTTATTCAATACATTAAATTACTTTATTTAGCCCCTTCTGCTAGAGTTATCACTAATTTTCATAACTCCAAACCATTTAATCTTCAACGTGGCACTAGACAAGACTGTCTGTTGAGCCCTTTGCTTTTTGATCTGGCCTTAGAACCTTTAGCCATTGCCTTTCGAGAATCTAATGATATCACCGGTATTTTAAGGAGAGACACTATTCACAAAGTCTCGTTGTATGCTGATGATCTGCTGCTATTTATTTCAAATGTTGAGACTTCATTACCCCATGTGCTTTCTTTACTCTCCTGTTTTAGCCAGTTTTCAGGTTATAAATTAAACCTACATAAAAGTGAGTTTTTCCCTTTGAACAATTTGATACCAACAAATTCTAACCTTCCTTTTAAAATTGTAAGAAACCAATTTACTTATTTAGGTGTAACAATTACTAAAACTTATAAGTGTCCATTTAAAGAAAATTTTCTTGCTCTATTGAATCATGTAAAAAGAACACTATTAAATTGCTCACCTCTTTCGTTATTGTTAATTGGTCAAACTAACTCTATCAAAATTAATATATTACCTAAATTTATAAATCTTTTTCCTAAATCCCTTTTTTTGATTTCTTGACTCTATTATATCTTCTTATATATGGAATAATAAGCGTTCTAGATTAAATAAAATTCATCTTCAGAAAGATAAGAAGAATGGAGGATTAGCCCTACCAAATTTTAGATTTTATTATTGGGCAGTTAATATAAGAAATCTTACATTTTGGTTATATTATATAAATCGTGAGGATTGCCTGATGTGGGTTTTCTGAGAAGCTAATTCCGTTAATAAATTCTCTATTATTTCTCTTCTTGGATCCTCACTTCCTTTGTCTTTGAGTAAGTTAACTGATAATCAGGGAGTTAAACATACTATGAGGGGTTGGATACAATTCTGAAAATATTTTGGTTTATTGAGATTTTCTCTTTCAAGTCCCATTTTTTTAAAATTTTTTTTTAAACCCTCTATGATTGATGTGGTTTTTAAAGAATGGGATAGATTAGGTATTACATGTTTTCAGGACTTGTTTGTAGAGGGAAGTCTTTTTTTGTTTGAACAATTGTCAACTACATATAGTTTACCCAAAACTCATTTTTTTTCGATATCTACAAATAAGAGATATTTTACGGTCTCAAATAAGCACATTTCCTAAAAGTCCTGATAAGAATCTACTAGATGTAATTTTTAATCTGAAACCTCTTTATAGTGGATCTATATCTAATATTTATAATATGCTGTTGGGAATGAGAAGTGTTCCTTTAGATAAAATCAAAAAAACTTTGGGAACAAGATTTACAGACTTCGATTTCTGAGGAAACTTGGAATCAAATTTTTAAATTGGTCAAGACTTCATCGTTATGTGCCCATCACTCTCTCTTTCAATTTAAAGTGGTTCACAGGGCCCATATGACTGAGGATAGGTTGTCTCATTTTTATTTATATATATCTCCGTATTGTGATCAATGTAATAATGGAGAAGATTCACTCATTCATATGTTTTGGACATATCCGAGTCTTGGAAAATATTTCAAAACTTTAAGCCTAATCCTTTGACTGTTTTATTTGGTATTGTTGGAGGAAAGGATATTATTTTGGAGGCATCGGATTTGCACATCTTGGCTTTTATGTCTCTTATGGCCAGAAGGTCGCTTTTGCTTATATGGAAAAATGTGGCCCCTCCTATTCACGCCCAATGATTACGTGATGTGATGTCATGTTTAAATTTAGAGAAGATTCGATGTTCAATCTTTGAATCTAATCAAGACTTTCAAACATTGTGGGGACCTTTTTTGAATTATATTTAAAAACCTTTGATTTTCTGTTAAAGCACAGATGATAACTAACAATCTTTTTTCTTTTTTTTCTACTAATCAGCTTTGGTCTTGGTAGTGGGTTAGATTATATTTATTTAACAAAATTATTATTTTTCAATGTTACGAACTAATTGACTTGTATGAATATAGGGTAAGGAATCTTTATCAGCAATTTAGCTCAATGTATTGACATATATATTTTTTCCTGTACTGTGTATTCTTATATATATAAATTAATAAAAATATTGAAAGAGAAAGGCACACTATCCATCACAGAAATTCTAATGGCAACTAGACCAACATGTAATGAATATTCAGGAAATTGTTCTTCTTCAAAGTTAACCATTCTGTCTGTACATTCTTCATGAGGCTATTGATTTGAAATGTTCAAATATCCAGGGTGAAATTTGTTCAGACGCTTCTGAACTCCTTCAAATTATTCCCACAAGTCAGAAACACCAATTGTTTGTTCTCAAAATATGAAGAATTAACATCTATTTGTGCTCTGATGAGAACTACTGAAGTTTAATTGAAGGGCTAGCTGACAATGTACTGGATAGCTGCCAGAATCATGAGCTTGAACAAGAGTAGCCAAAGAGCCAATTCCTAAACATGGCAGCACTTACGAGCGAATACAATGGAAAAATGCTGCTGTTCAGGAAACCAATGGCTGGAACATTGATGAAGGCCAAATAAAGAGGCACAACTATATCTCACAAAAATATTAATGACAACTTGACCAACATTCAATGAGAGTTCACAAAAATGATTTTTTTTCCAAAATTAACAATTCATCAATTGCTTGATGGGGTTGTTGCTATGATATCTGTTATATTCTGAGCTGGATGTGAGTCGCCAGAGAGCTGTCTCCTAAACATGGCAGCACTTACTAATAAATTCAACAGAAAATGCCCATGTTCAGGAGATAGCTGACAGGAAAGTTTAGAGAGAACCCTGAAGGCAAGGGCTTCATGACCTTACACAAAAAGACACTCATGAGAAATAGAAGAATATTTCCTTGCTCTTCAAAAAAATGAATTTGAATTTGAAAGTGAATGTTGCATGAGCCATGCAGTCCCCATTTCCTTTCCAATCCAAACTGATGACATTCGCTGCATTTTCCACCAAGACAACCAAGGGAAAACTCCTTAATTTTCTCTTGCTTTCAGAATTCCATGCATGGAAACACATATTAGGAGGCTCTAAATTGCGAAGTAGAAATAATTTAAGTCCCACATTGCTGGATTGGCATGAACCGCGCAGCAGGTGCCTGGAGGGATAGTTTAATACATGGAAATACATACCGTTCATTTGACATGGTGCATCGTGTCCAAATTCCAAAGAAAAATCAGAGGATTCAGATTAGACTGCATTAAGCCCAGATATGAAAGAGAAATATCAGATCACACCCAACTATTCAGTTCATTTTCATCTCTAAATGATCGCACATGTACTGCATTCATGAGCACTCACTGCATTCAAGGTGATTTATCCCTCTGTAAAAAGTTTCATGTGAAAGCGAATATTGTGGTAACCATGCAGGGCAATCCAATTTTGCCTCCAAAGCCGGTGAAAAACACTGAATTTTCCACCTAAACTGCCAAGAGTAGGTCATCAAGCCCTTTGTCCAAAGCGGAGTGTGGATTCAGATTAGATTTTCCCTCAGCCCAACAAATGAAAGAAAACCAGAGAACACACGCAACGAGCCAGTTGAGGTTCACCTCAAAATGATTGCACAATCACCACATTCCTGAGCAAAACGTTGCCTACATATGAAACAATTGCTGCAAGGATATCTGACAGACTCTTGAGTTGCAAGCAAGCTGCCGGACAACGGATTCCTAAAAAAGGCAGCAGAAAGCAGCAATTACAACCAAGATGCCACTGATTAGGACAGCGGTTCCCAACTACTGGGCCGTGGACCGGTACCGGGCCGCAAAGCATGTGCTACCAGGCCGCGAGGAAACGATATGATTTGACGATATGAGTCAGCTGCACCTTTCCTCATTCCCTGTCACGCCCACTGTTGAGCTTGAATGCACGTGAAGTCATTACCTGCACATGTCAGCATGGGAAGGAGATCAACTTCTTAAGCTTGCAAATGACGGCGGGCTGAAAAGTATGTTTGACATAACATCTCTACCAGCATTCTGGATCAAATTCAAGGCTAAATATCCTGAGATAGCCGCCAAAGCACTGAAAACGTTGCTTCCATTTCCAACATATCACTGCAATGAATGCAGCGAAAACTAAATTGCGGAATAGACTGGACATAAGGAACCCCCTTCGAGTATCGCTGTCTCCCATCACGCCTAGATAGGTCCGTCTTGTTGCAGGAAAACAAGCCCATGGCTCCCACTGATTCAGTGATATTGGTGTGTTGCAATGATTTTATATGTTCATACAGGGAAAATATGTGCTGTGTGTTTAATATCCAAACGTTACTAAAAATGTTTTGATGCTATTGACTTATAAGTGACTTATATAACCATAACAGCACGGAAACAGGCCATCTATGCCCTTCTAGTCCATGCCGAACGCTACTCTCACCTAGTCCCACCGACCTGCACTCAGCCCATAACCCTCCATTCCTTTCCTGTTCATATACCTATCCAATTTTTCTTTAAATTATAATATTGAAACTGCCGCTACCACTTTTACTGGAAGTTCGTTCAATACTTACTTCAAGCTCCCCTGACCTCCCCTGATAATTGACTTATCACTATATTCGTGCGAGGAAATTATGCGCTGTGTGTTTAACATTAAATTCGTTAGATAAACCCTTTCAGAAACGAAATTGAGTGTATTAGCCATTTATCGCCTATATTCCGGTCGCGATTAACTCGAACAGAACCGCCAAATAACGATTTGGGGGGGGGGGGGGGAATGCAGCAAGTACACGCATGCGCACCGCAGAACCGCCAAATAACGATTTGGGGGGGGGGATGCAGCAAGTACACGCATGCGCACCGGTACCCGCGCAAGGCTTCATGGTCATTGCAGTCTTTCTCTGGGTAAACACAACGTATTTGACTGCTACTCTTGTCCGTTGGCAACCCTACCCCCCCTCCCCCGTCGGCCGGTCCGCAAGAATATTGTCAATATTAAACGGGTCCGCAGTGCAAAAAAGGTTGGGGTCCCCTGGATTAGGAAACCGCTGACTGGAAATTTAAACGGCAAGGTCCGACCCACAGTGTGCAGTGTTCATCCACAAAATATAATCAACAGAAATATACTGACGACACTGATTATTCAGAAACAACTTCAGCTTGAAAGTGGCAATAGCAATAACCTCTCAACCTGGAGACAATCACTGCATTTCCAACCATGGCAACCAGGAGATGTCTATCATGCCTGACATCCAAAAATACTAAAGATTCAGATTAGATTTTACATCAAACAAAAAAATTAAAGAAAAACCACTCAGCACACTCATCAAAACAGTTCAGATTCTCCTCAAAGTGATGGCACAATCACTTCATTCCTCAGCAAAACGTCAGGCCACATATGAAACATCAGTTGTAAGGACATCATCCAGAATCATGCTATGGCTTGAGTGTAGCCAGACAGTGGATTCCTAAACATGGCAGCACTTACCAGTGAATACAACGGAAAATGCTGCTGTTTCGGAGGCCGCTGTGTGGAAAGTTAAGAAGCACGAACAAGCAAGAAGGCACAGTGCTCTTCCACAAGACAGATTCACCAGGAATGTAACAGCAATACTGATTATTCAGAAATAATTTCTACTTGAAAGTGAATATTGCATTACAAATGCAGTTTACACCAATTTTCCCTCTGAAACTTGTGACAAACACTGAATCTCCTACCAAGAGGAGGAAATCATTGAATTTTCCCAAAGATGACTGCGGATTCAGTTTAGATTTTCCATTAATTAAAGAAAAAACGCACTCAGTAAGTCAATTCAGATTCATCTCAAAATGATCGCAGAACCACTGCATTCCCAGGCAAAAGGTCAGCCGACATGTGCAACATCACTGAGGCAGAAGAAGGGTTCGACAACTTTGTAATTCTTTCTATGAATTCATAAGAACAGAATTATGGCAGATCTCTACTTTTTGAGTACACTGCCAGACCCACTAACCTGAGCAGGATAGGAGCCATCTGAAAGGGATTTTTGAAGATAAAGTTTCCAGCGAGAGAAAAGACAAAGTATAAGGTATCGCAACAGGAAGAAGCCGCACTGTCTGTCTGGACAATTGCATGGAGATCTGGAGAAACCCTGTGCTTGCATCACAGTGACCAGACAACCTTCATCTAAACATGGTGAAATAATACAAACTGAGCAGAATTTACAAATTATACCTCCTGAAATTAGCCAATGATCTCGAAAAGAAAGTTTCTGTACTTACACATTTGGGTGATGAAAAGTCTTGCCTGTACTCTTCCCTTCAAACTCGGTCAAATGCTGAATGCACTCCAAAGCACTAATATTTATACCACCCCGCACAAGGTCGCCTTTGCGATTAGCACATCTAATTTCCCCCAGAATAGGTGACAATAGCTGTGTTTTGTTACCTGGTGCAAGGCAATCTCACCACTTTCGAGAAATCAAGGTTCAGGAGATAATTGTCTTGGAATTTGAAGGTCAACGCCCAAAGCGCAGGGGCGCCATTCTTGCATACTCAAGACTGACCGGTATTTTCTAACTTCAGTTACTGGGAAAAAAACATCAACTTAAATGGAAGATTACGAAGACCATACAATGTATATCTGCTTCCATTTTATTACATTGAAAATGTGGAAAATAATTTTCGTATCACCCAGTGAACTGAGGTACTTTGGTCAAAGCAGACCAGCAGATGTTGATACGTTTATGTGTTGTTTCAATCTATTCGCCAGTACACTTTTAATTTACTTTTATTAGATAGTAGATGTTGCTTTCACAAACTTTCCATTGATCCTGGAGTTTGAAAATATCACAGAAACATGGTTTCTCCTTTAGTTAATCGGGAGTGTGAGAAGGTAAACTCCGGTATACTAATATGGAGCGCAGGATTTGTGTGTGGAAAGCAAGTGTGTGAATTAATCTCGAGCTGAAAGTACCTAGACTTCTGAATCATGATGTAGTAGGTTACCGGAGTTCTGCTGTGCAGACTGAGCTGTTGTACACTAGCATTGTACGGCGTGGTCTAGTTCCCGTGAACAGTTCGTAACACCCACAGTTAGCAAGTCGGAATGTCGAATGCAAGCCGAGCTCCGACCCAAACGAAGGTGTTTTCAGCCCAACAGCAGCCGACAAATCCGGTGCGTCATTTTCCATTCATTTGCTTTAATTATTAATTATTATTATTGGTTAATAGAAAATTATCCTTTTGACATAGGTGTTGGACGAAACATTGCAATGTGCAGGTTACACTTTAAAAATATCCCTCTGCCCGTATCAGATTGGAACTTTTTTTTCAATCGAGAACGTGAAAATCAAAGTATAAACTACTGACGCCAAAAATATAAAGTTAAACAAATGAAGTTGTTAGAAGAATACAGAGCTGACAGAATTAATCTTTCAGGTGGAGACCCTTTGTAAAGAAATGGAAATAGAACATGTGTTAATTTAACTTGTAGTGAGAATGATAAGAGTACGATCGGCGTTGAACTGGTGATAAACTGTAGTTGAAGCTATCTGTTTGTTAAGTTGATGAGGCATTTAGAGAGAGTCGGCAAAAACAAAGGAATCCGTAAAGAGCAGTGAAATGCATCTCAGGGCGTGTTGGAGACTGCAATGAGATTTCTCCATCAGACTGACACCGTTCCCCATTCTGAAGGGTTCGTTCCCTTCACGACTCTTTCACTGGGCGTCTTTCACTTCCCTCAATTACGCTCTGCATTATTGATAGATTTACTCCATACTAGAGTGCTGCAATTAGTTATAGACCATAAGACATAGGAGCAGAATTCGGCCATTCAGCCCATCGAGTTTGATTCGTCATTCCATCATGCCGATCCAGGATCCCCACTGAATCCCATTCACCTCTCTTCTCGCATATCAGGAAACTATCAGCTTCTGCCTTAAATATACGCATGGCAGAGAATTGCAGATTTACTACTCTCTGGCTAAAAAAAAATCCTGATTACTTCTTTTCTAAATGGTCGCCCCTCAATTTTGAGGCTGTGCCCATGATTTCTGTATAACTATATTCTCTCCACATCTACCCTAACTAGTCCCTTCAACATTCAGTCGGTTTCAATGAATTCCACCTCCCCCCCACCACCCCGCCATTCTTCTAAATTCCATTGGTAAAGGCCCACAGCTGCCAAACGCTACTCACATGTTAACTTTATTCCTGGAATCATCCACCTGAACCCTCCCTGCACTCTAACCACTGATAACACATACTTTCTGAGATATGAGGCCTGAAACTGATCACCATACTCCTAGTGTGACCTTACTAGTCTCTTATAAATCCTCAGCATTTCCTCTTGGTGGTGATGGTGCGGGACTTTGATGATCAATGCTGTTCTGTTGTGGCTGTGCTCCCTATAATTGTACTCAGTGTTGTGGGCAGGGGCTTTTCCGCTGATGGACTGTGCTGTATTTACCACTTTCTGCAGTCTTTTCCATTCCTGAGTATTGGTGTTTCCATCCCAGGTTGTGATGCAGCCGGTCAGGAAATTCTACACTGTTTTTCTGCAGAAGTTTGTCAAAGGTTTTGGTGACCTGCTGAATCTATGCAAACTTTGAAGCAAGTGGAGATGCTGTTCTGCCTGTTTTGCGACGGCACTTACTGTATGTGCTGGTCCCAAGACAGGTCCTATGATATGCTAATGCAGAGAAATTTAAAGCTATTGACACTCTCCATCTCCTTTCCCCATTTGTGTGTTATGGGCAGAACATCCCTATCCCTCGTGGCAGTCCATGTCCTCAATCTGTCTCCTTTCACTGTCAAGCTCCATGCATCGACACATGTGTGGTTTAAACAGCGCTTAGTACTGTGATTCAGCCAACAACAGTGTCATTACTAAACTTAAATATGGTACTGGAGCTGTACTTCTCCACCTAATCATAAGTATAAAGTGAGTACAGCCCAGTGATGTACCCATAGTGATGAAGGGGAGATGTTGTTGCCCATCCCTAAATAACTGAGGTTTGCCAGGGAGGAAATCGAAAATCCCTTTGCACAGGAAGGTACCTGATTCAGCCAGTGCCTCTGGAGGTTTTTTGCAGAAATAGATCACACTCTGGGTGAAAACATTGCCACTCATGTTTCAATTAAACCTCTCCTTCAACCTATATCCTCCAGTTTTTAATTCTCTAATTCTGTGGAATAGACTGTCCATAACATTTGTTTCTTTGATGACCACAACATCCCTATCCTAGTGCTAATCAATGCCCTTGGTCTGTCTGCCTTTTCTGTCAAGCTACGTGCATTGAAATATGTGCAGTTTAAACCACTGCTCCTGTCTGCCCTTTTACTTTAACATGATCGCTTGGCTCCCACAGTTTGGTTACTGCATGCACTCCTGTATTCCGAATAACTTCATTCTTTTGTGTTCCACTCTTTGCCAGTCTAGTTTAAACCCTCCACGGTGGCAGAACAAACTTCCAAACTTGGATATTGATACCACATCTGTTCAATTGCAATCTGTGTGCAGGTCACCTCTACCCCAGTGGATAGGAAATTTATCATAAATTATACCAATTTTATGATTTCAATTTGTTGTTTCAATCCAAATAAAAAGAATGTAAAATTACACCATATCAGAGAGTGTTAATAAACCTGACGCTGAGTGTGAGTCAGATCAGTGATTCAGATACATTCCAGCTCAGAGGGTTCAGTGGTGTAACCTCTGAATCTTTGATTCTTGGCTGATATATTTTTATTACTAAGTTACGTATCTGTTGCCATGTTCATAATGTGATGCAAGGTACAGGAGTTTCTGTGTATAGGGTTAGGCATCCGTTAGTCTCATGAGACCACGGATTTGCGCCTTGGAAGGATTCCAGGACGCAGGCCTGGGCAAGGTTCTATGGAAGACTAGCAGTTGCCCATGCTGCAAGTCTCCCCTCTCCACGCCACCGATGTTGTCCAAGGGAAGGGCATTAGGACCCATACAGCTTGGCTCCGGTGTCGTCGCAGAGCAATGTGTGGTTAAGTGCCTTGCTCAAGGACACAACACGCTGCCTCAGCCAAGGCTCGAACTAGCGACTTTCAGATCACTAGACAATCGCCTTAACCAGTTGGCCGCGTACCAACACAAGGGTTATAGGGTTAATCTGACAGGAAATGATAAAATAGTGATAAGGTGGTGGGGTGGGTTAACTGTTCGAGGTACTGATCAGCTTGATGGCCTGGGAGGAAGTATCTGTTTTTGATTCTGGTGATCCTTGCATAGATGCTGCATAATCTCTCCCAACAGGACTAACACAAACAGACAATGAGCAGAGTGAGTGAGCTCCTTTGTGATATTGCTGCCTTTTTCAGGCATCTTTCTGTAAAAAATGTCCCTGATGAAGATTGGTGCTGATGATGCACCAGGAAGTTTTAACTCCCATTGTAGAGACCCCCCCCCTATCCACAGCAGTGCAGTTGTGTACATCCTAATCTGCAGCATCGGTGCTGTGGAGAGGGGAGACTTGCAGCACGGGCAACTGCCGGTCTCCCATACAACCTTGCCCAGGCCTGCGCCCTGGAAACCTTCCAAGGCGCAAATCCATGGTCTCACGAGACTAATGGACACCTATGTAATCTGCAGTGCAGCATGTTAGGTTGCTCTCAGATGCACATGTGCAAACGGTCATGAGTACTGATGTGCGTAGTCCAGCTCTCTTCAGTCTCCTCAGAAGGTGGAAGCATTGGTGAGCTATCTGACTGGAGGATGTGTTCGGGGATCATGACAGGTCCCAGGAGTTTGAATCTGCTTGCAGTTTCCACTGCTGTGCCACGGATGTGAAGAGGAGTGTGATAAGCAGAGAACCAAACTGAAGAGACGGAGGAAGAGGAGGTTGGCTCACAAATGGAGAAAGCTTGTAGACAGTATGAGAGGGAGGATAGGCAGGTGATGGAGAAGGGATGCACTCAGACCTATGGTTTGAGATGTGTCTATTTTAATGCAAGGAGTATCATGAACAAAGCGGATGAGCTTAGAGTGTGGATCAGTACTTGGAGCTGTGATGTTGTGGCCATTACATAGACTTGGATGGCTCAGGGACAGGAATGGTTACTTCGAGTGCTAGGCTTCAGATGTTTCAGAAATGACAGGGAGGGAGGCAAAAGAGATGAGGATGAGGCACTGCTGATCAGAGATAGTGTCACGGCTGCAGAGAAGGAGGAAGTCATGGAGGGATTGTCTACGGAGTCTCTGTGGGTGGAAGTTAGGAATAGGAAGGGATCAATAACTCTACTGAGTGTTTTTATAGACCAACCAATAGTAACAGGGACATCGAGGAGCAGATAGGGAGACAGATTCTGGAAAGGTGTAATAATAACTGGGTTGCAGTGGTGGGAGGTTTTAATTTTCCAAATATCAATTGGCATCTCCCTAGAGTGAGGGGTTTAGATGGGGTGGAGTTCTTAGGTGTATTCAGGAAGGTTCCTGGACACAATATTTAGATAACCCTACAAGGGGAGAGGCTGTACTTGATGTGGTATTGGGAAATGAACCTGGTCGGGTGTCAGATATCTCAGTGGGAGAGCATTTTGGAGATAATGATCACAATTCAATCTCCTTTACCATACCATTGGAGAGGGATAGGAACAGACAAGTTAGGAAAGCATCTAATTGGAGTAAGGGGAAATATGAGGCTATCAGGCAGGAACTTAGAAGCATAAATTGGAAACATGTCCTCAGCGAAACATATGGAAGAAATGTGGCAAACGTTCGGGGATATTTGCGTGGGGTTCTGCATAGGCACATTCCAATGAGACATGGAAAGGTTCAAAAAACTGGGTAATGATAGAGATCCAGAAGATTATAAGACTAGCAGGAAAGAGTTTAAGAATGAAATTAAGGGAGCCTGAAGGGGCTATGAGAAGGCCTTGGTGGACAGGATTAAGGAAAACCTCAAGGCATTCTACAAGTATGTGAAGAGCAAGAGGGTAAGACATGAGCGAATAGGACCAATCAAGTGTGTGTACATACCTCAAGGAGATCTCGTGACTTTTTTGTGAGAATGATATAATGGTCTTTTGGAGAACACCTGATGTAATTTTCCCACCGATGTGAGGTCACGTGAGGACATGTTCACCACGGTTATATAAGGGAAGACCTCAGATGACGCAGTTAGTTTTTAGTTTTTAGTTTTCCAGCTAGAATGTGCATCTGTGTCTCAGTTTCTGTTGCGTGTTTATTTTATGACGCAGTTTTATTTTTAAAACGGAGTATTACGTTCTGTTGCAAGGTACAATCGTGCTGAACTTGAAATTTCTGTGAGAGTTGTTAATGTACCTTTTTCCAGTAGTATTGGAGAGTGAAAACTTTATTGAATTACAGGATATGAAGGATTAAGAGAAGTCGAGAATGTTCGGCAGTTTAATAAAGGATTGACCTTATTGAGTCTTCGTTGAAGAAGTAGCGACCTGCATAGGGGATAACTCTTGCCAAAAGAGCAAGGGAGTTCATGCAAGGTTCTCTCTAGAAATTAAGGTGAGTTGTTTTAAGCCGTTTATTTCCTTCATCGTGAATCCTTTGGACAGAACCAGCAGGAAGGTCGCGTCTATGAAGAAATCCTTCTCCAGAGAAGTCTCTCCCAATAGAAAGTATAAATCTGTTGGACTTTCGAATTTACCATTTTAAGAACTGTATCTGACTTTACCGCTTCAAGAACTGTTTTTGCATTTAAGCTTTAAGAACCAATGCCGAGTGAGGATTTGTTGAACGGCCACATAGTAGTTAACTTCCAGTTAAGGTTTTTGTTTGTTTTTTATTATTTATCTGTGTTTAATAAATGTTTGGTTGTTTTTATATAAACTGTCGCGATTGATATTCTTTGTTGCCGGTTACGTAACATGTGGCAGTGGAAAAGTGTGTATGGAATCGGAGGAGATAGCAGAGGTACTTTGCTTCAGTATTCTCTATGGAAAAGGAACTTGGCTATTGTATGGATGCCTTAGCAGTGGACTGAAAAGTTTGAGCATGTACATATCAAGGAAGAGGTTGTGCTGGAGCTTTTGGAAAGCATCAAGTTGGATAAATCACCGGGACCGGACACAATATACCCCAGGCTACTCTGGGAGGCAAGGAAGGAGATTGATGAGCCTCTGGTAATGATCTTTGCATCATCAATGGGGACGGGAGAGATTCTGGAGGAGTGGAGGGTTGCGGATCTTGTTCCCTTATTCGAGAAAGTCGTAGAGATAGCACAGGAAATTATAGACCAGTGAGTCTTACTTCAGTGGTTGGTAAGTTGATGGAGAAGATCCTGAGAGGCAGGATTTATGAACATTTGGAGAGGCATAATATAATTAGGAATAGTCAGCATAGCTTTTTAAAAGGCAGGTCGTGCTTTACGAGTCTGATTGAATTTTTCGAGAATATGACAAAACACATCGATGAAGGTAGAGTATTAGTAGAGTAGTAGAGTGTATATGGATTTCAGCAAAGCATTTGATAAGGTACCCCATGAAAGGCTGATTGAGAAAATAAGGAGGCATGGGATCCAAGGAGACATTGCTTTGTGGATCCAGAACTGGCTTGCCCACAGGAGGCATAAAGTGGTTGTAGGCGGATCATATTCTGCTAGGAGGTTGGTGGCCAGTGGTGTGCCTCAGGGATTGATTCTGGGACCCCTACTCTTCATGATTTTTATAAAATGACCTGGATGAGGAAGCGGAGGGATGGGTTACTATATTTGCTGATGACACGATGGTTGGGGGTGTTGTGGATAGTGTGGAGGGCTGTCAGGGGTTACAACGGGACATTGATAGGATTCAAAACTGGGCTGAGATGTGGCAACATACATCAAAGTTGCTGGTGAACGCAGCAGGCCAAGCAGCATCTGTAGGAAGAGGTGTAGTCGACGTTTCAGGCCGATACCCTTCGTCAGGACAGATGGATTTCAACCCAGATATGTGTGAGGTGGTTCATTTTGGTAGGTCAAATATGATGTCAGAATATAGTATTAATGGTAACACTCTTGGCAGTGTGCAGGTTCAGAGGGATCTTGGGGTCCAAGTCCATAGGACACTCAAAAGCTGCTGTGCAGGTTGACTCTGCGGTTAAGAAGGCATACAGTGCATTGGCCTTCATCAATTGTGGGATTGAGTTAAGAGCCATGAGGTAACGTTGCAGCTATATAGGACCCTGGTGAGACCCCACTTGGAGTACCGTGCTCAGTTCTGGTCGCCACACTCCAGGAACGATGTGGAAACTATAGAAAGGGTGCAGAGGAGATTTACAATGATGTTGCCTGGATTGGGGAGCATGCCTTATCAAAATAGATTGAGTAAACTTGGCCTTTTCTCCTTGGAGCGACGGAGAATGAGAGGTGACCTAGTAGAGGTGTACAAGATGATGAGAGGCATTGATTGTGTGGATAGTCAGAGGCTTTTTCCCAAGGCTGAAATGGCTAGCACAGGAGGGCACAGTTTTAAGGTGCTTGAAAGTAGTTACAGAGGAGATGTGAGGGGTAAGTTTTTTACGCAGAGTGGTGACTACGTAGAATGGGCTGCCGGTGATGGTGGTGGAGGCAGATATGATAGGGTCTTTTAAGAGACTCCTGGATAGGTACATGGAGCTCAGAAAAATAGAGGGCTATGCGTAACCCTCGGTAATTTCTAAGGTAGACATGTTCGGCACAGCTTTGTGGGCCAAAGGGCTGGTATTGTGCTGTAGGTTTTCTATGTTTCTATGTTTTTATTTTCTCATTCTTCAGAAAAATAATTTGAACTTGAAAATTAATGTGGCATAAACCATGCAGCCCACACTTTGTTCCAATCCAAACTGGTGACAGTCACGGCGTTTTCTATCAAAACTATCAAGGGACATGAACACTTGTTAAAAACTCTTTAATAGTCTCTTCCTTTCAAAGGTCCATACATGGAAACACACATTAGGAGGCTGGATATAAGAAATGCAAGCACTTGAATACCCGCTTTGCTGGATTCGCACTGAAAACGCAACAGGTTCTCGGAAGGACTGTTTCATCCAAGTAAATGCTTCCTGTTTATTCCACATAGTTCATCATGCCATAATTACAAAGAAAATTGAGAGGATTCAGATTACATTTTCCATCAAACCTACACATGAAAGAAAAACATCATATCACACCCAAAATTTCAGTTCAAAGTCATCTCTAAATGATTGAGCATCAACTGCATTCATGAGCAAAAGTTCTGCCTACATATGAACTCACAGTTGCAAGGGTACCAGACTCATGAGCTTGTAAGAGTCGCCAGAGAGTGGATTCCAAAACATGACAAAACTTACCAGTGAATGAAATGGGAAATGATTCTGTTTAGGATACCGCTGGCTAGAAAGTTCAATGGCAAGGCCAAAACCAGAGTCACAACTATCCTCTACAGAAATATTAATGGCAACTTGACCAATGTTTAAAGAATGTTCAGGAAATAATTTTCTTTGAAATTAACCATTCTGTCTATATACTCTTCATTAGTTAATTACTTTGTAATGTTAAAATAAGCAAGATGAAATTTCTTTGTGACACTGCTGAACTCCTTCAACTAATTCCCACAAGATGGAAACAATTGTTCATTCTCAAAATATGAAGGATTAATATTTCTACGAGCTGTGATGAGAATTACTGAAGTTACACTCTTTGCAGGTGACAACGCATACCAAAATAATCTGTTCAGAGTCATCAGTAATTGCTAAATGTGGGCAAAATCAGTGACTCTGCCTTTTGCAACTTTGCTGTACGCTCCAAAACTGAGAAGCCTATGAGCCAGTGCCCAATATGAAAGAAATATTTCAGAGGAAGAGAAATGCAGGAAACTGCCAATGACAGGAAGATGCAGCCTTGCTTGATGGGATTATCTGTTATATCCTGAGATTGTACAGAACTAGCCAGAGAGCTGTCTGCCAAACATGGTAGCACTTACAAATGAATTCAATGGAAAATACCCACATTCAGGAGACAACTGACTGCAAAGTTTAGAGAGAAGCAAGAACACAACTACCTTACACAAGAAATACTGACCAGCAATAGACCAGATTTTCTCATTCTTCAAAAAAAAAATTAGAACTTGAAAGTGAATGTTACATCCACCATGAAGTCCACAAATTTTTTCCAATCCAGACTGGTGACAGTCACTGCATTTTCTGCCAAGACAATCAAGGGAAACAAACACTCAAAATATAAACTACTGATGCCAAAAATATAAAATTATACAAATGAAGTTGTTAGAAGAATACAGAGCTGATAGAATTAATCTTTCAGGTGGAGACCCTTTGAAAAGAAATGGGAAATAGAACATGTGTTAATTTAACGTAGTGAGAATGATAAGAGTACGATCGGCGTTGAACTGGTGATAAACTGTAGTTGAAGCTATCTGTTTGTTAAATTGATGAGGCATTTAGAGAGAGTCGGCAAAAACAAAGGAATCCGTAAAGAGCAGTGAAATGCATCTCAGGGCGTTTTGGAGACTGCAATGAGATTTCTCCATCAGATTGACACCGTTCCCCATTCTGAAGGGATCGTTCCCTTCACGACTCTTTCACTGGGCGTCTTTCACTTCCCTCAATTACGCTCTGCATTATTGATAGATTTACTCCATACTAGAGTGCTGCAATTAGTTATAGACCATAAGACATAGGAGCAGAATTCGGCCATTCAGCCCATCGAGTTTGCTTCGTCATTCCATCATGCTGATCCGGGATCCCCACTGAATCCCATTCACCTCTCTTCTCAGCATACCAGGAAACTATCAGCTTCTGCCTTAAATATACGCATGACAGAGAATTGCAGATGTACTACCCTCGGGCTAAAAAATAAATCCTCATTACTTCTTTTCTAAATGGTCGCCCCTCAATTTTGAGGCTGTGCCCATGATTTCTGTATAACCATATTCTCTCCACATCTACCCTAACTAGTCCCTTCAACATTCAGTCAGTTTCAACGAATTCCACCTCCCCCCCACCACCCCGCCATTCTTCTAAATTCCATTGGTAAAGGCCCACAGCTGCCAAACGCTATTCACATGTTATCTTTATTCCTGGAATCATCCACCTGAACCCCCTCTGGACTCTAACCACTGATAACACATCCTTTCTGAGATATGGGGCCTGAAACTGTTCACGATACTCCTAGTGTAACCTTACTAGTCTCTTATAAATCCTCAGCATTTCCTCTTGGTGGTGATAATTGAAGCTGTTCTGTTGTGGCTGTGCTCCCTATAATTGTACTCAGTGTTGTGGGCAGGGGCTTTTCCGCTGATGGACTGTGCTGTATTTACCACTTTCTGCAGTCTTTTCCATTCCTGAGTATTGGTGTTTCCATCCCAGGTTGTGATGCAGCCAGACAGGAAACTCTACACTGTTTTTCTGCAGAAGTTTGTCAAAGGTTTTGGTGACCTGCTGAATCTATGCAAACTTTGAAGCAAGTGGAGATGCCTGTTTTGCGACGGCACTTACTGTTATGTGCTGGTCCCAAGACAGGTCCTATGATATGCTAATGCAGAGAAATTTAAAGCTATTGACACTCTCCATCTCCTTTCCCCATTTGTGTGTTATGGGCAGAACATCCCTATCCCTCGTGGCAGTCCATGTCCTCAGTCTGTTTGGTTTCGCTGTCAAGCTACATGCATCGACACATGTGTGGTTTAAACAGCGCTTAGTACTGTGATTCAGCCGGCAACAGTGTCATTACTAAACTTAAATATGGTACTGGAGCTGTACTTCTCCACCTAATCATAAATATAAAGTGAGTACAGCCCAGTGATGTACCCATAGTGATGAAGGGGAGATGTTGTTGCCCATTCATAAATAACTGGGGTTTGCCGGGCAGGAAATCGAAAATTCATTTGCACAGGAAGGTACCTGATTCAGCCAGTGCCTCTGGAGGTTTTTTGCAGAAATAGACCACACTCCGGGTGAAAACATTGCCACTCATGTTTCGATTAAACCTCTCCTTCAACCTATGTCCTCCAGTTCTTAATTCTCTAATTCTGTGGAATAGACTGTCCATAACTTTTGTTTCTTTGATGGCCACGACATCCCTATTCTAGTGCTAATCAATGCTCTTGGTCTGTCTGCCTTATCTGTCAAGCTATGTGCATTGAAGTATGTGCAGTTTAAACCACTGCTCCTGTCTGTCCTTTTACTTTAACGTGATCGCTTGGCTCACACAGTTTGGTTACTGCACGCACTCCTGTATTCCGAATAACTTCATTCTCTTGTGTTCCACTCTTTGCCAGTCTAGTTTAAACCCTCCACGGAGGCAAAAACAAACTTCCACACTTGGATATTGATACCACATCTGTTCAATTGCAATCTGCGTACAGGTCACCTCTACCCCAGTGGAGATCACAGAAAATGCTAGAGGATTTTGGCAGGTCAGGTTGTATCAATGGAATTGAATGAACAGTTGATGTTTTAGGAGAGGACTCATCTTCAGGACTGGAAAGGAAGGGAGGAGATGCCAGACTAAGAAGGTGCTGGAGGAGAAGGAGGATAAGAGAGAAGGTGATGGATGAAGCAAGGTGTGTGGGGGACGGGGATGAAGTAAAAAGCTGGGAGGTAATAAGTGGAAAATGCAAAGAACTGGAGAAGAAGAGATCTGCTATGAAAGGAGAGCGGACAATGGCAAAAAGGAAAGGTGCAGGGGCACCAGAGGGATGTGTTAGGCAGGTGAGGAGTAGGGGTAAGAGGTCAAGGTGGGAAATTGAAAAGAAGAGGAAAGGGGAAGGGGATAATTTTTCAGAAGGAGAGATCAATTTTCATGCTATCAGGTTGGAGGCTATGTTAATGAAATATGAGGTGTTGCTCCTGTAACCTGAGAGTGGCCTCATCATGGCAGCAGAAGAGGTCATAGATGGTAGATGGACATGTGAGAATGGGAATGGGAACAGGAAATCAAATGGTTGGCCTCCAGAAATTTACGCTTTCGGAAGAAGAAGTACAGCTGCTTAATAAAGTGGTCACACACTCTATATCAGGTCTCATCAATGTAGAGGGGGCCACATTGGGAATACCGGCTACAGCAGGCAACCCCAACAGATTGAAAGGTGAAGTGTTGCCTCACCTGGAAGGACTGTTTGGGGCCCTGAGAGAAAATGTGAGGTAGGAAAGTGTGGTACTTCTGGCACCTGCAGTGTTAGAAGCCAAGAGGGTGATAAGTGGGGAGAGATGAATGAATAAGAGAGCCACAGAGGGACAAATCACTGCAGAAAGTGCAAGGCTGGTTGTGGACTAGTGGTGGGAAGGTAAAGATGTGTTTGGTGGTAAGGGTCCTGTAGAAGATGGTCGTAGTTGTGGAGATTGGTGTGTTCAGGGCAGAGGTTCATGGGATGGTAGGTTAGGACAAGAGAAACCTCCCATTATCAGTGGGAAGAGGGTGTGAGTAAAAATGTCCAGAAACATAGAGAAGATGTGGCTGAGTGCACCATCAATGGAGCAAGAAGGGTAGGCTCTTTGAAGAAGAACATCTCTGAGAGAGTGGGTAAATAACAGGTTGATGGAATACAATGTCAGGAAGTGTATGGTCATAGATTTTGGGAGAAGAGATGAAAGGGTTGACTGTTTCCCAAATGGAGAGAAAATCCAAAATCTGAGGTGCAAAGGGAATTGGGAGTGCTTGTGCAGGATTCCCTGAAGGTTGAGTCTTCAGCGAGGAAGGCAAATATGGTGTTCGCACTCATTTCAAGAGGACTAGAATATAAAATCAAGGATGTAATGTTGAGACTTTATAAAGCAATGGTAAGGCATCATTGGGGTATTGTGAGCAGTTTTGGGCCTTTATCTTAGAAATGATGTGTTGAAACTGGAGAGGGTTCAAAGGAAGTTCTTGAAAATGTTTCCAGGTTTGAACAGCTTATCATTTGAAGAGAATTCAATGTCTCTGGGCCGGTATTTTCACTAGATTCAGAAGAATGAGGGGCGACCTAATTGAAGTCTATTGAATGGTGGAAGGCCTTGATAGAGTGGATGTGGAGAGGATATTTTCTTTGGTGGGAGAGTCTAAGACCAGGGGGCACAGCCTCAGAATAGAGAGGTGTCCTTTTAGAATGGAGATGAGGAAGACTTTCTTTAGCCAGGGAGTGGTGAATCTGTGGAAATGTTTTTCACAGGCAGCTATGGAGGCCAAGTATTTATGTATATTTATGGCAGAAGTTGATTAATTCTTGATTGGCCAGGGCATGAAGGGATCCAGGGAGAACGCAGGAGAATGGGCCTGAGAGGGGAAGTGGAGCAGCCATGATGAAACGGTGGAGGAGACTCGATTGCCCCAGTAGCCTAACCCTGCTGCTATATCTTCTGGTCTTATGGTCTCATGCTATCCTATCTCTCTAGTCCTGTCCAGGACATGTTCAAAGTTCATATTTCAAAATAAATTTATTCTCAAAGGATACCTATGTCACCACATCCTATCCTGAGATTCAGTTTCCTGTGGGCATTCACAGTAAGTACAAAGAAACACAACAGGATCAATGGAAACATTAACAAACAAATCCAGGTAGACAACTAATGTGCAGAAGAAATCAAACTGTGAAAATGAAAAAAAAGCATAACAATAATAAATAAATAACCAATGAATATTGAGTATATGATTTGTAGGGTCTTTAAAAGTGAATGAATAGGTTGTTGATAGGTCATGGAATCAGTTCAGTATTGGGGTGAATGATGTTATCCCCTCTGATTCAAGAGACTGTTGGTTGAGGAGTAATAATTGTTCCTGACTTGTTGCTGTGGGGCTTGAATCTCCTGTACCTCCTTCCTAATGGCAACAGTGTGAGAAGAGAGCATGGCTAGATGCTGGCGTCGCTGCTAATTGTAAGTGTGCTCAATAGTTGGCAGGTCTTTTGCTGTGATGGACTGGGCTATATCCATTACTATTCGTAAGATTTTCTACTGAAGGGCAATGGTGCTGTCTAACCAGGCTCTGGTGCACGCAGTCACTCTATCACACATCAGAAATTTATCAGAGTTTACATAACACGCCAAATCTCTGCAAACTTCCATGAAAATAGAGGTGTTGCCATGCCTTCTTTGTAATGAGACTTACATACCGGACCCAGGACGGATCCTCCGAAATGATAACACAGAGGAATTTAAATTTGCTGTCGCTCTCTGCTTCTGATCCCCTGATGAGGTCTGGTTCATGGAATTCTGGATTCCTCCTCCTGTAGTCGATGATGAACTCTTTGGTTTTGCTGACATTCAGTCAGAGGTAGTTGTTGTGGCACCATTCAATCTCCCTGCTATAGTATGATTCATCACCACTTTCTATTCTTGCAACAAGAGTCATGTCATCAGCAAACTCTGTTGCTCACATTTGACATGGGTGTTGCATCGCAGCTGGCTACGTCATACACAAGCTATTATGCAAATCAGGAAAATAAGGGAATGGCAGGGTTCCAAATAAAGATTGATCTGACTGGGACCTCAACGATGGAGTTGGCTCATATTAATGGCATATTACAACGATAGTGAAGGATCCCCAGCTATCTTGCCCTGGACCCTGACCCTGATCTATCAAAACCACGTGATGCTTCCCGTGCATCAGCCTCCCTGTTAAACAATGTTGTGCTCAGGCGTTCTCCATTAAGAGAATCGACACAAGGTTCCTGGATTAAGTCCCATAGTGAACAGTCTTTGAGTTACCTGAAGACCCACAATTAGACAAACCCTTCAGGAGAACATCATATTCAACAGAGAGATTTTGGTACATTGACCTTCATAAATCAAAGTATTAAGGATAGATTTCAGATGTTATGTTGAAGTTTAATTAGGTGTTGGTAAGGCCTAATTTGGCGTGTTGTGTACAATTCTGATAAAAATGCGGCCAGCGTTGAAATGGTGATGAACTGTAAATGAAACTATTTGTTTGATAGTTTTATGAGGCATTTAAAGAGAGTCGACAAAAACAAAGGAACGTGTAAAGAGCTGTGAAATGTAGCTCAGGGCGTGTTGGAGACTGCAGTGAGATTTCTCCATCAGACTGACACCTTTCCGCGTTCTGAAGGGTTCGTTCCCTTCATGACTCTTTCACTGGGCCACTTTCACATCCATCATCTACTCTCTGCTTTGATGGAGTTACTCCAATCTAGAATGCTGCAATTAGCTTTCAGATAGTTTCACCAGCTCATCACCATTTCAAGGCTGGCCCCACCTCGCATACGAGAGATTCAGTATTTCATTATTCAGCCCCCCAGCACCCTTACTGTAACTTAAAACGAATTTCCCTTTCCCAGTACTGGCAAAGAACTTCCAAGCTAAAATAATAAATTTTCCTCCTTTCCATTCATGCTGCTATTGATTTTTTCTTTCAGATTTTTAGTATTTTCAGTTCTTCATATTTATTGCTGTTAATTTTTAATGAGATGTAGAATGGGGAGCATTCAGACTGATTGAATCCGAGCCTGATATGGAGGTTCCAATGAATAGGATCACAAGGGATTCTAGAGTATTGTAAACTCAGACAGGTCAATCACATCTGCCGCTACCTGGCCAATCCTGGTTTAATACTGTTCACTTATTTCGTAAATTATACCAGTTTTATGATTTCAATTTGTTGTTTCAATCCAAATAAAAAGAATGTAAAATTACACCATATTAGAGAGTGTTAATAAACCTGACGCTGAGTGTGAATCGGATCAGTGATCCAGGTGCATTCCAGCTCAGAGAGTTCTGTAGTGTAACCTCTGAATCTTTGGTCCTTGTCTGATATATTTTTATTACAAAGTTACGTATCTGTTGCCATATTCATAATGTGATGCAAGGTACAGGAGTATCTGTGTATAGGATTAGGCATCCATTAGTCTCATGAGACCATGGATTTGCGCCTTGGAAGTTTTCCAGGGCGGAGGCCTGGGAAGGTTATATGGAAGACGAGCAGTTGCCCATGCTGCAAGTCTCCCCTCTCCACGCCACCGATGTTGTCCAAGGGAGGGGCACTAGGACCCATACAGTTTGGCAACGGTGTCGTCGCAGAGCAATGTGTGGTTAAGTGCCTTGCTCAAGGACACAACACGCTGCTTCAGTCAAGGCTCGAACTAGTGACCTTCAGATCACTGGACGAGCGCCTTAACCAGTTGGCCACGTGCCAACACAAGGGTTATAGGTTTAATCTGACGAGAAATGATAAAATAGTGTTAACGTGGTGGGGTGGGTTAACTGTTCGAGGTACTGATCAGCTTAATGGCCTGGGAGGAAGTATCTCTTTTTGATTCTGGTGATCCTTGCATGGATGCTGCATAGTCTCTCCCAACAGGACTGACACAAACAGACAATGAGCAGAGTGAGTGAGCGCCTTTGTGATATTGCTGCCTTTTTCAGGCATCTTTCTGTAAAAAATGTCCCTGATGAAGATTGGTGCTGATGATGCACCAGGAAATTTTAACTCCCATTGTAGAGACACCCCCTATCCACAGCAGTGCAGTTGTGTACATCCTAACCTGCAGCATCGGTGCTGTGGAGAGGGGAGACTTGCAGCAAGGGCAACTGCCGGTCTTCCATACAACCTTACCCAGGCCTGCACCCTGGAAACCTTCCAAGGCTCAACTCCATGGTCTCACGAGACTAACGGACACCGATGTAATCTGCAGTGCAGCATGTTAGGTTGCTCTCAGATGCACATGTGCAATCGGTCATGAGTATTGACGTGCGTAGTCCAGCTCTCTTCAGTCTCTTCAGAAGGTGGAAGCATTGGTGAGCTATCTGACTGGAGGATGTGTTCAGGGATCATGACAGGTCCCAGGAGTTTGAATCTGCTTGCAGTTTCCACTGCTGTGCCACGGATGTGAAGAGGAGTGTGATAAGCAGAGAACCAAACTGAAGAGACGGAGGAAGAGGAGGTTGGCTCACAAATGGAGAATGCTTGTAGACAGTGTGAGAGTGAGGATAGGCAGGTGATGGAGAAGGGATGCACTCAGACCTATGGTTTGAGATGTGTCTATTTTAATGCAAGGGGTATCATGAACAAAGCGGATGAGCTCAGAGCGTGGATCAGTACTTGGAGCTGTGATGTTGTGGCCATTACATACACTTGGATGGCTCAGGGACAGGAATGGTTACTTCGAGTGCTAGGCTTCAGATGCTTCAGAAATGACAGGGAGGGAGGCAAAAGAGATGAGGACGAGGCACTGCTGATCAGAGGTGGTGTCACGGCTGCAGAGAAAGAGGAAGTTATGGAGGTATTGTCTACGGAGTCTCTGTGGGTGAAAGTTAGGAATAGGAAGGGGTCAATAACTCTACTGGGTGTTTTTATAGACCAGCCAATAGTAACAGGGACATCGAGGAGCAGATAGGGAGACAGATTCTGGAAAGGTGTAATAATACCTGGGTTGCTGTGGTGGGAGGTTTTAATTTTCCAAATATCGATTGGCATCTCCCTAGAGTGAGGGGTTTAGATGGGGTGGAGTTCTCAGATGTGTTCCGGAAGGTTTCTTGATACAATATTTAGATAAGCCTACAAGAGGAGAGGCTGTACTTGATCTGGCATTGGGAAATGAACCTGGTCAGGTGTCAGATCTCTCAGTGGGAGAGCATTTTGGAGATAATGATCACAATTCAATCTCCTTTACCATAACATTGGAGATGGATAGGAACAGTCAAGTTAGGAAAGCATTTAATTGGAGTAAGGGGAAATATGAGGCTATCAGGCAGGAACTTGGAAGCATACATTGGAAACATGTCCTCAGCGAAACATATGGAAGAAATATGGCAGACGTTCAGGGGATATTTACATGGGGTTCTGCATAGGCACGTTCCAATGAGTCATGGAAAGGTTCAAAAAACTAGGTAATGATAGAGATCTAGAAGATTATAAGGCTAGCAGGAAAGAGTTTAAGAATGAAATTAAGAGAGTCAGAAGGGGCCATGAAAAGGCCTTGGTGGGCAGGAATAAGGAAAACCCCAAGGCATTATACAAGTATATGAAGAGCAAGAGGGTAAGATGTGAGCGAATAGGACCAATCAAGTGTGTGTTACATACCTCAAGGAGATCTTGTGACTTTTTTGTGAGAATGATGTAATGGTCTTTTGAAGGTCACCTGATGTAATTTTCCTACTGATGTGAGGTCACGTGAGGACATGTTCACCACGGGTATATAAGGGAAGACCTCAGATGATGCAGTTAGTTTTTAGTTTTTAGTTTTCCAACTAGAACGTGCATCTGTGTCTCAGTTTCTGTTGCGTATTTATTTTATGATGCAGTTTCATTTTTAAAACAGAGTATTACGTTCTGTTGCAAGTTACAATAGTGCTGGAATGGAAATTTCTGCGAGATTTGTTAATGTACCTTCTTCCAGTAGTATTGGAGAGTGAAGACTTTATCGAAGTACAGGATATGAAGGATTAAAAGAAGTCGAGAATGTTCGGCAGTTTAATAAAGGTTGACCTGATTGAGTCTTCATTGAACGAGTAGCGACCTGCATCGTAGATAACTCTTGCCAAAAGGGCAAGGAAGTTCATGCAAGGTGCTCTCTAGAAATTAAGGTCAGTTGTTTTAAGCCGTTTATTTCCTTCATCTTGAATCCTTTGGACAGAACCAGCAGGAAAGTCACGTCTGTGAAGAAATCCTTCTCCAGAGAAGTCTCTCCCAATTGAATATATAAATCTGTTGGATTTTTGAATTTACCATTTTAAGAACTGTATCTGTCTTTACTGCTTTAAGAACTGTTTTTGCATTTAACGCTTTAAGAACCAGTGCCGAGTGAGGATTTGTTGAATGGCCGCATAGTGGTTAACTTCCGGTTAAGGTTTTTGTTTGTTTTTTATTATTTATCCGTGTTTAATAAATATTTGGTTGATTTTATACAAACTGTCTTGATTGATGTTCATTGTTGCTGGTTACGTAACATGTGGCAGTGGAAAAGTGTGTATGGAATCGGAGGAGATAGCAGAGGTACTTTGCTTCAGTATTCACTATGGAAAAGGAACTTGGCTATTGTATGGATGCCTTACCAGCGGATGGAAAAGCTTGAGCATGTACATATCAAGGAAGAGGTTGTGCTGGAGTTTCTGGAAAGCATCAAGTTGGATCAATCACCGGGACCGGACAAGATATACCCCAGGCTACTCTGGGAGGCAAGGAAGGAGATTGACGAGCTTCTGGTAATGATCTTTGCATCATCAATGAGGATGGGAAAGGTTCCAGAGGATTGGAGGGTTGCGAATCATATTCCCTTATTCAAGAAAGGGCGTAGAGATAGCGCAGAAAATTATAGACCAGTGGGTCTTACTTCAGTGATTGGCAAGTTGATGGAGAAGATCCTGAGAGGCAGGATTTATGAACATTTGGAGAGGCATAATATGATTGGGAATAGTCAGCATAGCTTTTTCAAAGGCAGGTCGTGCTTTTACGAGCCTGATTGAATTTTTTGAGGATGTGACTAAACACATCAATGAAGGTAGAGCAGTAGATGTAGTGTATATGGATTTCAGCAAAGCATTTGATAAGGTACCCCATGCAAGGCTGATTGAGAAAGTAAGGAGGCATGGGATCCAAGGAGACATTGCTTTGTGGATCCAGAACTGGCTTGCCGACAGAAGGCATAAAGTGGTTGTAGACAGGTCATATTCTGCTAGGAGGTTGGTGGCCAGTGGTGTGCCTCAGGGATAAATTCTGGGACCCCTACTCTTCATGATTTTTACAAAATGACCTGGATGAGGAAGCGGAGGGATGGGTTAGTAAATTTGCTGATGACACGATGGTTGAGGGTGTTGTGGATAGTGTGGAGGGCTGTCAGAGGTTACAACGGGACATTGATAGGATTCAAAACTGGGCTAAGAAGTGGCAGATGGATTTCTACCCAGATAAGTGTAAGGTGGTTCATTTTGGTAGATCAAACATGATGACCGAATATAGTATTAATGGTAAGACTCTTGGCAGTGTGCAGGTTCGGAAGGATCTTGGGGTCCAAGTCCATAAGACACTCAAAGCTGCTGAGCAGGTTGACTCTGTGGTTAAGAAGGCATATGGTGCATTGGCATTCATTAACCGTGGGATTGAGTTAAGAGCCGTGAGGTAATGTTGCAGCTATATAGGACCCTGGTCAGATTGCACATGGAGTACTGTGCTCAGTTCTGGTCGCCACACTCCAGGAAGGATGTGGAAACTATAGAAAGGGTGCAGAGGAGATTTACAATGATATTGCCTAGATTGGGGCGCATCCCTTATGAAAATAGATTGGGTGAACTTGGCCTTTTCTCTTTGGAGCGATGGAGGATGAGAGGTGACCTGATAGAGGTGTACAAGATGATGAGAGGCATTGATTTTGTGGATAGTCAGAGGCTTTTTCCCAAGGCTGAAATGGCTAGCACAGGAGGGCACAGTTTTAAGGTGCTTGAAAGTAGTTACAGAGGATATGTGAGGGGTAAGTTTTTTACACAGAGTGGTGACTACATGAAATGGGCTGCCGGCGATGGCGGTGGAGACGGATACAATAGGGTCTTTTAAGAGACTCCTGGATAGGTACATGGAGCTTAGAAAAATAGAGGGCTACACGTATCCCTAGGTAATTTCCAAGGTAAGGACATGTTCGGCACAGCTTTGTGGGCCAAAGGGCCAGTATTGTGCTGTAGGTTTTCTCTGTTTCTGTGTTTCTATTTTCTCATTCTTCAGAAAAATAACTTGAACTTGAAAATTAATGTGGCCTGAACCATGCAGCCCACACTTTGTTCCAATCCAAACTGGTGACAGTCACGGCGTTTTCTATCAAAACAATCAAGGGACATGAACACTTGTTAAAAACTCTTTAATAGTCTCTTCCTTTAAAAATTCCATACATGGATACACACATTAGGAGGCTGGAAATAAGAAATGCAAGCATTTGAATACCCGCTTTGCTGGATTAGCACTGACAGTGCAATAGGTTCTCAGAAGGATTGTTAGCAAACACATCCGGATCATCCAACATAGTCCGTGATGTCATAACTCCACAGAAAAGCGAGCAGATTCAGATTAGATTTTCCATCAAGCCTACATATGAAAGGAAAACATTATTTCACACCAAGAACTTCAGTTCAGAGTCATCGCTAATTTAGCAAAATGAGCAAAATGTCTGCCTGCATATGAATTGCGTTCTTGTACATGGTTCTAACTGCATAATCAAGTTCGCAGATGACACCGTGATGGTTGGTCTGATCAGAGGGGATGACGAGATGGCCTACAGGGACAAGGTCCAGCACCTGGCTGCGTTGTGTGCCGACAACAGTCTGGCCCTTAACACCCAGAAGACTAAGGAGATCATTGTGGACTTCAGGCATGCCAGGAGCCACACTCACATCCCCATCTACATCAATCGAACTGTAGTGGAGCATGTATCAAGCTTCAAATTCCTTGGTGTCCGCATTTCCAAAACTGTCCAGTGGATTATCAGCACCCAATTGCCCATCATTGAGAACATCTACCATAAACGCTGCCTGGGCAGGGTGAAAAGCATTATCAGGGATGCATCTCACCCTAACCATGGACTTTTTACTCTCCTCCCATCCGGTAGGCACTACAGGAGCCTCCGCTCCCGCACCAGCAGGCACAGGATGAGCTTCTTCCCTGAGGCTGTGACACTGCTGAACCTCTCATCACAGCGCTAAGCAGTATTGCATCTGTATTGCACAGTCTCAGTACTTTTATATTTGTGTGCTGTAGCACTTTTTTATTTGCAGCTATTTTGTAAGTAACACTATTCTTTGCATTTCTGGTCAGATGCTAAATGCACTTCATTGGCTTTGTATCTGTACTCGGCATAATGACAATAAAGTTGAATCTAAAATCGAATCTAATCTAAACTTGCAGTTGCAATGATACCAGCCAGAATCATGGGCTTGCACAAGAGTAGCCAGAGAGCCAATTCCTAAACATGGCAGCACTTACCAGTGAATGCAACGGTAAAATTCTGCTGTTCAGGACACCGCTGTGTGGAAAGTTCAATGGTAAGGCCAAAACCAGAAGCACCTCTATCCTCTACAGAAATATTAACAACTTGATAAATGTTTAGTGAATATTCAGGAAGATGATTTTCTTTAACCGTTTCTTCATATTCTTCATGAGTTAATTATTTTTAACTGTTAAAATATGCAAGGTGAAATTTGTTTGTGACACTTCTGATCTCCTTCAAAGTATTCCCAAAAGGTGGAAACACCAGTTGTTCATTCTCAAGATATGAAAAATTAATGTTTGTATGAACCAATGAATTCAACAGAAATTGCCCACTTTCAGGAGACAGCTGACTGGAAAGTTGAGAGAGCTGGCAAGAATACAAGAATGCAACTATCTTACACAAGAAATACTCACCAGAAATCGACCAGCATTTTCTCATTCTTCAAAAAGAAACTTGAACTTGAAAGTGAATGTTGCATGAACCTTGCAGTCTACATTTTTTTCCAATCCAAACTGATGACAGTCACTGCATTTTCTACAAAGACAACCAAAGGAAACAAACACTTGGTGTTTTCATCTTGTGGGAATAATTTGAAGAAGGAGTTCAGAATTGTCACAACCAAATTTCACCTTTCATATTCTAACATTTCTATGTTATTGCCTGATGCTGCTTTTCAGGATACTTCTGGCTGGAAAGTTCAATGGCAAGGCCAAAACCAGAGGAACAGCTATCTTCTACAGAAATATGAACAACAACGACTAACGTTTAATGAAAGGTGAGGAAGAGTTATGCTCTTGAAAAATAACCATTTAGTCTACATATTTTCATGAAGCCAATAATTCCTAAATCTTGGAATATGCAAGGTGAAGTTTGTTTGTGACACTTCTGAACTCCTTCTTCAAATAATTTCCACAAGATGGAAACACCAATTGTTTACTCTCAAAATACAAGAAATAATATTTGTATGAGCTGTGCTGAGAATTACTGATATTACACTGAAGTGCAGCCGAAAACATACATCAATAGAATCTGTTCAAAGTCATCAATAATAGCTAAGTGTGGGTGAAAACCCCAGTTTCATTAGTGACTCTGCTTTTGACTACTTTGTTGTATGCTTCAATACCGAGAAACCTGTGAGCTAATATCAGATTGAAAAATGATATTTGCGAGAGATTGTCCAACAGGAAAAATGCAAGAAATTGTCTGTGACAGCAAGAAGCTGCCTTGCTTGATGTGATTGTTGCTATGATGTCTGGTATATCCTGAGATAGTACATGAGTAGCCAGAGAGCAGTCTCCTAAATATGGTAGTGCTTACCAATTAATTCAATGGAAAATGCCTGTGTTCAGGAGACAGCTGACTGCAAAGTTTAGAGAGAAGGAAGAGAGCAATACCACGACTATCTACACAAGAAATACTCACCAGCAACAGACCAGCATTTTCTCATTCTTCAAGAAAAAAATTGAACTTGAAAGTGAATGTTGGAAGAACCATGCAGTCCAATCCAAACTTCATTTCTTTTCATTTTCAAACTTTCACTTCATTTTCTTCTAAGACAACCAAGGGAAACAAGCACTTTGTTAAAAATTCTTTAATATTCCATTCCTTTAAATAATCTATACATGGAAACACATATTAGAAGGCTGGAGATTACTATGTGCATATATTTGAAAACTGGTTTTGCTGGATTAGCACTGATAGCACAACAGGTCCCTGGAAGGGGTGTTTCATCCAAGTAAGTATATCCTGTTCATTTGACAGAGTCCATTGTGCCATAATTCCAAAGAAGATAGAGAGGATTCAGATTAGATTTTCCATCAAACCTACACATGAAAGAGAAACATCAGATCACACCCAACGATTCAGTTCAGACTCATCTCTAAATGATTGCAGGTGCACTGGATTGAAGAGCAAAAGGACTGCCTACATTTGAACAATCAGTTGCAAGGATATCTGCCAGAATCAAGAGCTTGCACAAGAGTAGCCAGGGAGCGAGTTCCTAAAAATTGCAGCACTTACCAGTGAATACAACGGAAAAATGCTGCTGTTCAGGATACCGCTGGCTGGAATGTTTAATGGTAAGGCCAAAACCAGGGGCACAACTATCGTCTACAGAAATATTAGTGACAATCTGACCAATTTATAGAGAATGCTCAGGAAAAAATTTGTTGCTGAAAAAGAACCATTCAATCTACATATTCTTCATAAGGCAATAACTTAGAACTGTTAGAATATATAAGGTAAATTTTGTTCAGACACTTCTGAACTCCTTCTTCAAATTATTCCCAGAAGATGGAAACACTAATTGTTTGTTATCAAAATACAAAGAATTAATATTTGTACGAGCCCTGACAAGAATTACTCAAGTTGGATTTAAGCGTAGCCAACAACATACACCAATAGAATCTGTTCATACTCAACAATTATTACTACATGTGGGCAAAATCCACTCTTTCATGTGACTATGCCTTTTGACAACTTTTTTGGATGCTCCCATATGACACAGCATGTGAGCCAGTGCCCAATTTGAAAGAGATATTTGAAAGGAAGGGATTGTCCAATAGGAAAAATGTAAGAATTTTTTTGTGTTGGAAAGAAGCTGCCTTGCTTGATGGGACAGTTGCTATGATATCTGGTACATCCTGAGATTGGACATGACTAGCCAGAGTGCTGTCTCCTAAACTTGGTAGCACTTACCAATGAATTCAATAGAAATTTCCTGCATTCAGGAGAGAGCACTCAGAAATCAACTGCATGAAGTTCTTAGACAAGAAATGCTCACCAGAAATAGACCAGCACTGTATCATGAAAAATTTTCACTTGAAAGTGAACGTTGCAGGAACCATGCAGTCCACAATTTTTAAAAAAAATCCAAAATGGTGACAGTCACTGCAATTTCTACCAAGAGAAACATACACTTTGTTAAAAACTTTTTAATAGATTCTTCCTTTAAGAAAATTCCATTCATGAATCACATACTATGAGGCTGGAAATAAATAAGTGTACGTATTGGAATACCCACTTTGCCGGTGTGGCACTGAAAATTCAAGCAGCTATGTGGAACGCCTGTTGAATCCAAGCAAATACAACCTTTTCATTTGGCATAGCCCATCTTGCCATAATTCCAAAGAAGTGTGAGAGATTTCAGATTACATTTTACATGAAACCTACGCATGAAAGAAAGACATCCAGATCACAGCCAACAATTCAGTTCAGAATCATCTCTACTGATCACACAAGCACAGCATTTTGAGTAGAGGTTCTGCCTACTTATGAAGCAAAAGTTGCAAAGATCTCTGCCAGAATCATGAGCTTGAACGAGAGTAGCCAGAGAGCAGATTCCTAAACATGGCAGCATTTACCAGTGAATACAACGGAAAAATGCTGCTGTTCAGGATACCGCTGGCCGGAAAGCTGAATGGCAAGGCCAAAACCAGAGACACCTCTATCCTCTACAGAGTTATAAGCAACAACTTGACCAATATTTAAAGAATGCTCAGAAAAAGGATTTTCTCCAAAATTAGCCATTCTGACTACATATTCTTCATGAGTCCATTACGTTAAAATGTTAAAATATGCAAGGTGAAATGTCTTAAGATGCTTTTGAACTCCTTCTTCAAAGTATTCCCTCAAGACGGAAGCACCAATTGTTTGTTGTCAAAATATGTAGAATGAATATTTGTATGAACTCTGATGAGATTTACTGAAGTTGCACTGAAGTGCGGATGACAATGTACGCCAATAGAATATGCAAAAAGTCATCAATAGCAGCTCTATGTGGGAAAAAAACCCCAGTTTCATTAGTAACTCTGCCTTTTGACAAAGTTGTCTTCTCCAAAACCAAGAAGCCTGTGAGTCAGTGTCCAATGTCAAAGACATAGTTGAGAGAAAGAGATTGTCCAAAAGGAGATATACAAGAAATTGTCTGTGACAATTCTTGCCTCACTTGATGGGATTGTTGCGATGATATTTATTATATGTTGTGATAGGACATGAGTAGACAGAGAGCTGTCTCCTAAACATGGCAGCACTTACTAATGAATTCAAAGGAAAATGCCCATGTTCAGGAGACAGCTGACTGGAAAGTTTAGAGAGAAGACCAAAAGCAAACTCTCTACCATCTTAAACAAAAAACACTCATCAAAAATAGAAGAGCATTTTCTCATTCTTCAAAAAAAGAATTTGAACTTGAAGATGAATATTACATGAACCATGCAGTCCACATTTATGTTCCAATCCAAACTGATGACAGTTACTGCATTTTCTAGCAAGACAACTGAGGGAAAACCTCTTTAATAGTCTCTTCCTTTCAAAATGACATACATGGAAACACATATTAGGAAGCCAGAAGTTGAGAAGTGCAAATAATTGAATACCATCTTTTTTAGATTGGCGCCAACAGCGCAGCAGGTTCCTGGAGGGATTGTTTCATACAAGCAAGTTTTTTTTAGGCATCCATTAGTCTCATGAGACCATGGATTTGTGCCATGGAAGGTTTCCAGAGTGCCGGGCTGGGCAAGGTTTTATGGAAGACCAGCAGTTGCCCATGCTGCTAGTCTCCCCACTCCACACCACCAATGTAGTCCAAGGGAAGGGCATTAGGACCCATACAGCTTGGCATTGGTGTCATCGCAGAGCAATGTGTGGTTAAGTGCCTTGCGCAAGGACACAATACACTGCCTCAGCCAAGGCTTGACTAGCGACCTTCAAATCACTAGACAAACGCCTTAACCACTTGGCCACGTGCCAACATACAAGCAAATACATACTGTTGATTCAACATGGTCCATCATACCATATTTTCAAAGAAAATTAAGAAGATTCAGATTAGATTTTCCATCAAAGCTACACATGAAAGAGAAACATCAGATCACACCCAACAATTCAGTCCAATTTCATCTCTAAATGACCACACATGCGCTGCATTCATGAGCAGAATGTCTGCCTACATATGAACTGGCAGTAACATATATACCTGCCAGAATCTTGAGCTTGCGCGAGAGTAGCCAGACAGCAGATTCCTCAACATGGCAGCACTGACCAGTGAATACAATGGAAAAATGCTGCTGTTCAGGATACCGCTGGTTGGAATGTTCAATGGCAAGGCCAAAACCAGAAGCACCTCTATCCTCTACAGAAATATTAACAACAACTTGACCAATGCTTAAAAAATGCTCAGAACAATGATTCTTTCTAAAATTAACCATTCTGGCTACATATTCTTCATGAGTCCATTAGGGTGAAATGTTAAAATATGCAAAGCAAAATGTCTCAAGACACTTCTGAACTCCTTCTTCAAAGTATTCCCTCAAGACGGAAGCACCAATCGTTTGCTCTCAAAATAAGTAGAATTAATATTTGCCTGAACTCTGATGAGAATTACTGAAGTTGCACTGAAGGGTGGCTGATAATGTACACCAATAGAATCTGCTCGAAGTCATCAATAAAAGCTCTATGTGGGCAAAAACGCCACTTTCATTAGAAACTCCGCCTTTTGACAAATTCGTTGTATGCTCCAAAACCAAGAAGCCTGTGAGCCAGTGCCCAATATCAAAGATATATTTGAGAGAAATGAATTGTCCAAAAGGAGATATGCAGAAAATTGTCTGTGACAATTCTTGCCTCACTTGATGGGATTGTTGCGATGATATTTATTATAAGTTGTGATAGGACATGAGTAGACAGAGAGCTGTCTCCTAAACATGGCAGCACTTACTAATGAATTCAAAGGAAAATGCCCATGTTCAGGAGACAGGAAAGTTTACAGAGAAGGCCGAAAGCAAACTCTCTACTATCTTAAATAAAAACACTCACCAGACATAGACGAGTGTATTCTCATTCTTCAGAAAATGAATTTGAACTTGAAGGTGAATGTTGCATAAACCATGCAGTCAACATTTATGTTCCAATCCAAACTGATGACAGTCACTGCATTTTCTATTATGACAACCAAGGGAAAACCTCTTTAATGGCCTCTTCCTTTCAAAATTCCATACATGGAAACACATATTAGGAGGCTGGAAATTGAGAAGTGTATATAATTGAATACCATCAATTCCAAAGAAAAGTGAGAGGATTCAGATTAGATTTTCCATCAACCTACTCATTAAAGAGAAACATCAGATCACACCCAACAATTCTCTTCAGTTCCATCTCTAAATGATTGCACGTGAACTGTATTTATGAGCAAAATGTCTGCCCACATATGAACTGGCCATTGCAAGGGTTTCTGCCAGCTTCATGAGCTTGAACAAGAGTAGCCAGGGAGTGGATTCCTAAACATGGCAGCACTTACCAGTGAATACAATGGAAAACTGCTGCTGTTCAGGACACCGCTGGCTGGAAAGTCCAATGGACAAGGTCAAAATCATAGGCACAACTTCCTTCACATAAATATTAATGACAACTTGACCAATGTTTAATGAATATTGATGAAAATGGTTTTCTTATAAAATTAACCATTCTGTCAATGTATTGTTCATGAGGCTATTAGTTTGAAATGTTGGAATATTCAAAGTGAAATTTGTTCAGACACTTCCGAACTCCTTCTTCAATGTATTCCCTCAAGACTGAAGCACCAATTGTTTGTTCTCAAAATATGTAGAATTAATACTATGAGGCTGGAAGTGAGGAAGAGCAAATATTCGAATATCCACTGTAGATTAGCACAGATAGCGCAACAGGTTCTCAGGGGGACTGTTTCATACAGGTAAATACAGGGGGAAAAGTTTAAAGGGAACATTGGGGGGGGGCTTCTTCACACAGAGAGTGGTGGGAGTATGGAATGAGCTGCCAGGCGAGGTGGTAAATGCGGGTTCTTTTTTAACATTTAAGAATAAATTGGACAGATACATGGATGGGAGGTGTATGGAGGGATATGGTCCATGTGCAGGTCAGTGGGACTAGGCAGAAAATGGTTCGGCACAGCCAAGAAGGGCCAAAAGGCCTGTTTCTGTGCTGTAGTTTCTATGGTTCTATATTCGGGACACATGCAAGCTGACAGCCTTTGGAGTCACTCGAGAGAGAGGCTCCCTGATCCAATATTACAGCACGTTTTTATTGTTAAAGAACAAAGGTAACAGGACACTTTTATACTTACAATGCCCTCATAATGCTTCTTTTGAGTTGCATGTAGTTTTTCAAAGTATCTGGACCTTCCCATCAATGCATCCAAAATGAGTGTTAATTGTAGTCTCTGAGTTGTTCATGGTGATGCAGACTCCCAGGTCAATGGGGAGTCGATTACATTCATGCACATGCAGACCTTTCAGTCAATTGGGTGTTGCTTGGTCTGCAACTTACTCTAAACTGCAGCTTCGGGGAGACTATTGTTCCGAGCTGCATTTTAAATTCAGCCTACAATCCGCATTCAGATCTGAAGGCTGGTTGCTGTTGAAATTAATATTTGCTATATTCTCGGCCTGAAACGTCGACTGTACCTCTTCCTAGAGATGCTGCCTGGCCTGCTGCCTTCACCAGCAACTTTGATGTGTATTGCTTGAATTTCTAGCATCTGCAGAATTCCTCGTGTTTGCTGTTCATTTGACGTTGACCATCTGCCATAGTTCCAATGAGGAGTGAGAGGTTTCAGATTAGATTTTCCATCAAAGCTACACATGAAAGAAAAACATCAGATCACACCCAAAAATTCAGTTCAGTTTCATTGTTAAATGATCACACATATATTGATTCATGAGAAATTTGTTGACTACACATGAACAGGCCATTGCAAAGATACCTGCCAGAATCATGAGCTTGCATGAGAGCAGCCAGAGAGCAGATTCCTAAACATGGCAGCACTTACCAGTGAATACGACGGAAAAATGCTGCTGTTCAGGATACCACTGGCTGGAAAGTTCAGCGGACAAGGTCAAAGTCAGAAAAACAACTATCCCCCACAGATATATTATCTACAACTCCACTAATTTTAAATAAATGTTCAAAGAAAATTAATTTCTTTAAAATTAAGCATTCTTGCTATATACTCTTCATGAGTTCATTCGTTTAAAATATTAAAATGTGCAAGGTGAAATTTGATCAGACACTTCTGAAGTCCTTCTTTAAATTATTCCCACAAGATGGAAGCACTAATGGTTTGTTCTCAAAATATGAAGAATTAATATCTTTATGAGCTCTGATGGGAGTTACTGAAGTTACACTGAAGTGCGACTGACAACTTACCCCAACTGAATCCGTTCAGAGTCATCAGTAATAGCTAACTGTGGGTGAAATTCCACTTTCATGAGTGACTCTGCCTTTCAACAACTTGTTTGTCTGCTCCAAAAGCAAGTAGCCTTTGAGCCAGTACCTAATGTCAGATATATTCGAGAGAAATGGATTGTCTAAAAGGAGAAATGCAGGAAATTGTCTGTGACAATTCTTGCCTTACTTGAATGGATTGTTGCTATGATGTTTGTTATATCCTGTGGTAGGATATGAAGCCAGAGAGCTGTCTCCTAAACATGGTAGCACTCTACCAATTAATTCAAAAGAAACTGGCCATGTTCAGCAGACAGCTGAATGGAAAGTTTACAATGGTTACAGAGAAGGCCGAAAGCAAAGGGTCCACTATCTTCCCCCAAAAAAAAACACTCACCAGAACTAGAGGAGCATTTTCTCATTCTTCAAATAAAGAATTCGAACTTGACGGTGAATGTTGCATGAAAAATGCAGTCCACATTTTCCTTCCAATCCAAACTGACGACAGTCTCTGCATTTTCTACCAAGATAACCAAGGGAAAATCTCTTCAATTGTCTCTACCTTTCAAATTTCCATACATCGAAACACGTATTAGGAGGCTGGAAATTGAGTAGTGCAAATAATCGAATACCCACATCACTGGATTGTCACTGACTGCGCAACAGGATCCTGGAGGGATAGTTTCATACAAGCAAATACATACTGTTAATTCGACATGGTCCACCGTGCCATAATCGCAAAGAAAAATGAAAGGATTCTGATTGGATTTTCCATCAAACCAGCACATGAAAGGGAATCATCAAATCACACCCAACAATTCACTTCTGTTTCATCTTTGAATGATCGCACGTGAACATCATTAATAAACAAGAGTTCTGCCTACATATGAACTGGCCGTTGTAAGGATCCCTGTCAGAATCATGAACTTGAAGGAGAGTAGCCAGAGAGCGGATTCCTAAACATGGCCACACTGCCCAGTGAATACAACGGGAAAATGTTGCCGTTCAGGATACCGCCGGCTGGAAAGTTCAATGGCAAGGCCAAAACCAGAAGCACAACTTCCTTCATACAATTATTGATGACAACTTGACCAATGTTTTCTGAATGTTGATGAAAATGGTTTTCTTTACAATTAACCCTTCTGTTTATGTATTGTTCATAAGGCCATTACTTTGAAATGTTAGAATATGCAACGTGAAATTTGTTCAGACACTTCTGAACTCCTTCTTCAAGGTATTTGCACAAGACGGAAGCATCACCTTTGAGAAATCCAGGTTCAAGAAATAATTGTCTGAGAAGTTGAAAGCCAAGGCCGAAAGCAAAGGCGCTTTACCTGCACCAGAAATACTCACCACAAACTGACCCGCATTTTCTAACTTCAGTTTCTGGAAAAATATATATCAACTTAACATGGAAAATTGCAACGACCACACAATGTACATCTGCTTTCATTTTATTACATTGAAAATGAGGGAAATAATTTTCGTATCACCCATTGAACTAAGGTATTTTGATCACAGCAGATTTTTCACACCTTTATGTTTTGTTTCAATTAATACGCCAGTACACATTTAAATTAATTTTACTTTATTCGATGTTACACATTGTTGTCGCAAACTTTCCATTGATCCTAGAGTTTGAAAATTAACCTGGTTTCTCGATTACAGTAGTTTATCGGAAGAGTGAGAAGCTTAACTCCGGCGAACTAAAATGGCGCGCAGAATTTGTGTGTGGAAAGTAAGTGCGCGTATTAATCTCGAGCCGAAAGTACTTAGACTTCTGGATCATCATGTAGTAGACTACTGGAGTTTTACTGTGCAGCAAGAGCTGCTGTACCCTGGTATTTTAATATACAGTTCATCTACTGGTAACGGCGTGGTCTAGTTCCCATGAACAGTTCGTAACAGGAACAGTTTGCAAGTCGGAATGCCGACTGTAAACCGAACTCCGACACAGGCGAAGGTGTCTTTAACCCACAGCAGCAGGCAAATCCGGAGCGTCGATTTCCATTAATCTGCTTTGTATACCTGTATATGGACAGGTATCAAGTATACAAAGCAGATTAATGGAAAATTATCCTTTTGATATAGATATCGGCTGGAGCATTGGGATGTGCAAGTTACACTTTAAATGTATCATTCAGCCCGAATCCGACTGGAGCACTGCACTTTATAGAGCCCATGAAAATTAAAATGTAAACTGCTGATGACGAAAATCTGAAATGAAAAAAAAAGAAATTGTTAGAAGAAAACAGAACTGATAGAATTAATCTTTTAGGTGGAGACCCTTTGTAAAGAAGAGGGAAATAGAACACATGTTTAAGTTGCCATGAGGATGTTGAGTACGATTGATAAGAGTGCGACCGGCGTTGAAATGGTGATAAACTGTAAATGAAGCTATCTGTTTGATAGGTTAATGAGGCATTTAAAGAGAGTCGACAAAAACAAAGGAACGTGTAAAGAGCTGTGAAATGCAGTTCAGGGCGGGTTGGAGACTGCAGTGAGATTTCTTCATCAGACTGACACCTTTCCCCATTCTGAAGGGATCGTTCCCTTCATGACTCTTTCACTGGGCCACTTTCACATCCATTATCTACTTTCTGTATTTACTCCAATCTGGAGTACAGCAATTAGTTTTCACATGATTTTATCAACAGCTGATTTCAAGCTTGGCGCCGCTCTCATTAGAGAGATTCAGTTTTTTCATTTTTCAGTCTCACTGAAACTTAAAACGAATTTCTCGTTCCCAGTCCTTTCCATTGATTGTGCTGCTGTTTGCTTTCATTTGCAATTTGCTTTGCGATTTTCATATATTTTGCTATGAGTGTTAAGTGGATGTACAGTGCAGAGCATTCTGACTGATTGAATCAGAGCCTAATATGGAGGTTCCAATGAGCAGGATCACAACGGATTGTAAAGGATTGTAGACTCAGCCAGGTCAATCACAGGCACAGCCCTCTTTTCCATGAAGAACACCTTCAAGACGCAGTGTGTCAAGAAGGCAGCATCCATCACGAAGGAACTTACCACCTGTGACATGTTCTTTCCTCATCACTAACATCAGGGCGGAGGTACAGGAGCGTGACGACCCACAGTCAAGCCCACAGCACCAACCCCTCTGTCACCAGATTTCTGAATGGTCCATGAACATCTGCCACCACCTGGTCATTCTGTTTATTGATTTTATAGTTTACAGCAATTTTATGTATTTGGATTTATTTGTGCAAAACAAATGATTTCACATCATATAAGAGAGTGTTAATAAACTTGACCCTAAGTATGAATCGGATCAGTGAACCAGATACATTCCAGCTCCGGAAATTATGCAGTGCAACCTCTGAATCCTTGTTCCTCGGCCGATATTTTTATTATAAAAGTACGTATCTGTTACCATGTACTATCTTTTCTTGCAGGCATTTGCACAACGGAATGAAATAAAATCGAATTTTACAAAAATTATGAAGAATTAGACAAACAGCCAATGTGCGGAACAAGACAAGCTGTGCAAGTGAAATAATACTCAGAACATGAGTTGTAAAGAGTTGTTGAAAGTGAGTCTGTAGGTCATGGAAACTCTTCAGAGTAGTGGTGAATGAAGTTATCCATGCCAGCTCAGGAGCTGGGCGCCTTTTGGATAGCAACTGTTCATGAAACCGGTGGTCGAATTACAAACAAGAGAAAATGTGCAGAGGCCGGAAATTCGAGCAACACACACAAAATACTGGAGGAACTTAGCAGGCCAGGCACCATCTCTGGAAAAGAGTAATCAATCGACGTTTCAGGCTAAGACATGTGGGGTGGGACTGAGGGCTTCAATTCTAGGCTGTCATGCAACCAGTCAGGATACTGTTCCCTATTCAACTAAAGATGTTTCTGGTGACATGTTAAATCTACGCAAACTTCTTAGCAAACAGCAGTACTGTTCTGACTTCTCTGTGATTACACTTATTTATGTGCTGGTCCCAGGACACATCCTCTGATATTCTAACGCCAAGGAATTTAAAGCTACTGACACTCTTCACCCCCAAACCCCTAATGTGCACTGGCTCGTGGATATCCGGCTTCCTCCTCCTGTCATTGCTAATAAGATCTTCAGCTTTGCTGATGTTGAATGAGAGGTTGCTGTTCCACCAGGTTCTCAATCTCCCTTCAACATGCCAATCCATCACCACCTTTGAATTAGCCAATGATCAGTACTTTCAATATGGCATTGGAGCTGTACGTAGCCACATAATGACGAGTATAAAGTGAGTGGAGTGTGAGGCTAGGCATACAGCCCTGTGATGCACTCATGCTGTTGATGAGTGAGGAGGAGACGTTGTTGCCCGTCCGTACTAACTGGGGTCTGCCAGTGAGGAAATCCACGATCCAGTTGGAGAGGGAGGCACCTGATTCAGTCACAGTCTCTGGAGGTGTATTGAATATACAGGCCACCCTCTGGGTGAAAACATTGCCACTCATGGTCCTATTAAATCTCTCCCCTCTCACTTTAAACCTATGACCTCCAGTTCTTAATTCCCTAATCCTGAGAAAAACACCGAGCACAGCTTTTATGTTTCTGTGATGGCCACCACACCCTTATCCCTATTGGCAATCAAGGCCCTCGGTCTGTCTGCCTTATCTGTCAAGCTACGCGCCTGGACATATGTGCAGTTTCAATCACTGCTCCGATCTATCCTTTTACTATAAACATAATCGTTTGGCTTACTCACTTCGGTTGCTGCCCGCACCCCTGCATTCTCACTGACTTCATTCTCTTGTGCCCCACTCCTTGCCAGTCTGGTATAAACCCTCCATGGTGGCAAAAGCTACAAAGGTTGATTGTATGTTTATAAAAAACACAAGGTATCTGCACGTAAGGTTATTCTGACAGGAAATTATAAAGTAATGGTGGTGGGGTGGATTCACGGGTGGAGCTACTGATCAGTTTGACGGCCTGAGGGAAAAGAATCTGTTTTTGATTTTGGTGATCCTGGTATGGATGTTGCATAATCTCTCCCAATAGGAGTAGCACAAACAGACAATGAGCAGAGTGGGTGAGATCCTACACAATATTGCTGGCTTTTTTCAGGAATCTTTCTGTAAGAAATGTGATGCACCGGGCAGTTTTAACTCCCATTGTAGAGCCCTGTTATTCACAGCAGTGCAGTTTGTGCACATCCTAACTTGCAGGGCAGCATGTTAGGTTGCTCTCAACCGCAGATCTGTAATCGGTCATGAGTGTCGATGTGTATAGTCCAGCTCTCTACAGTCTCCACAGAAAGTCGAAGCATTGGTGAGCTTTCTGACTGGAGAATGTGTTCTGGGATCACGACAGGTCCCAGGAGTTTGAAACTGCTTGCAGTTTCCCACTGCTGTGCCACTGATGTGATATGATATTTATCACTGTTTTGCCCATTCATTAAATCCATTTATATTCCCTGATAAATTAGATTTTTCAGGTACATAGCTTGCAATGCAGTTTATCTGTGTCAGAGTCAAATCTGGATACATAGCAGGTTGTCCCATCATCTGTCACTCTCAAATCAAGCTATTTTGTGAGGCTAGTTTGAACAGCAGTTACTGCTGCTGCCACAAGATGCCTCCAGTGATGTTTGGGAAGTGTATAGTTATTGGAAATGCACATCAGTATCAGCCAAGAAAGAAACAGGAAATTCATTTTACTGGTAAGCTACAATAGAAAAGGTACTGATACAACCAATGAGATTGAATCACCTGAAACTGTGACCTGAGGTGCCATTCTTAAAAGTTACATGGGCACCTTTAGAAGAATACTGGATCCTATAACAGAAACAATTGCTTGATGAACTCAGCAGCCAAGGCAGCAGCTATGGAAAAGAGTACAGTCAACGTTTTGGGCCAAGACCAGTCCTGACGAGGGTCTCAGCCCGATACATCGACCATGGTGTCCTGATGAAGGGTCTCAGCCTTCGGCAGTCACCTTGAAAATCTGCAACATACACAAGATGCTGGAGGATCTCAGCAGGCCAGGCAGTATCAATGGAAAAGAGCAAATAGTCGACGTTTCTGGCCAAGACCCTTCATCAGAACTGCCCAAAGTGTCCTGACGAAGGGTCTTGGTCCGAAACATCAACTGTACCTCTTCCTTTAGATGCTGCCTGGCCTGCGGCATTCACCAGCATTTTTTGTGTGTACTGCCCAAAATGTCGATTATTTGCTCTTTTCCATAGATACTGCCTGGCCTGCTGAGTTCCTCCACCATTTTCTGTGTATTGCTTGGATTTCTAGCATCAGTAGATTTTCTCTTGTCTGCGCTGTTTCTCCAGTGTAGATGAGACCACCACATACACATAAAGTGCAGATGGGCAAAAGTGAAAATGAATGACTGGTTCATCTGGAGTGAACTCCTTGGTCCCCGGATGAAGGGAAGGGATGGGGTTAAAGGTTCTGCAGCTCCTGTGAAAGGGGGGAGAACGTCAGTGATGGTGGAGTTCCAACTGCTCTGTCCTGCATCTCACAACTCTCTCAATGTTCCGTTGTTACTCTTTCTCTTTAAATGCCTCATTAATGTATCTAACAGATAGCTTCATCAACACTTATATCACCATTTCAAAACTGGCCACACTCTTATCAGTGATTTGCAACAGTTTTATTTGTATTCCATAAAAAATTGGCTGCAACTTAAAATATTTTTCTCTTTTCAGTTCCAACAAAGTCTTCAGCCTAAAAGATCTCCACCATGCTGCTGAGTCATACTTGTTATTTCTTCATTTTACATTCCCGGCATCTGCAGTTTTTTTTTGATTTTCATTTCCTCTGCTATGTGCAGTGTTCCAGATACATTCTGGCTGGGAGATTTCTCCGCAAGCCTGTGCCCCAGCCAATATCTATATCAGGAAGTTAATTTTCCATTCCTGGCAATGACATGCTAATGATCAGTTTATCTAACCTCTGAACCACTGGACCATGTATGGTTTCAGCATATAGCCATAGTCAGTATGGAATCAGACTCTTTGGCCCATCTGGTCAAGATCCCTATTTAAGCTCATCCCAGATCCCTCTGTTCTGCTGCACTCCTCAGTGTCCTAGTTTTCACTGTGTAAATTGTACCTTGGATTGTCCTATTTGCTCAAATTCCAAGCACTTCCATTATATTTAATGATACAGCATGGAGCAACCCTTTCTGCCCTTTTGACAATGCTGTGAAATCCCTGACAAACCTAATAAACCCTCACCAAATCGTGGGACAATTTACAATGACTAATTAAACTACCTGGTACACCTTTAGGCTATGGAAGGAAACCAGAGCACCTGAGAAAGTCCCACACATTCCACGGGGAGGACATACAGACACCTTACAGAACAACGTCGGAGCTGAACTCTGAACTCAGGAACACCCTGAGCTGTAATAGCATCAGGCTAACCACTATGTTACTATGGTGCCCATTTCAGAGCAAATGGAGAACAAGGGCTAAAATTGGTCCTCATAAAGATCAGTGAGGTCATCAAAGCATGGAGCTGAAAGAGATGGGGAGATCTTAATGGATTTTTCAGCATTTGTATTTACTTGGGAGACAGACATAGTCCATAGAACTGGGACAAACAGATTTGAGATCATAGGAGAAGGTGCTTACTGCCTTGGGGCAAATTAGGATGAATAGTATGGATCACAGGAGAAGCCAGAGAGTGGTCATTTCCTCAAGGACCAGGGCCCTGCGACGATTGGTGTGCCACAGGGATCAGTGATGAGGCTATCGATTTTTGTCATCTACGTTAATGATTTAGATAATGTGGGAAACTGGATAAGCAAATTTGTGAATGACACCAAGATTGAGGGTGTAGTGGACTGCAAGAAAGGCTATCAAAGTTTGCAGCATTATCTGGACCAGCTGGAAAAATGGGCTGAAACATTTCAGATGGAATTTAATGCAGACAAGTGTGATGTACTGCACTTTCGAAGGACAAACCAGGATAGAATTTACACAGTGAACAGTGGGACACAGAGGAGTGCAGTAGAACAAAGGAATCTAGGAATACAGATTCATAATTCCTAGAAAGTGGCATCAAAGGCAGACGGGGTCATACGTTCTTTGAGGATCGTTCTCTTATCAGGGATGAGAGGCTTGCAAGTGCCTGAGATCCTGAAAGCAATGACGCCTGGAGTTTAACTACGTGACCCCTCGCTCCTTAGTTGGGTCTCCCATAGAGATAAAGTCAGCGGGAAGAATCCAATCAAAGATCAATCTAACCAAGAACTCAGTGGTGGAGCTGGCAGAAGCTGCTGACACATCACAATGACAGTAAAGGCTGCAGTAGTGAATAATCCCCAGGCATCTTGCATTTCACGCCACTGGACATTGACCCCGACCTATCAAGCCGGATACCCATGTATCAGCCTCCCCATGTTATACGAAGATGTGCTTAGGTGTTTTCTATTCACAGAATCTACCCTAACATTGTGGATTAAGTCTCATGGTGATCAGCAAGTGGCTGCACCAATAGACAGTCACACTTGAACATCACACTCGATTCGAGTGATTGCACCACTAGGGTCATAAAGAGAGCTTTGGCTACATTGGCCTTCATAAATTAAATTTTAGATACAGACTTTGGGATGTTATGTTCAAGTTTTATCAGATGTTGGTGAGGCCTAATTTGGAGTACTATATGCAGTTCTGGTCACCTACCTGCAGGAAAGGTAGAAATAAAACATAGACCGTAGAGCAGTACAGCACAAGGGCAGGTCCTTCAGTTCAGAGTATTATGCTGAACTGAATAAACTAGTAATCAAATGGCCAAATAATCTAATCCCCTCTACTGACACATTTCCATTTCCTTGTATTTTCCTCACTATCATGTGCCTATCTAAATGCCTCTTATAGGTCCCTAATGTATCTGCCTCTACCACTGCCTAAGGCAGCGAATTCCAGGCATTCACCAGTCTCTGTGTAAAATACCTGCCCCCTTCTCACCTTAAATGGTATTAGCCATTTTAACCCTGGGAAAAAATACTGTCTGTCTACTCTATCTATGCCTCTCATGATCTTATAAACCTCTATCAGATCTTACCCTAGCCTCCGTCACTGCACCAGGAAAAACAAACCAAGTTTGTCCAAACTTTCGTTATAGCACGTGCCCTCTAGCACGTATCCTTGTAAACCTAGCAGTATCTTTGTAAACCTCTTTTGCACCTTTTCCAAAGCCTTGACATCCTTATTATAATGGGGTGACCAGAACTGTTTGCAATACTCCAAATTTAGCTTAACTGGAGTTTTATAAATCTGAACATAGCTTCCTCGCTTTTGAACTCAAACCATTGATGAATAAACATAGAAACATAGAAACATAGAAAATAGGTGCAGGAGTAGGCCATTCGGCCCTTCGAGCCTGCACCGCCATTCATTATGATCATGGCTGATCATCCAACTCAGAACCCAGCCTTCCCTCCATACCCCCTGACCCCTGTAGCCACAAGGGCCATATCTAACTCCCTCTTAAACATAGCCAATGAACTGGCCTCAACAGTTTGCTGTGGCAGAGAATTCCACAGATTCACCACTCTCTGTGTGAAGAAGTTTTTCCTAATCTCGGTCCTAAAAGGCTTCCCCTCTATCCTCAAACTGTGACCCCTCGTTCTGGACCTCCCCAACATTGGGAACAATCTTCCCGCATCTAGCCTGTCCAATCCCTTTAGGATCTTATACGTTTCAATCAGATCCCCCCTCAATCTTCTAAATTCCAACGAGTACAAGCCCAGTTCATCCAGTCTTTCTTCATAAGAAAGACCTGCCATCCCAGGAATCAATCTGGTGAACCTTCTTTGTACTCCCTCTATGGCAAAGATGTCTTTCCTCAGATTAGGGGACCAAAACTGCACACAATACTCCAGGTGTGGTCTCACCAAGGCCTTGTACAACTGCAGTAGTACCTCCCTGCTCCTGTACTCGAATCCTCTCGCTATAAATGCCAGCATACCGTTCGCCTTTTTCACCGCCTGCTGTACCTGCATGCCCACTTTCAATGACTGGTGTATAATGACACCCAGGTCTCGTTGCACCTCCCCTTTTCCTAATCGGCCACCATTCAGATAATAATCTGTTTTCCTATTTTTGCCACCAAAGTGGATAACTTCACATTTATCCACATTAAATTGCATCTGCCATGAATTTGCCCACTCACCCAACCTATCCAAGTCACCCTGCATCCTCTTAGCATCCTCCTCACTGCTAACACTGCCACCCAGCTTCGTGTCATCCGCAAACTTGGAGATGCTGCATTTAATTCCCTCATCCAAGTCATTAATATATATTGTAAACAACTGGGGTCCCAGCACTGAGCCTTGCGGTACCCCACTAGTCACCGCCTGCCATTCTGAAAAGGTCCCGTTTATTCCCACTCTTTGCTTCCTGTCTGCTAACCAATTCTCCACCCACACCAATACCTTACCCCCAATACCGTGTGCTTTAAGTTTGCACACTAATCTCCTGTGTGGGACCTTGTCAAAAGCCTTTTGAAAATCCAAATATACCACATCCACTGGTTCTCCCCTATCCACTCTACTAGTTACATCCTCAAAAAATTCTATGAGATTTGTCAGACATGATTTTCCTTTCACAAATCCATGCTGACTTTGTCCGATGATTTCACCGCTTTCCAAATGTGCTGTTATCACATCCTTGATAACTGACTCCAGCAGTTTCCCCACCACCGACGTTAGGCTAACCGGTCTATAATTCCCCGGTTTCTCTCTCCCTCCTTTTTTAAAAAGAGGGGTTACATCAGCCACCCTCCAATCCTCAGGAACTAGTCCAGAATCTAACGAGTTTTGAAAAATTATCACTAATGCATCCACTATTTCTTGGCAAGCATGCCATATGCCATCGTCACCACGCTACTAACCTGAGCAGCCACTTTTCGGGAGTTTTGAGCTTGGACCCCATGATCGCTCTGCTCATCAACATTATTGAGATTTTTGCCCTTAACTGCCTCTTTACATTTGACCTACCAAGGTTCATCACTTCACATTTGGCCAGGTTAAGTCCATCTGCCACTTCTCTGCCTATATCTACACGTGATCTATATCCTGCTGTCTTCTTTCCCAATTATCTACTCTACCCATAACAACGTTAATCTTTATATCATCTGCAAACTTAATAACCCATCCATCTACATTTACATCAAGGTCATTTATATACATCACAGTCTGATGGGACAGTTGCAAGCAGATTGGGAATATCCTGACCTTGGACAGGCGGAGACAGACTGCTGCATTCTTACAATAGCAGTGAATTCAATGGAAAATGTTACCGTTCGGGGGGAGCTTGATGGAAATTCAATGGCAAGGCTGAAACTGGAGACGTTCCTTTCCTCCACAAGAAATACTTACCACAAAATAGCGAACATTTTATTTTTTTTAGGAAAAAATACTTGAAAATGAATATTGCAATGAACATGCAGTCTACATTGACTTTCCACAAACTGCTGATGATCACTGAATTTTCTACCAGCGCAGCCAGGAAGATCAAACATTTTGATGAACTCATTAATGAACTCTTCCTTCAAAACATTCCCAACACAGAAACCAAATTATGAGGCGGGAAATTAAGAAGTGCTAAAATTTGAATGTGTCCTTTCCTGGATTAACACTGAAGCTGCAGACAGGGCATTGGAACAAATGTTCAGTCCAAATGAACGCATTTTGTCCATCATGTCATAATTCCAATGATGAGTGAAAGTATTCAGATTAGATTTTCATCAAACCAACAAGTGAAAGAAAAACCACAGAACATACTCAACAAGTCAGTTCAGTTTCATCACTCTAAATCACCATAAGATATAGGAACAGAATTAAGCCACTTGCCCCATCGAGTTTGCTTTTCATATCCACTGCACTCATGAGCAAAAGGTCTGCCTACATATGAACCAGCTGTTGCAAGGATATCAGCCAGAATTCTGAGCTTGCACGTGAGTAGCTAGACAGCAGATTCCTAAACAAGCCAAGACTGCTGAAGGTTTTTGGCCCGAAACATCAACTGTACTTTTTTCCATGGATGCTGCCTGGCTTGCTGAGTTCCTCCAGCATTTTGTGTCTGTTGATGTAATTATATGAAGTTGGTTATTCAGCTTTGATTTCTGAGTTTGGAGTACAATAAATGAGTTGTTACATTTTTTCTTAAGCATAAAATGCAGCATAACATTTTATTTACAAAAATCTACAACAATCCTAGCATTAAAATATGCACACTTCAAACTCTCTGTCCTATTGTATCTACTACTTTGCTCCTGCCTGTTTTTACTGAACCAGACATCTATCTTGCTCTGTATCCCTCCACTTTCTGACCTTCTTTTCTGATTCCCATCCCCCTGACAAATTAATTTAAATCTCCCGAGTTGCACTAGTAAACTTCTCAGCCAGAGCATTGGTTCCTCTCCAGTTTAAATGCAATTCATCCCTCTTGAACAGGTCACCCCTGCTCCTGAAGATATCCAATGATTGAAAGACATGAAATCCTGCCCCCGAACCAGTTCCTCAGCCACTCATTCATCTGCATTAACATCCTATTCCTGCACTGACAGGAATATTGCACTGGAGATTCCGTCCTTGGATGTCCTGCTCTTTGGCCTCTTTACTAACTCCATATACTCTCTGCACAGGACCTCTTCCTACTGAGATATCAATCAATAACATTGAAAGAGTGCAGAGAAAATTGAGAAAATTTGTAAGGATGCTGCCAGGACTTAAGGAACTGAAATATAGGGAAATGTTGAGTAGTTTAGGACTTTGTTCTCTAGAGCATGGGAGAATGAGGGGAGATTTGATAGAGGAACAGCGCATTTTAAGATGTATAGAGTGGGTAAATGCAAGCAGGCATTTTCCACTAAGGTAGGGTGAGACTAGAGCTAGAGGTCATAGGTTAAATGTGAAAAACGAAATACTTAAGAGGAATCTAACAGGGAACTTTTTCACTCGGAGAGTGGTGAAGGTATGGAACGAGCTGCCAGTGGAAGTGGTGGATGTGGATTCATTTTCAATATTTAAGGGAACTTTTCGATAAGTACATAGTCAAAAGGGGCATGGAAGGCCATAGTCCAGGTGCAGATCGATTGTGAACCGAGGTGGCAGGGCCCGAGCATGAGAATGAAGAGAGCCTGAAGTTTGGATGACTTTTTTTTAGATTATGAGTACACTCAGTCCTCGTTTATTGTCATTTAGAAATGCATGAATTAAAACATGATACAACGTTCCTCCAGAATGATATCACAAGAAAACACAGGACAAACCAAGACTAAAGCTCACAAAACCACATAATTATAACATATAGTTGCAACAGTGCAAAGCAATACCATAATTTGATAAAGAGCAGACCATGGGCACAGTAAAAAAAAGTCTCAAAGTCTCGATAGACTCATCATCTCATGCAGGCGGCAGAAGGGAGAAACTCTCCCTGCCATGAACCTCCAAGCACCGGCAACTTGCCGGTGCAGCCCCATTGGAAGCACCCGACCGCAGCGGAATCTGAGTCCATCCGAAAACTTTGAGCCTCCAACCAGCCCCTCCGACACAGCCTCTCCGAGCTCCATCCTCTGCCGAGCGCTTCGACCCCGCCCTAGCCGCTGAGCAACAAGGAAAGCCGAGGACTCGGGGCCTTCCCCTCCGGAGATTCTGGATCACACAGTAGCAGCGGCAGCAAAGCAGGCATTTCAGAAGTTTCACCAGATGTTCCTCTGCTCTCTCACGTCCGTCTCCATCAAATCAGGATTGTGCACGGCACCTTACTTGACAAATAACAGACATCACCACCGGAGTGGCCGCTGTGAGCTGCATCGCACCACCATCTTCCCTTCAAGTTTGGATGCCTTAAGCGCCTGACCCCATTGGAATGGTCAGGGTGTCAGGGTTGGGGGTAATCGATGGTCCGGTCTGGCTCGCTGCTCCACTGGGTTTGTTCATTTCTGTGCTGAACTGAGGCTGTGGCCTGCAGCCAGTGGACTTCTTGATCAACTGCAGTGATGCCTAGCTTTGTGATCTTCAGTTCTGAATGCTGATGGCTTGCTTTTATTGTTTGCACAATTTGTTTTTTTTAATCTCACTGTACAACAGGTGTTTGATGGTCTTCTTTTGTTTTTAATGGCTTCTACTGGGTTTCTTTGCTTCGTGTCTGCCTGTGGGGAGACAAATCTCAAGGTTGTATAAAATATACATACTTTGATAATAAATATGATTTGAACTTTGAACTTTTGACTATGACTCTATACCCACCCTGGCTACAGGTAATATCACATTCAGGAAACCCTGATCGTTAGTCTGATAGTGAAATCTCATTGCAGTTCCAACTGCTCTGAACTGCATTTCACAACTCTTTATGTGTTCCTTTGTTTTTATTGTCTCTCTTTCAATGTCTAATAACCAACTAAACAGATGGCTTCATCAACAGTTTATCACCATTTCAACCGTGCACTCTTATCAGAGATATTCAGCTTTTTTGCTTACATTCCCCATCACCTTCACTACAACTTAAAACCAATATTAGTTTTCCCTTTCTCACTTCTGCCAATGAGTCTTCAAACTAGAATATTAGCTTTGCCTTCTTCTGCAGTTGCTGCTGAGTTCTGCCAGCATATTTTATTTTTTACATTTTATATTTCCAGCATCTGTAGACTTAAAATCTGTAGATTTAGCATGAAGAGTTGCAGATACATTCTGACTGGGTGAATTCTGTAGTGTAACCTCCAGATGATATCTATGTCAAAAGATTCATTTCCCATCACTGTCCATGGCATGTTAGCAATCAGTGTGCCTAACCTCTAAAACCATGGACATTGAATGTTTCCATCGTAGCGTCAGATTCCACATGAAATTGGGAGCATCAGCCCAACTAATCAATGCTGACCAATATTCCCATCTAATTGAATCCATTTTCTTGTGTTTGGCTCAAATCCCTCCAACCAAAATAGGATGACCAAAACTGAAGACAATATTCCAAATGTAGCCACACAAACATCTTCTATGGCTTATCGGGAAGAATGAAGAGGTGATAGATAGGAGTTACAGGGAGATAGTCCAAACTAGTAAGTTGCAGGAGGTAGATAGTCGGGTGACTGTCAGGAGGGGGAAAGGAAATAGGCAGATAGTGCAGTGTACCCCTGCAGCTATTCCCCTCAATAACAAGTATACTACCTTTGCTATAATTGTAGGAGATTTACGAAGGGAAAGCCAGAGCAATCATGCCTCTGGCTTTGTTGCTTAGGATGAAAGTAGGGAGAAAAGCAGAGTGGTCGGGGATTAAATAGTATGGGGAAAAGACAGGAGAGTCTGTGTACTTGAAACGGACTATCATATGGTAGGTTGCCTCTGGCGTGCCAGGCTCAGGGACATCTCAATCAGGTCCACTTCATTTTTAAAGGGGAAAATGAGGAGCCAGAAGTCATGGTCCAGATTGGTAATAATGAAATCGGTAGGGAAAGGGTCCAGAAGAGAGAATATAGAGACCTAGGTTGGAAGCTGAATAAGGACCTTAAAGGTGGTGGGAATGCTTGAAAAGTGAAATTTTGAGAGTGCAGAGTTTGTATGTTGATCTCAGAATAAAAGATGTTTAGGGAAGCTTTGTATTCAAGAGATTCCAGAGTTGAGCAATCCATGTCAGGAGTGCGTATAAAGGGCTACCTTTTAATCAGGACAAGATTTTAAAGACTCTCTGTTCTTATTTGTTCATTCTTCATCGGCGAGGGCATAGCAGATTAGTGAGAATGGCTCCAGTGGCAGTGTTTTGTACTCTGGGTGGGTTGTGGAAAGTCTCTGAGATCTCCAGTCTCCCGGATAAGCATATTTGCACCAGATTCACCAAGCTTTAGCTCCTGACAGAACATATTAAGGAACTGGAGCTGCAGCTGCAGCTCACCGACCATCGACTCATACGGGAGAATGAGGAAGTGATGGGCAGGAGCTACAGGGTTGCAGGAGACTGGTAGCGGGGTGACTGTCAGGAGAAGAGGAGAAATACACAGCCAGTACAGAGTACACCTGTGGCCATTCCCCTTAATAAGAAGTATACAACTTTAGATCTATTGAGGAACATGTCCTACAAGGTGGGAGCCACTGTGACCATGCCTCTGGCATTGAGTCTGATGCTCAGACAAGCAGAGAGGTGAAGAAGACTGCAATGTTGATAGCAGATTCATTAGTCAGAAGAACAAAGATGAGGTGCTGTGGGCGTGATAGAGACACCCGGATGGTATGTTGCCTCCTGGTGCCAGGATTAGGGATGTCTGAGATCAGGTCCATGGCAGTCTTAAGGACAAAGGTGAATAGCCAGAAGTCTTGGTACATATTGGCACCAATGACATAAGTAGCAAAGGTGAGGATATCATGAAGTTAGATTTTAGGGAGCTAGGTAGAAAGCTGAGAAAGAGGACCTCCAGGGTAGTAATCTCTGGATTGCTGCTTGTGCTACAAGCCAGTGAGGGTAAGAATAGGATGATCTGGTAGGTTAATGTGTGGGTGAGGAACTGATGCAGGGGGCAGGGGATCAGATTTATGGATCATTAGGATGTCTTCTGGGGAAGGTACAAGTTTAAAGTAATTTGGCAGGGAGATGGGGCTTACAAACAGAGGCAATATGTATTGAGACTACTAGCAGTCAACAGGATGAGTTGCAACATAAAAGGTGGAAGAATTGAAATGGGCGAATACAGGACTGAAGGTGTTATATTTGAATGCGTGCAGTATATGGAATAAGCTAGATGAACAGTAGCACAGTAACAGATTGGCATGTATGATGTAGCAGGAATCTCTGAAAACTGGCTGAAAGCAGATTATAGCTGGGAGCTTAATGGCCAAAGATACACACTGTATAAAAAAGGACAGCTAAGAAGGTAGAGGGGTTGGTATTGCTCTGCTGGGAAAAAATGAAAGGAATTCATTGGAAAGAGGTGGCATAGGGTCGCAAGGTGTTGAATTATTGTTGGTAGCGCTAAGAAACTGCAATGATAAAAAGATCCTGATGGGAGTTCAATACAGACCCCCAATCAGTAATAATGGCGTGGTCTACAAATTACGATGGGAGATCGAAAATGCATGCCAAAAGGGCAATGTTACAATAGTCATGGGGGATTTCTATAAGCAGGTAGATTGGGAAAATCAGGTTGGTATTGGATTCAAGAGGGGAAATTTCTAGAATGCGAATGAGAAGGCTTTTTAGAGCAGCTTGTGGTTGAGCCCACTAGGAGATCAGCTGTGCCGGTTTGGGTGTTGTATAATGAACCAGAATTGATTAGCGAGCTTAAGGTAAAAGAACCCTTAGGGGAGAAGAGATCAAAATATGAGCCAATTCATCCAGAAATCTGAGGAGAAGCTAAAGTCAGATGTATCAATATTACAATAGAGTAAAGGAAATTACAGAGGCATGAGAGAGCACTTAGCCAGAATTGATTAGAAAAGAACATTGGCACAGATGACAGCAGAGCAGCAATAGATGGAATTTTGGAAGCAATTTGGAATGCACAGAGTATATATACATCCCACAAAGGAAGAAGAATTCAAAAGGAAAGCTGACACAACTGTGGCTAACAAGGAAAGTCAAAGCCAACATAAATGCCAAAGAGAGGGTATATAATAGAGCAAAAATTATTGGGACGTTCGAGGACTGGGGCGCTTTTAAAAACCACCAGAAAGTTGTTTTTTAAGAAGGTAAAGATGAAATACAAAAGCAACCTAGCCAATAATAGATAGGTAGATAGATAGACATACTTTATTGATCCTGAGGGAAATTGGGTTTCGTTACAGTTGCACCAACCAAGAATAGAGTATAAATATGGCAATATAAAACTATAAATAATTAAATAATAATATGTAAATTATGCCATATGGAAATGAGGATACCAAATGTTTCTTCGGAGGAAGTGCAAAAGAGGCAAGAGTGGATATTGGAACACTGAAAAATGATTCTGGAGGGGTAATAATGGGGGACAAGGAAATAGTGTACAAACTGAATAAATATTTTGCATCAGTCTTCACTGAGAAAGACACTTGCAGTAAGGTGCAAGTTCCAGGTGTCAGGGGACATAACGTATCTGAAGTTACCATTTCTCCATTTCTATGGAGAAGGATCATGGGAAATTGAAAGGTTTGAAGTCACCTGCATCAGATGGTCTATACCCCACAGTTCTGAAATAAGTGGCTGAAGAGATTGTGGAGGCATTAGTAATGATTTTTCAAGAATCACTAGATTCTGGAGTGGCTCCAGACGACTGGAAAATTGCAAATATCATTCCACTCTTCAAGAAGGGAGAGAGGCAGATGAAAAGAATTTATAGGCCAGTTAATCTGAATGCAGAGGTTGGACAAATGTTGGAGTCAATTGTTAAAGATGAGATTTGGGGGTCCTTGCCAGATCATAATAAAACAGACCATAGTCAGATTGGTGTCAACAAGGAAAAATCTCGCCTTGCAAATCTGTTGGAATTCTTTGAAGAAATAGCGAGCAGGATAGACAAAGGAGAATCAGTTGATGTTGTGTACCTAGATTTTCAGAAGGTCATTGACAAAGTGCCACCTATAAGATATAGGAACAGAATTATGCTCTTTGGCCCATTAAGTCTGCCCCACCATTTCATTATGTTGATCCAATTTTTCTCCCAGCCCCAACCTCCTGCCTTTTCACCATATCCCTTCATGCTTTGATCAGTCAAGAATCTATCAACCACTGCCTTAAATATACATAAAGATTTCACCTCCACAGCTGTCTATGGTAAAGAGTTCCACAGATTCATCACTCTCTGGCTAAAGAGACTGCTTAACAAGCTACAAGGTCATGGTATTACAGGAAAGATTCTAGCATGGATAAAGCAGTAGCTGATTGGCAGGAGGTAAAGAGGGGGAATAAAGGGAGCATTTTCAGGTTGGCTACCGGTGACTAATGGTTTTTCACCTGGGTCTGTGTTGGGACATCTTGTGTTTGGATTTGGATGATGGAATTGATAGCTTTGTTGCAAAGTCTGCAGACAATATGAAGATAGGTGGAGGTGCAGGAAGTAGAAAAGCTACAGAAGGACTTAGACAAATTAGGAGAATGGGTAAAGAAGTGGCAGATGGAATACAATGTTGGGAAGTGTATGTTCGTGCACTTTGGTAGAAGAAGTGAAAGGGTTGATTATTTTCTAAATGAAGAGAAACTACAAAAAAAATGAGGTGCAAAGGGACTTAGGAGGTGTTGTGCAGGATTCCCGAAAAGTTAATTTGCAAGTTTATTCTGTGGTGAGGAAGGTAAATGCGGTTAGCACTCATTTCAAGAGGTCTAGAATATAAAAGCAAGGATATAATGCTGAGACTTTAATAAACACTGGTGAGATTGTGAGCAGTTTTGTGCCCCTTAGCTGAGAAAGGATGTACTGAATCTCGAGAGGGTTCAAAGGAGGTTCACAAAAATGATCCCAGGATTGAGTGGCTTGTCGTATGAAGAGCATTTTATGTCCCTGGGCCTATATTTACTGTAATTCAGAAGAATGAGGGGTGACCTCATTGAAACCTATTGAATAGTGAAAGGCCTTCATAGAGTGGATGTGGAGAGGGTGCTTCCTTTGGTGGGAGAGTCTAAGACCAGAGGACACAGCCTCAGAACAGAGTGTTGTCCTTTTAGAATAGAGATGAAGAGGAATTTCTTCAGCCAGAGAGTGGTGAATCTATGCAATTCTTTGCCACAGGCAGCTGTGGAGGCCAAATCTTTACATATATTTAAGACAGAGGTGGAAAGGTTCCTGACTGGTCTGGTCATGAAGGTATATGGGGAGAAGGCAGGGGATTGGGTTGACAGGAAAAATGGATCTGTCATTATGAAATGGCAGAGGAGACTTGATGGGCCAAATGGCCTAATTCTGCTCCTATATCTTATGGTCTAAGAGATATTGAGGGCTTAGTTAAGAAGAAGAATGTGCATGACAGTTATAACCAGAAAGGAAAAACACTAGGTACTTGAGGAGAGGGAAATTAGGAGGGCTAAAACAATATGGCTATTATAGATTGTCCCTCATATGGAGATGGGTGGTAGAATCTGTGGGGAGTTTCTGATAACAAGGGGAGAATTAAAACTGTAGAACTAGTGTAACTAGCTGCTTGACATTATGGACTTGTGGCCTAAAAGGCCCATTACTGTGCTGTATCTATTTATGAGTATAAGAAGATGGAAATAAATCAGCTAAAATGAAATGACAATTAGATTTAAATATGCAAACATTCAAGGGTGTTCTGAATTGCATAGGACAGATGTATTCTAACACAAAGGAAAACTTCCAAAGACTGACATTCTTTCTGTGCTGAACTAATCATTAAATTTAAAGAAAAGGCACATAATTTCACGTAGATAGATGGCAGATAAAATTTCAAGAAAGCAAAGAATATCTGAACAAGGACAATTAAAGTATGAATCAAGCTAGAAATATATAAAGAAATAATAAATATGAATAAAGAAGCAGAAGCAGGTTGCCTGGTCTCTCAAGTATGTTCTACCTTCGATATGATCTTTGCTGATCAGCCACAGGCTTCAGCTCCTCTTTTTGAACCAATTCCCCACAGCGCTCAATTCCTCAATCTTTCCCAAATATATATATTTTTTTTCTTTAATTGCCTCCAGCAATCTGGTTGCAATAACCTTTGGGATAGAGAATTCCAGGCCTTTATTGACTTCTGTAAGATAAATATTTTAAGCACCTCAGTTTCCATGGACAATTAAGAATGAGGAATGACAAACTGAATGTTGGTCCTGTGGAAATTGCGTCTGAGGTGGCAGATGAATTGAACAGCTATTTTGCATTATCAATCATTATAAAGAACATTAGCAACCTCATCAAAGTTGCTGAAAACTGGAAATGAGAGGAAGGGAGGAACTCAGCAAAATTGTCATTACTTAATAACTTGCCGTGGCTGTAGGCCAAAAGGTTCCAAGGTCCTGTTTGGTTTATCCAAAGGTCATAAAGTATGGCTAGTGATGTAATGATATTGGTACTAATTTCCCAAAGTCCGCTAGATTTGGGAATGTTTCTATTAAATTGGAACATAGCTCCTTTTTGTGAACATAACTCCTTCATTCAAAAAGGAAGACAAAACAAAAAGCCAAAACTCCTGAAGACAGGTGGCAGATCAACTGATGATCCCACTGGTGATAGCACAGGACAGTTAAAATCTTAGTCCATGTGTATTTTGTAACTCTTTTGTTCTGGACACCAGTGACTACCAGGAATAGTCTGGTTGGCAACTGGGAATAGTCCGGTGACAGCGTGGAGAGACAGCGGACAGCCAGGAAAGACTTGCACCGAGGGTGTCAGGTTTGGCATTCTGGGCACCAGCTCAGAAGAGCACCCACCTCTTGAAGCTTCTAGTTTACATGGAGATACCATACCCTCAGGGTCCTCTGAGAGGGAGGGAGAACGAAGGACCCAATCGGACGGATACAGTTAATTACAGGGAACGACTACGACCAACAGCTAGGATAAGAGGCTCTGAGCGTCCAGTGTGTTGGTGTAGGAGAGCTTTTTCTGGAGTGTTTTCCAGCATTATGGGTTTACGAGTCCACCAAACAAAGTTGATGAAGATGAGATTACTTCACCAAGCACAGGTGATGTGGTCTTTTCAACCACTGATTCACAAACCACAGTGATTTGCTCTGGAGAGAGTCATCACACTCCAGGTCAGATGAGAGATAACCCAGGTCAGGTTTCAGACCACAGTACCCAGGTAGATCCTTTGCATGATGGCGGTGGTGAGGAGGTAGAGAAGAAGAGGAAGGTCAAGTGGCCAGCAATGGCAGATGAGAAGGCTTGGTGTGTATTTGATGAGGATATCAGTATGATGTTGGAGAACACACTCAGGGGAACATCAAAGAGAAAGTTGGAAGTGATGGGTGATATGATTTACGATGTTGGAAAGCACAGGTTTGGTTTGGTTGAGTTGAAGAAAACAAAGCCTACACAGACACCAAGAAGGTGCCATCGTTGAGACAGAGGTGGAAGGTAACAAATGAGGGTGACAAGCCAGGGCTTGCTGATCTCCGAGAGCATTTTCGAATAAGGTTAGCATCACTCCGTCGTGCAGAGTCACAATATAAAAAGAGAAGGAAGAGAGAGAAGGCAAGAAAGTCATTCTTTGAGAACCCTCACGAGTTCACAAAGAAACTGTTTGAACAAAGTAAGAGCGGGCAGCTTAACATCTCTCAACAAGAACTTGAGGATCACCTGGTAAGCACTTACTCTAATGAACAGCGGGAGGCTCCTTTGCTTGACATTTCAGGGCTTGTGAAGCCTACCAAGCCAGGAGTGAAGTTTGATCTGTCAGAACACAAATCGGCAGAAGTCAAACAGTTCATCAGAAAGGGAACGTCAGGCTCAGTGCCAGGACCTAATGGAGTGCCGTATAAGGTGTTCAAGAAGTGTGAAGAGCTGAGGAAATACTTGTGGAGATTGTTAAAGGTGGTGCGGAGACAAGGTGTTGTTCCTTTGTCATGGAGTGAGGCTGAAGGAGTATACATCCCGCAGGAAGAGAATTCTACTACTTGAAACAGTTCCAACCAATTTCACTCCTGAATGTAGAGGGGAAGATCATGTTTGGGATTCTGGCAGAAAGAATATCTTCATTTGTGATAGAGAATGGATTAGTAAATACACCTGTGCAGAAGGCAGGAATACCAGGCTTCCCAGGATGCCTTGAACATTCTAGTATGAGATGGCATACCATCCAGGAGTCAGAAAGGTTGAGAAGAAATCTGGCTGTAGTTTGGCTTGATCTGGCAAATGCATATGGTTCTGTTCCCCATGTCCTGATTGAGTGTGTGATGGAATTCCTATGGATTCCTGCTAAGGTGAGGAACTTTGTTATGCAGTACTACAACATTTTCCGGATGAGGTTTTCCACTCAGCAGTTTACAACTAGGTGAGAGCTTGGATGTTGGAATCCCAATGGGATGTGCGATTTCACCCATCCTTTTTGTGTTAGCCAGGCAGGTCATTGTGAAGGCTGCAGAATTAGTGGGACCAGGTGTCGCACTTGATGGCGGAGTGGAGTTACCACCAATACGAGCGTCCATGGACGATCTCACCCTTTTGGGTCCCAGCACGGAGGCAGTGGAAAATGTACTATCTAGACTCGAGGAGCTAATGGATTGGGGAAGAATGAAGTTCAAGACCAAGAAGGCAAGGAGCCTTGTTCTTAGGAGAGGAAAGTTGGTTGACTTTCATTTCACCCTTTGTGGAGAGGAGATTCCATCCATTCAGGACCAACCAGTTAAGAGCCTCAGGCGATGGTACACAGAGGAGCTGAGAGACACCAAGAGGGTTCAAGAGACAGGAGAACAGATCAGTAGAGGTCTGATGTCTGTTGACACGTGTGGATTGCGTGGCAAGTTGAAGCTGTGGTGCTTGCAGTATGGACTGATCCCACGGATAATGTGGCCACTAACTGTCTATGAAGTGGCAATGTCCCATGTTGAGGCAATAGAACGGAAGATCAACAAGTATATGAAGAAGTGGCTTGGAGTACCAAGCAGCTTCACCAATGTCGCAATTCACAGCAGCCAGACAAAGCTTACCAACCCAGTGCAATCCCTTGTTGAAGAGGTCAAGGTAGCCAAGGTAAGATCATTCTTGATGCTTCGAGACTCAAAAAACCCTGTCATCAGGAACACCCAGCTGGATGTGAGATCAGGCAGGAATTGGTCAGCCCGTGTAGCAGTTGATGAGGCAGAGTCTAGATTGAAGCATAAGGAAACTGTTGGGGCTATCCAGCTAGGCCACCAGGGACTTGAATGGACAACCCACAAGTGGTGGTCATCTTCTACAGGTAAGGAGTGCCGTGAGCTTGTAACACAAGAAATACGAGTGGTAGAAGAGGAGAAGAGGTTAGCTAAAACAGTTAGCCTGGCCAAACAAGGGGCTTGGACCTGGTGGGAAAGTGTTGAACACCGACATCTATCTTGAAATTTTCTGTGGCAGATGGAATCGCTCCGCATTTCTTTTCTATGCAGAGCAGCGTACGATCTGCTCCCAACACCTGCCAACCTCAGCACCTAGTATGAAGATAAGACAGACAGGTGTGCTGCTTGTGGCGAGAAGGGAACACTTCAGCTTATTTTGAGTGCATGCAGAGCCAATCTTTCCAGCAGCATGTACACTTGGAGACATAACAACGTTCTCAAAGTTGTAACAGAAGCGGTTGAGCAGAGAGTACTGCAGCACAACTTATCTCATGCCCCATGCTGCACAGAACATCGCATATCATTTGTGAAAGAAGGCTCCAAGTCAAGGGTGTACAGTGCAGGCTCACGATCAAGCATACTTTCTCCAGCCAATGATTGGTGTGTCAAGGCCGACCTGGACGGGAAAGGCAGTTTCCCGGAGCAAATAGCTTTCACCACATTGCGTCCAGATATAATCGTATGGTCTGACACTAGTAGAGAAGTGGTTACTGGTGAACTCACAGTCCCCTGGGAAGACAACATCGATGAAGCCCATGAGCGCAAGTTAACCAAGTATGCAGAATTAAGATAAGAGTGCAGAGACAGAGCGTGGAAGGTCACATGCTATCCACTCAAAGTAGGCTGCCGTGGGTTTATTGCATTCACTTTCCAGAAGTGGTTGCGTGACCTTGGCTTCACTAGAAGAGAGATCAAGTCAACCAGCAGGGCTGTAGCTGAGTCAGCAGAGAAAGGATCAGCATGGGTGTGGACCAAGTATGTCCAGAGGGGCAGATAATCAGACAGTGTATACATATCTTGCAAACCCTTCAGTAGTTGCATAGACACCTGAAGAGCAGACTATCTTTCGGATGGAAGTGACCAACAACTCCGATAAAGGCAGATGCCAAGTTTTTAAGCTCACCAGTGGGAGGTGGTACTTTAGCACTGCTGGCCCACCACCTTGAGGGAGTCTTGATCATAAGTGGGCCGAAACTCCTGAAGACAGGTGGCAGATCAACTGATGATCCCACTGGTGATAGCACAGGACAGTTAACATCTTAGTCCACGTGTATTTTTTAACTCAAAAGCAAAGTCAATATTGTTTTGTGATGTCAGGCTTTATTTTTACACAGAGAACTGTGAAAGGTTGGGTCATTAAATCTATTTAAGAGTGAGATAAATCTTTCATCAGAGCGTGGGGTTAAATCGAATTGGAAAGGAAATAGATCTGAGATCAAGTTGAAATGAGATGTGATCTTTTTGAAAGGTAGAGCAAACTCAGGTGATTATATAGCTCACTCCTGTGTGTATTCCATTTTCTCATCTGTTCGGATTTGAAATATGTAAGATTGTATGTGGCGTGAACTGATAAATGGCTCCAGGTATGAGATTGCATTTATTCAGTATGAACTTCAAGTCTTAGAACTGAGAACCAAATTAGGTGAGCAAAAATTGGTTTAGTGGTACCCATGGCTGGTAGTTTTTGCAAATTAACTAAAATGCTGATAATATTCATTGGAATGATTTCAAGGATAAATCAAGTCTACAGAAGAGATAGTTGCAGCCAACCCAGAGTGGACTAATATCCTAGAAGGAAGGTTTACTAGCATTGCGCAGTGGAGTTTAAGGTACAGTTGCAAAGGGATGAGAATGAGAGTGCCAGAAGAGCTAGTGGAGGGATTGTGGAGACAGATGGCGGTAAGACCTCAGACAAAGTCAGGAATCAAAAGACTGAGCATGGTGTGACTAGTGTCCTGAGCTGCCTATATTACAATGCAAGTATCATCGTAGGAAAGGCAGCTGAGCTCAAGGCATGGATCATCACCTAGAGTTATGATTTTGTAGCCATTAGTGAGACTTGGTTGCAGGAGGAACAGGACTGGCAGCTAAATATTCTGGGGTTCCGTTGTTTTAGACGCGACAGAGTGGGAGGGATTAAAGGAGGAGGCGTGGCATTACTTGACAGGGAAAATGTCATTGCAGAGCTCTGTCAAGACAGACCGGGAATCACTGAGTTATTTTTCTCTGCAATTGTGCTGTCGCTGTTTTGTTTCTGTGAGTGAGGAGGGTCATGGATTGTTATTCTTACTGTATTTTTTCTGCAGGAGAGGGGTCGAGATTTGTTGCTATTGTCGCCGTTTTTTTCTGCAGGGAAGGATTGGGCATTTTGGGGTCTGTGACTTTTGTTTCTTTTTCGTTTTCATGCAGGGGGGAGTTGATGTGTGGTCTTTCAGTATTCATGGCTATCTGGAGAAGTCAACTATCAGAGTTGTATTGTACGTGCATACTTTGACAATAAAGTGAACATTTGAACCTTTAAAACTTTGGAAAAGTCATCTAATGAGGTGTTATGGGTGGAACTGAAAAATAAGAAAGGTATGACCATGTTAATAGGGCTATATTACAGACCACCCAACAATCCTAGAGATTTAGAGGAACAAATCTTTGACCGTTGCAAAAAAAAACATAAGGTTGTTATAGTAGATGGTTTTAACTTTCCAAATATTAACTGGGGTTCCCACACAGTAAAAGAACTAGATGGGATAGAGTTTGTCAAATGTGTTCAGGAAAGTTTCCTTAACAGTACGTAGAAGTCCAAGTGAGAGAGTGTGGGATACTTGATCTATTATTAGGGAATGATTCAGAGCAGTGACAAAGTTTGTGTAGGGAATACTTTGCATCTAGTGATCACAATGCTGTTAGTTTCAGAGTAATGATGCAAAAAAGATAGGTTTGGTCCATGGGTTGAGGTTCTATATTGGAGAAAGGCCAATTTTAATGCTATCAGACAGGATCTGACAAGTATTGATTGGGACAGGCTGTTTTCTGGCAAAGGTGTACTTGGTAAGTGGGAAGCCTTCAAAAGTGAAATTATGAGATTACAAAATTTGTATATGTCTGTCAGAATAAAAGGTTAAATTAACAGGATTAAGAAACCTTGGTTTTCAAGAGATATTGATGCCCTGGTTAAGAAAAAAAAAGAGGTGCATAGTGGGTATGGCAGGCAGAAACAAATGAGGTGCTTATGGAGTATAAGAAATGCAAGAGGAAATTTAAGAAAGAAATCAGGAGGACTAAACAAAGGCACGATGTTGCTCTTACAGACAAGGTGAAGGATAACCCCAAGGGATTCTACGGTTATGTTAAGAACAAAAGGATTTCAAGGGACAAAATTGGTCCTCTGGAAGACCAGAATGGTAATCTGTGTGTGGAGCCAAGAGAGATGGTGGAGATCTTAAATCAATTTTTGACTCTGTATTTAATCAGGAGATGGATACAGAGCCTAGAGAAGTGAGGCAAAGTGGCATCAACTTCATGGACCCTATACAGATTACTGAGGAGGAGATGATTGCTGTCCTGAGGCAAATTTGGATGGATAAATCTCCAGGACCTGACCAAATGTTCCTTCAGACCCTGTGGGAGACAAGTGTAGAAATTGCTGGGGCCCTGGCAGAGATGTTTGAATCATCCTTAGCAGCAGGTGAGTTAACAGAGGATTGGAGGATAGCCAATATTGTTCCACTGTTTAAGAAAGGCACTAAAAGTAAACCAGGAAATTATAGGCTGGTGAGGCTGACATCAGTAATGGGAAAGTTATTGGAAAGTATTCTAAGGGACCATATATATAAGTATTTGGATAGATATGGACTGTTTAAGAATAGTCAGCATGGCTTTGTGTGTGGTAGGTCATGTTATTTATAGATTTTCAGGGAAGTTACCAGGAAAGTGTATGAAGGCAATGCAGTAAATGTTGTTTACATGGACTTTAGGAAAGCACTTGACAAGGTCCTGCATGAGAGGTTGGTCAAGAAGGTTCAGCTGCCCTGCATTCAAGATGAGGTAGTGGACTGGATTAGATATTGGCTTTGCGTAAGAAGCCAGAGGGTGGTAGTAGATGGTTGCCTCTCTGATTGGAGGCCTGTGACTAGTGGATTGCCACAGGGATCAGTGCTGGGTCCATTGCTGTTTGTCATCTATGTCAGCAATGTGGATGATAATATGGTTAACTGCAGCAACACATTTGTAGATGACTAGATGGGAGGTGTAGTGGACAGCGAGGAAGGCTATCTTGGCTTGCAGCAGGATCTGGACCATCTGGAAAAACGGGCTGAAAAATGGCAGATGAAATTTAATGCAGGCAAGTGCAAGGTGTTGCACTTTGTTAGGGCCTACCACGGTAGATCTTACACGGTGAACAGCAGAGCACTGAGCTGTGTGGCAGAACAAAGGCATTTTGGAATACAGGTCCATAATTCATTGAGTGGCATCACAGACAGGTAGACAGAATCATAAATAAAGCTTTTGACACATGAGCCTTAATAAATCAAAGTAATGAGTACAGGAGTTGGGACATTACATTGAAGTTTGAATAGATTGAATAGGTTAGGACTTTATTCCTTGGAACATGGAATATTGAGAAGAGATTTGATAGAGGCATACAAAATTATAAGGGTATAGATAGAGTAAATGCAAACAGGCATTTTCCACTGGGGTTGGGTGGGACTGCAACCTGTCACGAACCCCGTGATGGGAATAAAGAACCAGCAGAGATGGAAAACACTTTGGAGTCCGGTATTGCTATAAACTAATAATATTTATTAGTAACTATGCAATACAGTCATATAAATGTAGATAAATCAAACAGGTTAGTACTGATTATATATATAAGTAAGTAAATCAGTAAGTGTGGAAATATATGTATGAAAAGCCAAGCGTCTTTAAGTCTAGGGGTAAAAAGATACAGTCTTACGATGATGGGTAAAGTTCAGTTCAGTTCAGTTTGTGGTATTGAGTTGAGTAGTGATGGAGAGAGAGAGAGAGGGAGAGATTTGAGTCCTCAGGTGAGCTGACGCCGTCGATCTTCTCGTTGTCCTTCGAAATCTTTTAAAAATCACCGGCTGTGACTTTAACAAAGGGGACCGGTTTTCTGTGGTCCCCCAGGCGAGAGTGGACACATGGGCAACTCCCCACCAGTCAACTCTTTTCCTCTTTCCACTGCAAGAGCGACTGATTGATCTGCCTGATCGATCCTCCAAAACCCACTTTTCCTGTGGGCACAACAATGCTCATTCCATGTCTAAACATGTGTCTGAGGTCTATCACCTGACCTCTTATTTTATCTTCCCGTGCTGAGCATCAACTGTCACTCACATAACTCATCCTTCCTCCGTCTGTGAAAGAAATGCAAGCAGGCAAAAGTCCTTGAAGAAGTATCAACAACCTGCCGAAAATCATAACATCAATTGTCCATTTAATAACGCCCTTGGTCACCATAGCAACTTACAAGCTTCTCGGTGCTATCTCCACTTCAGCTGAAATCCAACAGTTAACCAGTTCTTTCTCGTTCCTTAAAGTGACAGTCCCACAGTTAGTCTTCGTCTCTCTCTCTCTCTTTTAAAAACAAGTTGTTGGTGTTAAATAACTCTCTCTCTCTTTTCAAAAGCACAGTTAATAGGGGTACTTCAGGGTCCCATCACACTCCCCTTCCTTGAGAAAAAAATTGACGAAGACAATTTTTTGTCAAAGTGTAAATTACAGAGTTTGAAACAATCATCAGATGACAGAGCAAAAATGTATACAATTTCCAACTTAATATCTGGATAAGCAATCAGCTATAATATTGTCAGTACCTTTCACATGTTTGATTGTTAAGTCACATTCTTGTAATATCAGACTCCAATTTAACAGCCTTCTATTTTTATCCTGCATCTTAGTTAGAAATATCAACAGATTATAACCCATGTAAACCACAAGTGGTCTCTGGACAACAGAAATGTTTTGAGGCCTCTGCACATAGCCCTCAAAATATTATAAGGCCAGAATAAGTGCTAGTAATTCCTTTTCAAAAGTTGAATAATTTTTCTGGTGCACCTTAAAGTTCTTTGAGAAATAAGCTACTGGATGTTCAATGTCTTTCACTCCTTCCTGTAACAGTACTGCCCCAGCAGCTTCATCACTAGCGTCTGTTGCTATAGAAAATGGCTTTGAAAAATCAAGTGCTTTGAGCACAGGATGATAAGGCAGGATGGTTTTCAGCCGTTCAAATGCCTCCTGGCAAAGGTCATTCCATACAAATCTTTCACTCTTTCATAGGAGTTTTGTTAGGGGGAGAGTGATGTCAGCAAAGTTCTTACAACACTTATGATGATACCCAACCATTCCTGAAAACCTTCTCAAAGCTTTCTTGCCAGTTGGAACAGGGACTTCCGCAATAGCTTGAACCTTGGCCCGTACAGGAACCAGTTGGCCTTGGCCCACCACATAACCCAGATAGGTAACTGTGGCATGGCCAAATTCACTTTTAGCGAGGTTCACAGTAAGATTGGCCTTAGAAAGTCTGTCAGATAGTTTTTCTACCGCTGCAACATGCTCTTCCCACGTGTCACTCCAGACCACTAAGTCATCAATATAAGCCCCTGTGTTTTCTAAACCTTTAATCACTGAATTGATCATTCTTTGAAATGTCCCTGGTGCATTTTTCATCCCGAAGTGTAAAACATTGTATTCATACAGTCTAGACAGTGTCACAAATGCTGATATCTCATTAGCCCTCTCTGTCAAAGGAACACCCCGGTATCCTTTTAACAAGTCAATCTTTATAAGGTATTTAGCCTTCCCCACTCTATCAATACAGTCATCCATTCTCTTTCCTTGTTCTTTCTTGTTTCTAATTCCTTCTTCAACCATTTTACTTTCCTCAAAGTTCTCACTGTGAAGATGCCGTTTCACAGGCTGGGCTGAATTTATAACGACGTGATGCACTGCGCCTGTGCACCATTTCAAAATGCCAATTAGTCCTTTTACTTGTTTTTTGCGGTTTTGGGTCCAACTGATGGAGCTTATCAGTAGTATTTTCTAAAACAATGGAATTCTGACATTTTGGTGAGACTAGATTTAATGGGTAAACATATATTTCCACTCCATTATCAGATTCCATAACTCCATTTTGTTGCATAACAATTCTCCCAGCTGCAATTCTAGCAAACAAGTGTCTTATTTTGATTCACCCATTTTGTAAACTTTCCTTTACAAGGACACAAAGCTTACTAAATCCCTTCTAGAGTTCTTTGAGTAGGGTCAAAGGTCCTTTTGGCCTGTAACTGAACACAGGTTCCAACAAATTACCCTTCACTGCCTTCTGAATCGAATCTCCAACAATAAGTAAGAGGAGGGGAACCCCCTCATCCCAATTTTTCCCATTTCTCACACAATGTCCTTTAATCATGGTCTTAAGAGTTGAGCTGAGCCGTTCCAAGGCTCCCTTGGACTCTGTGTGATTTGTAGATGACACGATGTGCTTAGCTTCCACTTCTCTAACTACCCCCTAGAATGTTCTCGAAGTAAAGTTACTACCCTGGTCAAATTGAATTTCTTTAGGCAGACCTACCAGTTTGAAAACTTACTGAATGCTATTACCATAGTCTTGGCCTCGGTGTTTTCAAAAGACACTGTTTCAGGAGACCTAGACACAGCACACACAATTGTTTACACATACTGATAACCAGCTGCAGTCTTTCGCAACGGGCCCACACTATTCACTACATCCTTTCTTAAAATAGGCCAGTAAAATTCCCTCATAATCCTGTTCACTCTCTTTCTCACTCCATGAAGTCCACCTAAAGGCATACTGTAAGCCATGTTTAAAATTTCAGCCCTGTAAACTTTCAGAACCACCACGTGACTTGCAGGCACTGTGGCTGTCCACCTCCTCATCAACATCCCATCTTTAAGGTAATATCCCACTGACTCTCTCTGAACCTCTTCTCCTGTGAGAGCTATCTCCTTTAAAGCCACCATTTCAGAATCTCGCTTCTGTTCCTCTATAAATTCCTACCTCAATAAAGACAAACCTTTCTCATACACCTTATTCTCATCAGCTGTACTACCACCCTCTAAGTCCTGCAGAAATTTGGAAGGTAGCAAAGTCTGTGACACATCATCATAATTTAAACCTCTGGTTTTGCTATCATAGGCCTCCATAGGCTGCTTACTCATCAGCTGAACAGCCTTATTCATCAGCTGGATTGCTGAAACACTTTTATCTTGGAGAGGTGTCAATATGCCTCCATTGTTTACCAAACGCTAACCATTGCCAGGCTTATGAGAATCATGTATACATTATGGAAGAGACCAAACAATCCATTCATCAAATTCCTCCGACTTTCTCTCCGACTTATCTCTATAACATTACATTGAATAACAGCATGACCTTGCAGGTGCTTACATGTCCAAACAAAATTCAACAGAGTAGTGCATCCTTTCTCAGCAGGCCTTTGTCCTGCAAGCAGGGTCAAAGGTCGCACAACCAATCCAACCTTTTCCAGCACTTTATCCAAAAGTCCAGGAACAGCACTTTTCCCATTATCTTCAGCAATGCTGACCTCGCCAATTTTCACCTCATGACTAACTTTTAAAATACTGTCTAATACAAGTAACTGAGAATCCTCACATTCCACTGGTACCAAGGGTAACCCCTTATTCACTGTACCAAGATCATCTGACACACAAAAACTGCATTCCTTTCCAACTAAATCAGGCTCTTCAGACTTTAACTGTGCCTCAACACAAGGTTCAGAATCCTGTGAACTCACAGGTACTTCAACAGCCTGAACATATTCAATCAGAACAGCTGCCTCTTCTGGGCTGTCATCATTTGTCCCAGTTTCAAATTCAAGGTCACCCCGAACCTCTCAGCTATTCTCTGGCAAACTCTCATCTGGAGTAAACTCAACCTCGTGGGTTAAAACTTCCTCATCTGCTTTCTTATCAGACCCCTGCAGGGTTGCGGTATCCTTTGCATCTGGGCATGCCCTTACCTCATCAGGAACACAACTTTTAAATTCATCACACAAAACAAGCCTTCTGAGCTGCAAAAATCACCAGGGTCTGACACTAAACCTCTTTGCTGCAACCTCTCCCTTTTAAACTGTCTCTGCCTTTCTGCCACGTGATCTTCACGTTGCTATTTCTCCCTCTCAAACTGACTCTGTTTTTCTGCCTCTCTAGCCTTTCTCTTGAACTGTTTTAATTTCAGTTGCTCCATCTTTAATTTTTCCAACAGAAGCTGAAGCTCATCCTCAATAGGTTTACCTTCCATGAACAAGTCTAACGCCTCCTCATCAAATGTTCCAATATCTATATAACGCTGGGCTATTACCGTCTGCATCTGAGCTCTCCTCATTTTAGTGGTCACCTTTAGTTTTAACTTTTGAGCAATTCCCAACAGCACAACCCTCGTAGCATCATCCAACACTTCCGGGGTTGGTTCCAACAGAAACGCCTCAACAGTAACTTCCATTTCTGCTGTATTTCCACAAAACCAAATCAAAAGGAATTTTTCCCCAATCAATTCAAACCAGCCTCCCGACCAATTTGTTCATATCCCGGACGAGCCCCCAATTTTGTCACGAACCCCGTGACAGGAATAAAGAACCAGTAGAGATGCAAAACACTTTGGAGTCCAGTATTGCTATAAACTAATAATATTTATTAGTAACTACGCAATATAGTAATATAAATGTAGATAACACAAACAGGTTAGCAATGATTATAAATATAAGTAAGTAAATCAGTAAGTGTGGAAATATATGTATGAAAAACCAAGCTTCTTTAAGTCTAGGGGTAAAAAGACACAGTCTTACGATGATGTGTAAAGTTCAGCTCAGTTCAGTTTGTGGTATTGAGTTGAGTAGTGATGGAGAGAGAGAGAGGGACAGATTTGAGTCTTCAGGTGAGCTGACGCCATCAACCTTCTTGTTGTCCTTCAAAATCCTTTAAAAGTCACCGACTGTGACTTTAACAAAGGGGACTAGTTTTCTGTAGTGGAGCTATCCCCCAGGCGAGAGTGGACAAATGGACAACTCCCCACCAGTCAACCCCTTTCTTCTTTCCACTGCAAGAGCAACTGTTCAATCTGCCTGATTGATCCTCCAAAACCCACTTTTCCTGTGGGCACAACAATGCTCATTCTGTGTCTAAACATGTGTCTGAAGTCTATCACCTGACCTCCTATTTTATCTTCCCGTGCTGAGCATCAACTGTCACTCACATAACTCCCCCTTCCCCTATCTGTGAAAGAAATGCGAGCAGGCAAAAGTCCTTGAAGAAGTATCAACAACCTGCTGAAAATCATAACATCAATTGTCCATTTAATAATGCCCTCGGTCACCATAGCAACTTACGAGCTGCTTGGTGCTATCTCTACTTCAGCAGAAATCCAACAGTTAATCAGTTCTTTCTCGTTCCTTAAAGTGACAGTCCCACTGTTAGTCTTCATCTCTTTCTGTCTTTTAAAAACAAGTTGTTGGTGTTAAATAACTTTCTCTCTCTCTCTTTTCAAAAGCACAGTTAATAGGGGTACTTCAGGATCCTGTCACAAACCAAAGGTCATGGGTTAATGGTGAAAGGTAAAATGTTTAATTAGAACATGAGGGAAAACCTCTTCACTTAAAGGACCATGAGAGTATGGATTAAGCTGCCAGCACAAGTTGTGCATGCAAGCTCTATTTTAATGTTTAAGAGAAGTTTGGTTGGATACCTGGATGGTAGGAGCCTGTTTCAGTGACTTTATGGCATATTGAGCTTTTTATCTGTCACCTCCCATGTACCTTTTCTAGTAAGTGTTCTCATCTTCTCATGCATCAAACTACTTAGGGATATTTTGGTCTTTAATTCTTTCAATTCCCACAATACAATCTCCATACTCATTAAGTTTCCCTCTGACTATATCCTGTGTTCCCAACTTTCATGGCATGTTATTTGTATCCTTTTTGAAAACAAGAGGTTTGTTAACTCTTAGTTCACCATTATATGTTCCCCTATTTTTGACTGTAAGGAACTTATGTTTGTCTTCACAAAGCTTCTTCTTCCTCTTTTTCTCTTCATAGATCTTCTAGTTTTTACAGTCAAATTTTATGTTCTCTGCAAATTTACTCTCATACTCTTATCCTCTTCTTAGTAATTCCTTCCTCTTCCAATGCCAAATTCTAAACTGTTCCTGATACTTAGTTTTGCAACTCTGCATAATGAATTTAAGAAGTTATGAAAGGAAAAATACTTAGTATACAAGTGTTCAATTAATCAATTTTTATGATTTGACTATCTAAACATTTCTAGTAATGTCTGAATGATCCTGAATATCAGAGACTTCTAAAAACTCTCACTTTTAAGAATGGGGCATAACCAGTGTAAGCAGTTCTTCATCACCCTTGCAACCCAGCTCCAGGACTGAGAGCCCAGTCCAGCATAATTCAGCTCTCTATGATGTACAAGTGTTTTTTGCTGTTTCTACTTGATAGTTCTAAAATCATGTTGCAGATTTGTTAACTTATTGTTCTGTTATTTCAAAACCTCTCTTTGGAAAGACTGATGGCATTTAGCCTCTTATAAGATCTAGCCCTCCCCCACCTCAGCCAGCCCTGCATGAAAACAGTAGCTGGTATCATATTAGAGCCATGAAGATGTTGAACCCACTGTTAATTCCCTACAAAATCAATATCTTCAGACCAGGCACTTTTGCTAATTTCTCATTTATTTAGTTTCTAAAAATCCAGACAATAACCAATTTAAAGGCCTATTACTAGAAATTATATTTTACTTTTTCTGAATTTCTCCCCTGTAGTTTTTAAGCTCTTATTCTCACATCACATCTATTACAATCCTGACTGTTTTCTTATCTGAAAAATCCTTGTGTGTCTTGAAGTCTGCTGGTGAATTCAGAAGATGGCAGTAAGGTTGTTTTCAGCAATGAAGTTCTGAACTGTGCCAGACCACTCCATCTTAAGGCTTTTGACAAATTACCTGTAGTTATTGCATAAGTGTTTTGCGGCCCTGCTGAAGGGTTTACCAGGACAGAGTGCCTATTTTGTTGTGTCACTGGCTTGTTACTCATTGTGGAATATAAAGAGATGCATCCCATTTCTTTCAGAACTGCTTTCTGCCTTACATCAAGCAGAAAAATGTAACAGCCCTGTCATGGTGAAGTCACCTGCTGCAGGATCAACACCTTATCTCCTGAGCTATTGATTTACAGGCAGCTACTCTCCAGAGATGTTCACTGTCAGGATCAGGGACAACCTTACACTTTCCTTGCTGATTAATGAGATAACAAAGGATATTCACTCTGCATTTCAGAGACCCCACTAAGTCTCCGTACAAAATGCTGAAAGGAAGAAAATGTGCAGGGAATGCACATACTCAGGAACGTTGGAAACTTCCTACAGTATATTGCAGGCATTGTGCCTAAATTCAAATTAGGCTATTCCTTAGAGGCCAATAAAGACAAGTAAAATCTCTGTCATGGGTCACAGAATAAATTCCTCTCAGTTGCTTACTCCTCACATCCTTTCAACCCCAAAGTAGGGTGGAAATCACCACCCTCCTCTGCTAGAACAGACACAACAATTGCATGTCAAATAATCAGATTCCACAGATGAGGGATGGAAAACAATATGTGTACCCATTCATACCTAAAATCTACCAAGCTGAAATATACCCTGTTCCAGAGGATTCAAGTATATATTGAACAGGCATAGTGAGAGTAGGCAGAAAGAAAGAAAGATTTCCTTGAACCATTCGCATTTTCAAGCTAGGAAAATTTGTGGGAATGAATTTTTAGCAAAATGAGGAAGAAGGTAAAACAGACCACAGTTTTTACACATAGTGGCTACTGCCATAAGTTTATTAGTGATCAAGTGCATTTGAGGAAAAAGCAGTATGTTAGTGTGTAATCTTTTTGGAATGGTTAAAAAGCTGACCATGAAGCTATGAGGTGACACATTATTGCAGTGGTAAAATGAGTTGAGGAGACTTTGATTAGATGGAAGTGGTGATTCATAATTAATAATAGCTTTCTAGATGAGTTGCAGATTTGTATCTTGGAGCAGTATGAAGCTTTCATTTGATGGAAGATGAGAACTTGCCTTGGTTCCCATACTGATCATGGGCCTGCGTGCTCCTTGGCTCCTGAGCCAAGTTGTCCCACCGCTATTTCATGACAGATCTGAAATGGCAGCCGGACACTTTAGTCTCTGAGCAAGAATGACTAACATCTTCAAGCTCATCTGCAGAAACAGCTTAATTTCTACCTTTAAAATCTCTCTTTTCCCTTTTCAAGGTGGCTGGGGTTCTGTCGAAGACCCTGACAGGAGCTACACTCAAACTTTGGTTCTTTGCGGTGATGGGATCTGCTCTCGGGGCTCACTAACCGCCCATTTTTCAAAATCCTAAGGATGCAGCCTAGAAGATGAGTGCGCCTTCGGGGTTCTGAGGCTTTGCATTCCTAGGGATGAGCCAATTCTATGCCAGTGCTACCAACCAAAGTGTTGCAAGAGAAAATGGAATATTGAAAACAGTGGATCAGCTGTCGGAGGGCTTTGTACTTAAATCGCCTCTCTCTCTTTTTCTCATTGATGGGGAAAGTTTGTTGCCAATTCTTAAGTTGGAGAACTCAGGAAAAAAAAGTGATGCGGCAGACTTTAACACTGTTTATCAGGGAGTTGTTTTTATTGCTCTCCTTTCTCGCTGCATGACACCTTTCTGTCCCTTTATTAGAGAGAGAGAGAGAGAGAGAGAGAGAGAGAGAGAGAGAGAGAGGGAGGGAGAGAGAGAGGGAGAGAGCGCTTGTGGTATGTTGACTTGTCGGATGGACAATTAGTTGTACTGCAGATCATGGCTTCTCTTGGTGGGCTTTGGTATTTCTGGATTGGTGGGTGGAGGATGCTGATGCTTTTTTTGCTGAAATTAGTGAAGGAGGAAGGAAGGGCATTTCTTTGCAGCTGGTCGTGCTTGAGAGGGGAAGAAGGAGGATTTGGAGTTCTAATATTTTTACTGTCACTCGGTCTTTGGGGCACACTACTGTTTTCATGGATTATATGAAGAACAAGAATTTCAAGTTGTATATTGTGTACATTCTCTGATATTAAATGGAACTATTGAACTATTGATCTATTGTAGTGTCCGGTGCTCCGGCTGGGTTGAGTAGATCTTTAAAATCTGGACTCATTCAAAATCACTCTTACATCTTTCAGAAGTGCATTTATGAAATCCATCAGTTTCATTTAGGTTTAGATAGTAGATGCATTTCCAAAAGTTATACCTGGAACATACAATTATATGGTAGACATTCTGTTAGCAAGATTGGCCTTGGTCAAATATTGAAATAGTATCTAAGAGCACATTTAGATTCCAAATGAGCATCCACCAGATTAATTTGGTAAATAAACCAGTTTTAGTTCTCGTTTATTTGCACAATTATTGATGCTATCTTATCTTCGTGCCACCGAGTTTGCTGATATCCAATTTTTAAAATATTCCACAGTCCATTTAGCTACTGTACATCCTACTTGAAGCTGGCAGTTTAACATTTGGATATTACACAGGGTATTTGATCATTCTGTTATTAAAATTTACAAACATGTACTGATACAACATTAATACTAATGTGATGACCCTCACTCAATTAACCCTTGGGCAACTTGCAGCTAATTAAGCAGTCTCAAATGTCTGATAATTTTGATAAAGGAGTCCTCAAACTGTTCTTTTTATGGTCAAACTAAACTTCATTCATAATAAAACTATTTACAAAAATAAATGGTACAATGCCTTTTCGTTCTTTACATTCAGTCAATACTTTCCATGCTGTTCTGTTCACTCTGTCACGATGAGCACTGGCAATGGCAGAACCCAAATGCACAGGAAAGACAGATGCCAATGTCGAGATGGTGACCATAAGAATTCCAACAGAACATTGCTGGCTTGGCCGAGCGACATCGTAAGACATAACATTCTCAAAACTAGGAGCCAATGATAAGCGCTAATCAGGCATCCACTTATATAATACCAATAACATGGAATGCCTGAGCTTGTCAAAATAAACAGAATTAAACAGAAAGCACCAGGGATTAGTGACTCGCGTTAAACAACAATTAACTAAGTCAGGTGCTCTAAAAATATTATAGCCTAATGCTCTCTGGCTCCCCACACAGGCCTGAAGAGCTCATTACAGAATCCACCCACCATGGCTGGCAGCAGACAGCCTAGGGAGACCTGGGGAACTCATGATCCAGGGATAACTCGAGAGAAGCCTGGGGAACTCGAGACAGCGATAACATGGAATAAACCGAGGAGGCAATGAATAAATCTTGGAACATTGAATAAAACTCTACGAATAGAACTCTATAGAAATAAAACTCTATAGAATAAAAATCAGAAGGAGGAGGAGAAGATGGCGGCGCGACGCAACACAACGCGCATGGCTGCTCCGGAATGATATTTGTATTTGTTAAGAAGGGTGCTGTGCACAATTCTGATCTGATGGAGACAGACGTGAGAGCGCGGAGGAACATCTGGAGAAACTTCTGAAATGCTCGCTTCGCTCCCTCTGCTACTGTGTGATCCGGAATCTCCGGAGGGGTAGGTCTCTGAGTCCTTGGCTTTGCTTGTTTTGGCGGCCGGGACGGGGTCGAAGGCGTTCGGCAGAGGGTGGCGCTCGGGAGGGTGTATTGGAGGGGCTGGTCAGAGGCTCGAAGTTTTCGGATGGATTCAGTCGGCTGTGGTCGGGTGCTTCCAATGCATCGACGGTTGTCAGTTGTCGGTGCCTGGAGGTTTATGGCAGGGGAGTTTCTCCCTTTTTATCGGGGACTATAGGAGTTGATCGGGACTTGAGACTCTTTTTTTACCATGCCCATGATCTGTTCTTTATCAAATTATGGTATTGTTTTGCACTGTTGTAACTATATGTTATAATTATGTGGTTTTGTCAGTGTTAGTCTTTGGTTTGTCCTGTTTTTGTGTGATATCACTCTGGAGGAACATTGTATCATTTCTTAATGCATGTATGTATTTCTAAATGGCAATAAACGAGGACTGAGTGTCCTCATATTCAAAAAAAACTCATAAACATGGGGGGGGGGGCATGGAAGACCTAGGAAACCTTAGGAAAAGCATTGAATGTAGACTAGAGAAACTCAGAATGTGGATTCAGAATGCGAAAGTGAGAATAGATGTCATCCTCACCAAATGCCGAGCAATATCAAAACATCGTTGTTCAACCTTTGCTGGATCCATTATATTGCTGGGTCCTTCTGTCACAATGAGCACTAGTAAACCAAGACAGAACCCAACCACCCAACTGTGTCCATTGAATCCTTCCTCCGCAGCCTGTAGGACATTCTGTGCTGACTGCAGTGACTGGTGGGAAGGCCATCGTGAGAGCAAAAGGGCAAGTCTATGTGAAGTTAGACAAATCAGATGCTTGACAGTTGTGGCAGAGTTTGCATACAGTGAAGCTTAACTGCATAAACGGTAGTGATGATTCACTTCCTCATGAGCTCAATTCCTTTTATTTGCTTTAAAAGGGAGAGTAACATAAGGCCTGTGCAAATCCCACAGCATCTGGTGACTGTAATCTCTGTCTGAGAGGCTGAAGTCAGAAAATCCTTCAAGAGGGTAAGCCCTTGCAAGGCATCAGGACTGACAGCCTCCCGGGGAGGATACCGAAAATCTGTGTCAACCAACTGGCTAGAGTATTCAAGGGCATCTTTAACCTCTCAGTACTGCAGTCAGTAATTCCCATTTGCTTTAAAAGGGTACTAATCAGACCAGTGCCCGAGAAGACCAGGGTGAACTGCCTCAATGACTATTGTCCAGTAGCACTCATATGTTGAAGTGCTTTGAAAGTTTGGTCATGGTTGGAATTAACTCCTGCCTGAGCAAGGACATAGTCCCACTGCAGTTTGCCTATTGCCACAATGAGTCTACAGCAGACATGATCTCACTGGCTCTGCACTTATCTTTGGAGCAGCTGAACAACAGCAATACCTATGTCAGGCTGTTGTTTATTGATTACAACTTGACATTCCACACGGTCATTCCCCTCATGACTAATCAACAAAGCCTCAAATCCTCCATCTCTGTATCTTGCTCATGCAATTGGATCTTCAACATGCTTATTAGGAGTCCACAGTGCTGATTAGTAATAACATCTCCCCCTTGCTGACTATCAACATCTCAGGGATGCATGATTAGCCCACTACTCTACTCTTTCTACATTCATAACCATGTGGCTAGGCACAGCTGAAATGCTACCTATAAATTCACCACTGTTAGCAGACTCTCAGACAGTGGCATAGTAGCATAGAGGAGTGAGGCAGAGAAGTTTCTACAAATGTAGAATGGAGAGCAATGATTGCATCCCAGCCTGGCACAAAGCCTCCGATGCACAGGTTCCCAAGAGGTTGTAGACTCCTTAAGCTCCATCACAGGCACAACCCTCCCCACTATCAACAACACCTTCAAGACTTAGTGCTTCAAGGCCATGGCCTTGAAGTCCCTTACCATCCAGGACTTGCTCTTTTTTCCATTATTACCATTGAGAAGGAAGTACAGGAACCTGAAGATATGGACTCAATTTTTAGGCACAGCTTCTTCTTCTCCATCATATTTCAGAGTGGTCCATGTACTCCTGAATACTACGTTATTATTTGCCTTTTGCACTGCTTGTAATAACATTGTATTGCACTGGAGCAACAGAGCAATAAACTTAATAACAGTGTCAGCAATAATAAACTTGATTCTAATTCAAATAAATTGTCAGTTGTTCCTCAGAAATGTGCAATTTGATTGTTTGGATTAACAAAGTATCAATCTAAGTTTGCACATGGGAGGCTGATCCTGAAGGTTAGTCATTTGGCATTCAGAATGAAGCAGCCAGTTAGATTCAACACTGACTTAGCAAAAGAAGCCAGAGTGGCAGTAGATGATTTTCTCTGACTAGAAGCCTGTGACTAGTGATGTGCCGCAGGGATCGGTGCTGGGTCCAGTGTTTATCACCAGTATTAGTGAGTTAGATGATAATGCAGTAAATTTTCAAAACACACTAATACTGGGGGTGTACTGGACAGCGAGGAAGACTATCAAAGCTTGTAGTGGGATCTGGACCTGCTGGGAAAATGGGCTGAAAAATGGCAGATAGAATTAAATGCAGTTCAGTGTGAGGTGTTTGGGAGGACAAACCAGGGTTCACTTAGACAGTAAATGGTAGGGCTCTGAAGTGTGTGGTAGAATGAAGGGACCTGGTAATATAGTTCAATAATTCCTTTTAAGTGGCAACAGGTAGATAGGGTCACACATAAAAGTTTTGGCATACTGGCCTTCATAAATCAGGGCATTGTGTCCAGGAGTTGGGATGTTATGTTGAAGTTGTAAAAGATGTTGATCAGGCCACATTTGGAGTACTACAAGCAATTGGGATGTAGCAGTTAGTGCACTGCTATTACAGTTCAGGACATCAACATTCAATGTTGTAATGAGCTGGGTTGCACAAACCCAAAAGACCTAAAAAATTTGTATGTCCAGGAAATATGGTAATAAGAGTACAAGCACAACAAAGTAGCTTAGGCATAATTTATTATCATAAAATAGGAAGCACAAATAAACCACTCAAAATACTATGTAGTAAGTTACAAAGAACTCCACAAAGATTTTAAGGCTCACGATTCTTAGTCACCACTTGATAGTCACTGTTATCGAGCAATTTGCTTATCCCTGCTGATGGGGGTGCTCTGAATTTCAACTTGTGAAACCACACTGGATCGTAGGCACTGATCGCGAGTTCCTCAGTCTAGGCAAAGTCCCAAGAATTGAGGGAAAGGTGCCCCAATAAATAGCCATTCCACAAGCGTATATATATATATATATATATAGAGAGAGAGAATGAAACACACACACAGACAGATAAACTCTTTGGTCTTTTGTCCTCATGCTGTTGATGCCTGAGGCCAGGAAAGAATCCAACCACTATCAGCAAACATTAGACATTAACAAATATACAGTGCTTAACTTATGTAGACAGCTTACATGCTGCAACCTCACAAACAATTAATTCGTCACTTGGAAGTGTTCAGAATTTCATGCAGTATTTTATAACATTTAATAAAACACATTCCACCTCTTTGAATGCCTGGACACATAGAACTCTTCTTTCTGCTTAAAATGAAGAATAAATATGAATATCCCTTGGATGATTGGAAACTGATATTATCACAATGATTAAAATATGAAAAATTACACATTTCCAATTACTAACCTCAACATACACATTAAAATTTACATCCTCATCTTTAAGAGGTACTAACAACATATTGTTGACAATTAAAATAGAATGAGTAAGATTTACAAACACCATATTGAGATCGGGAATACAAAAGGCAGATTACAATCAATTTGGCACTTTACTTGTTTCACAGGAAAAAGTCATATGGGGCCAGTCACTCTAGGTTTACAGCATACTCTCACACCTGTAGGCCCCCCAGTTATCACAATTAGTACATATGACATAATTTGATTTCTCTGTGCCTTCAATAAATCCAGCCATTTCTTCTGAGCCAGAAGCTGCAAAGGATGGGCGTAGACAAATCCACTATCTCCTGGATTACTGACTACCTGGCAGACAGACCCCAATTTGTATGCTTGGGTAGTTCTCTTTCTGAAACAGTGGTGAGTGACACTGGAGCACCTGGAGGGACTGTCCTGTCTCTGTTTCTGTTCACACTGTACACCTCAGACTTTCAGTACAACTCTGAGTCTTATCACTTGCAGAAGTTCTCTGATGACTCTGTGGTGGTTGAGTGTATCAGAGATGGGCAGGAGTCAGAGTACAGAGGACTGGTGGCTACGTTTGTGGAGCAGTGCGGGAAGAATCAGCTGCTCCTGAATGTGGCCAAAACCAGGGAGATGGTGATTGATTTTAGGAGGAAGAGGACTGTGACGATACCTGTACACATACTGGGAGAAGAAGTTGCGGTGGTGGAGGAGTACAAATACTTGAGTGTTCACCTCAAGGTGAGATCCTTCAATGTGTGCAGCAGGATGATGAATATCTTTTACCAGTCTGTTGTAGCGAGTGCAGTCTTTTTTGCTGCTTTATGTTGGGGGAGCAGCATTGGTGCTAGTGATGCAAAAAGACTAAATAAACTCATCAGAGAGGCTGGGTCCGTCCTTGGCTATAGCCCGGATTCTTGAGTTACTGCTGGAGAGGAGGTCACTAAACAAACTGTTATTGACCATGGACAATCAGGCACATCCTCTCCATGACCTACTGAATAAATAGCGGAGCATCCTTTCAATCAGATTCTTTCAGCTACTCTATCACAAGGGTCGTTACAGAAAATCGTTCCTACCAAATGCAATAAAACTATAAAACAGTTCATCTCTGTGCTACAGGAAAACACACATCATAGTAAATAGATTCTATTTTATTATTTTGTACATTATTATTGCACAGTATTGCACATTATTGTATATTGGCAAATTATTATTTTGCCTATTATTATTCTGTATATTATTAGTTAATATTATTATATTCATCATTATTATTTATTATTATTGCTAAATGTGTTTTAAATGTTGCTGCTGTAATGAAATAATCTCCCACAGGATCAAAATAATAATAAAAATAATAATTATTGTTAATATTATTACTATTATTATTAAATGCATTTTCACAAAACAATAATAAAATTTCAACATAATTGCAAGGTTTTCAATGTCTTGTTCGGTCTCAACAGACGCCCAACATACAACAAAACACAGGATAAGCATTAGTACAGAACAAGGCACCATTTCAGCAGAACCTTTAAAACCAGCAGCAGAGAGATAATTAGCAATGCTTTCATTCCCTCTTGGTCAAATTACCCTTATCCACACACACAGGATGGGTCTGTCCTTGTACCATCACCCAGAATGTATTTCCTTGTCCGTTGGCAATAATCTCACCCTGCAATGGAGGGAAAGGCAGGTATATCACAAACACTTCACCCCCCCCTCAACCCCGCCTTGCAGAACTGAATCGGTTCTTTATCAGCGCATTCAGTTGTGCCATCAGAAACAAAAATAACAGAATGTCTTGTTATTTACAAAAAACGAGTACCTTCTTTTAAGGGGTAGTTGTTGAAATTATACAACACGTGGGAAGAGACAGGAAACCATCCAGATCAGGTATGGGCAGGAGTAAGTAAACAAATTTGCTGTTTTAATAGGCCATTCATTCATTCAATCAATCAGATCACTGGTCTGAGGATAATAGGGGACAGGAAGACCCACCGTACACGATTAGAGACGGCCCACTCTTGTACCCTAGAACCCATAAAGTGTGAATCATTATCGGACTGAATTACAAGGGGATCGCCGTGTGCAAAAACAAGATGTTTTAATCCCCAAAGCGTATCATCCTAATTAGCTTTAACAGTAGGGATTTCCATCAAAACACTAGAATAAGTGTCTGTCATAGTGAGGAGATACTGGAATCACTTCTGCAAAGGAAGGGGACCAACAACATCTATTTGCCAAATCTGAGCAGGAGCACGCCCATGTCAACTGGAAGCCAAGTGTCTTTTTAAAAGGTGTTGGTTTTTAATTTCCAAACATAGCCCACAATTTCTACCACTGTATGAGCTACATAAATGGAAAGGAATAATCTCACCTGCCTGGACCACTCTATGGTACCCTATGCCCCCAAATGCCCAGAAGATTCATGGGCCCACCAACCAAGTGGCAATTATGTTATTTGAGGCTTGGGACTGGATGGCATTGTGTCAACACAAGCAAATTTTTCAGCAATGTTGTTAAATCTTGTCATTGACAAATTACCTTTCAAATGGGTGTTGACATGGTAAACTGTTATGGTAACATGTGACGTTCAGTTCCAAATAACTCTGCTCCCCATAAGAAACATCACATAACAGTATAAGAGTGCCGATTCCACTGGGGGCAACCAGACAGCAAATCCATTAGCAACAGCCCAAGAATCAGTATAAATATGAGCTTCATTCGGTTTCATGCATAAGGACATCTCTACAAGCTCCGCATATTTACTCAACCCATCAGAGCCTTCTTTCTTCAGGACTTGTGGGGGGAGAGGGTTAAAGGCAGCAGCCTTCTAACAAAGGCAACCATTCTTCCATATTGCAGAGCCATCTGTGAACCAGGATTGCTGCTACTGAGGAGGAGTCAGAAGATCAAACGGAATGCTCCGCAACATAGACAAGACTTCGACCGGAGTAGCTTCAGGCATGGGTGACATAGTCTGAGGGGACTCAGCAACCAGTTCATGTATTTTACTAATTCTGTCCGGCCCCTTTGATGCTCATTCAGAAATATGTCACTTCCAGTTGACGATTGAACTCTGCTATGTACGTCCTACCTTGTGGTCGAGTGTGTCAGAGAATACCTGTCCCACAACAGGAAGGCCAGGGCATGAATATCCTTTCTGTGTTTCAGTCTCTGCTAAAGCCCAATAACAGGCAATAGCTGCTTCTCAAATGCAGTGTATCAGGTGGCATCATCAGGAAGCCTCCAGGACCAGAAACTCAGAGGCATGTTCTATCCTCCAAACTTCAACCACAGGCTCCAGACAGCCATATCATCTTTAACAGAAACTTTCAGTTCCAACGGGAGGACTTCTCAAAGAGGAGACATTTGGAACCGATCATCGCATGCTACCATTACAGTTTACCACGTCGACACCCACTTGAAATGTGATTCGCCAACGACAAGATTTAACAAGGCCACTGCAACGGCTTCCTTTACAGCCTCAAAAGTTGATTGTTGCTCGGAGCCCGATACAAATCTAAATTTCTTTCTGGTCATGTCATACGAAGATTGTAAAGCTAGCAGGAAGGAGCTTGAGAATGAAACTAGGAGAGCCAGAAGAGGCCATGAGAAGGCCTTGGCGGACAGGATTAAGGAAAACCCCAAGGCATTCTACAAGTATATGAAGAGCAAGAGGATACGACGTAAGAAAATAGGACCAATCAAGTGTGACGGTGGAAAAGTGTGTATGGAACTGGAAGAGATAGCAGAGGTACTTAATGAATACTTTGCTTCAGTATTCACTACAGAAAAGGACCTTGGTGATTGTAGGGATGACTGAAAATCTTGAGCATGTAGATATTAAGGAAGAGGATGTGCTGGAGATTTTGGAAAGCATCAAGTTGGATAAGTCGCCAGGACCGGACAAGACGTACCCCAGACTACTGTGGGAGGTGAGGGAGGAGATTGCTGAGCCTCTGGTGAGAAGTTTCAGAGGATTGGAGGGTTGTGGATTTTGTTCCATTATTCAAGAAAGGGAGTAGGGATAGCCCAGGAAATTATAGACCAGTGAGTCTTCCTTCAGTGGTTGGTAAGCTGATGGTGAAGATCCTGAGAGGCAGGATTTATGAACATTTGGAGAGGCATCATATGATTAGGAATAGTCAGTATGGCTTTGTCAAAGGCAGGTCGTGCCTTACAAGACTGATTGAATTTTTTCGGGATGTGACTAAACACATTGATGAAGGTAGAGCAGTAGATGTAGTGTATATGGATTTTAGCAAGGCATTTGATAAGGTACCCCATGCACGGCTTATTGAGAAAGTAAGGAGGCATGGGATCCAAGGGGACATTGCTTTGTGGATGAAGAACTGGCTTGCCCACAGAAGGCAAAGAGTGGTCATATACGGGTCATATTCTGCATGGAGGTTGGTGACCAGTGGTGTGCCTCAGAGATCTGTTCTGGGACCCCGACTCTTTGTGACTTTTATAAATGACCTGGATGAGGAAGTGAAGGGATGGGTTAGTAAGTTTGCTGATGACACAAAGGTTGGAGGTGTTGTGGACAGTGTGGAGGGCTGTCAAAGGTTACAGCAGGACATTGATAGGATGCAAAACTGGGCTGAGAAGTGACAGATGGAGTTCAACCCAGATAAGTGTGAAGTGGTTCATTTTGGTAGGTCAAATATCATGGCAGAATATAGTATTAATGGTGACTCTTGGCAGTATGGAGGATCAGAGGGACCTTGGGGTCTGAGTTCATAAGACACTCAAAGCTGCTGCGCAGGTTGACTCTGTGATTAAGAAAGCATACGGTGCATTGGCCTTCATCAATCATGGGATTGAGTTTAGGAGCCAAGAGGTAATGTTGTAGCTATATAGGACCCTGGTCAGACCCCACGTGGAGTATTGTGCTCAGTTCTGCTCGCCTCACTACAGGAAGGATGTGGAAACCATAGAAAGGATGCAGAGGAGATTTACAAGAATGTTGCCTGGATTGGGGAGCATGGCTTATGAGAGTAGGTTGAATGAACTTGGCCTTTTCTCCTTGGAGCGATGGAGGATGAGAGGTGACCTGATAGATGTGTATAAGATGATGAGAGGCATTGATCATGTGGATAGTAAGAGGCTTTTTCGCAGGGCTGAAATGGCTATCACAAGAGGGCACAGTTTTAAGGTGCTTGGAAGTAGGTACAGAGGAGATGTCAGGGGTAATTTTTTTATGCAGAGAGTGGTGAGTGCATGGAATGGGCTGCCGGCAACGATGGTTGGAGGTGGATACAATAGGGTCTTTTAAGAAACTCCTGGATAGGTACATGGAGCTTAGAAAAATAAAGGGCTATGGGTAACCCTAGGTAATTTCTAAAGTAAGAACATGTTTGGCACAGTTTTGTGGGCCGAAGGGCTTGTATTGTGCTGTAAGTTTTCTATATTTCTATGTAGAAGTTTCGAAGGAGCATAGTCAAATGGAGATGTGAAGCCGTCAAGTATCCCAATAGGCCAAAGCGTTAGGCTTCTTGTTTTGTCCTACGGGGTGCTAAGTCTAGGACTTATTTCTTACCTTGTCTGTAATTATGCTATCACCCTTAGTATTCCCAGAAAATCACCTGACTAGAGGAGGTGATGGGAAATTAACCCTGATTAAAATGCAGAGCCCCATTATGACTGTTCATTTTCTGGGAATACTAAGGGTGATAGCTTAAGGGTGAGAGCACACCTACTCCGGTGACCATAGGAGGACAAGAGTCCGAGCCCTTCCTTGCACGCACAGGGGTGAGGCAGGGGTGTATACTAGCACCCGTGCTCTTTAACATCTTCCTCTTGTGTGTTACCAAGCTTCTCCACAACGAGATTGAAGACAGCAGCTGTGTGGCAGTGAACGTCAGATTAGATGACAAACTCTTTAACATCAGGAGGCACCACGCAACCACCAAACGCCGTAGAGAGCGGGTCCTGGAGCTGCAGTATGCAGACTACTGTGCTCTTGTGGCCCATACTTCAGACTGTCCTTGCTGTGGCAGTGAGAGCGTACAGCAGGATGGGGCTGACTGTCAATGCCACCAAGACAGAAGCAGTTTACTAGTGGAGTACCAGTGTCCCACCCACTCTACCTGCCTTCACTGTTGGTGATGAAAAACTGTCGGTAGTGCCATCTTTCAAATATCTGGGGAGCATTATCTCTGAGGATAGCGGCATTGATGACGACGTGGAGAGCTGTGCTAAACAGGCATCAGCTGCCTTTGGAAGACTTCGACGTTGAGTCTTTCAGAACAGGAGCCTTCGTCCCTCCAAAAAGGTCGCCGTATACCAAGCGGTCTGTGTCACCACCATCCTTTATAGCTGTGAAGCTTGGGTAACCTACAGCCGTCACATCAGGTCCTTGGAGCGCTTCCACATAAGCTGCCTCCAGCGCATGCTGGGAGTTACCTGGCGTGAGCTGGTGCCTCACACTGAAATATTTGTAAAGACCAACGGCAGGAGTATTGAGGCCATGATCACCCAGCGTCAGCTGCAGTGGCTGGGGCATGTGATAAGGATGCCCCCATGTCGGCTACCCCGCAGAGTGTTATACGGCCAGCTGCATCATGGTCGACGCTCAGCTGGAAGGCTGAAGAAGCGCTAGAAGGATCAGATGAAGAATGCTTTAAGGAAGCACAAGATCAGACCCGAGGACCTGGAGGAGGTTGCTGCTGACCGTACCACGTGGCGGCAGCTGTGTAGGGACGGGGTTCGTATTCTGGAGATGGAAAGAACAACCAGAAGACAGTAGAAGAGAGCCAGGAGAAATGCAGCCATGGTTGCCACCACCACCACATATACATGTCCCACCTGCAATAGAGCTTGTGGGTCCAGGGTAGGACTGTATAGTCATCAAAGATCTCACCATTAAAGGAGTGGATATCGTCATCGGACTTTGATGGACAACTGAAGAAGAAGAAGAATTTCCCATCACCTCGATCACATGTGATTAATCAAAGTAAAAGGACTCAGAAATCTCCTCCTGCAGAAGATCCCCACAATAGAACATTGTATCGTGAGCTATTTCATTGCTGGGAGATAGGCACATTCACGTAAACCTTGACCCGCCACACCATGCCAAATAGTAGAACTACGGACATATGGAGGGGGGCATAGTTTTAAGGTGCTTGGAAGTAGGTAAAAGGGGGATGTCAGAGGTAAGTTTTTCACATAAGAGAGTAGTGCTTGTGTGGAATACGCTGCCAGCCAAGGTGGCAGAGGCGAATACAATAGGGTCTTTTAAGAGACTCTTAGATAGGTACATGGAGCTTAGAAAAATAGAGGACTATGCGGTAGGGAAATTCTAGGCAGCTTCTAGAATAGGTTACATGATCGGCACAACATTGTGGGCCTGAGACGCTGTAATGTGCTGTAGGTTTTCTATGTTCCATATCCCAATGGCAGCCGTTTAAAGGTGCACTGAAGGCCATTCCATGTAAATGCAAACTGACCCTGGGACTGCTCATCAACAGGGATGGAGAGGAAAGCATTAGCCAAATAAATAACAGCATAATAATTGTCAGTCCCACTAGAGAGGTCCTGAATCGGGGTCACAATGTCCAGAACAGCTGTGGCCAGCGGAGGGGCAAACCGATTTAACAGGCGATAGATAATCAATGGTCATGTGCTATAAATCATCAGATTTCCGTTGGGCAAACAAGAGCTGTAAGGGGATCAGGCAGGACAAAGAACCCCCAGGTTTAAAAGGGACCGGACTGTCTGATCGATTTCTTTATGCCTTCCTGGGATACAATATTGCTTTGGCAAATACCGTTTGCGATAGCAAGGGTATAAAGACAGGTTCCAACTTTGCCATTTCAACCTTCTTCCATTTCAACCATTTCAACATTCTTGCAAATTTGGCAAAGGGTATCGTGATCGAAGTTCCCGTTGATAAATCAAATCCCAAAATGGTTTCAGGAACCTGGGAGATGAGCACAGGGACAGACCGAGAAGGTCCCTCACCAAAAGCGAGGCAGACTTTTATTCGTACAACATTCGTAACCGACCCCCATATCCCTGAATGCACACTCGCTCCCCTGCTTTTAGATCCGGATTCCCATGTAATAAGGTAATCTCAGCCCCAGTGTTCACCAGGGCGATTCGCTGCTGCTTATTATCGTGTAACTACCAAAGGGAGGGAGATAGGTATAAATGGCCTCAGGTCTCCCACTGGGATGCCGGATATATGAGTCGTCATAGCAACAACTGCGGTCCCAGAGCCCTGGCCATACCCCTAGGGAAGGATCTGAGCAACCCGCCAGCCAGGGTCCAATTCACCCAGGCCCTGTTATAATCGGAGAACGTTCTGCTTTTTGGGATTAACATTCCAGTCCGATGAAGGGCGACCAGTCCCTTTGTCTGGAGTATCGAATGCAACCCACCCGGGTCATAATACTCACAGTATGACACATTAAAAACATCAATCGGTACATTGTTATTTTTTTCCCTTTCCCAGCCCTGCCTTTCGCAGGGACAGAAACATTTCCTATCTGCTGGGACGGGAAGAGGAGCTCGTTAATACCGACTGCTGAGGCACATCCGCCGCCCGTTTGCAACATTGCTAGTTCTACTCATCATGCGCCCAGATTGCCCCTGCTGCTGCCAGGGTTTAAAAGCAGTCGCAACCTGTACCCGTTCCCGGTCTGCATTCAAGTTGGGCCAAAAGACTGCTAGTCTCTGCAACAGTCTAACCCTCAGCTGGTCCCAACAGAGTCAGCAAGACACCATGTCATCATGGGAATCCCTCTTCCATCAATCGGATGCGCATCCCAAGGGATAAGGGGATAGCCTCAGGTCCATTAAAGGTATTATTATAAATGGCAGATGCCGTTACCATATTACGAAGGCATGAAATAGCTTCCGGGGGTGGGGGGGGGTGTGTTCCAGGGACGAGCAGACGTACCCCAATTCAAAGGGGCAGGGTAGCAAACACAAACAGCGTGCATAATTACTGCTCACAGGGAGAATTCAGCCAAAACCAATTAATGTTCAATTAAAAAAACCAGTTAATGACCCTAACTAACTCAAACACGAGGAAATCTGCAGATGCTGGAATTTCAAGCAACATACATAAAAGTTGCTGGTGAACGCAGCAGGCCAGGCAGCATCTCTAGGAAGAGGTACAGTCGACGTTTCAGGCCGAGACCCTTCGTCAGGGCTAACTGAAGGAAGAGTGAGTAAGAGGATTGAAAGTGGGAGGGGGAGGGGAGATCCGAAATGATAGGAGAAGACAGGAGGAGGAGGGATAGAGCCAAGAGGGGACAGGTGATTGGCAAAAGGGATACGAGAGGATCATGGGACGGGAGGCCCAGGGAGAAGGAAAAGGGGGAGGGGGGAAAACCCAGAGGATGGGCAAGGGGTATAGTCAGAGGGACAGAGGGAGAAAAAGGAGAGAGAGCAAAAGAATGTGTGTATATAAATAAATAAAGAAAGAAAGTAAGAAAGAAAGAACGGATGGGGTACAAGGGGGAGGTGGGGCATTAACGGAAGTTAGAGCAGTCAATGTTCGTGCCATCAGGTTGGAGGCTACCCGGACGGAATATAAGGTGTTGTTCCTCCAGCCTGAGTGTGGCTTCATCTTTACAGTAGAGGAGGCCGTGGATAGACATGTCAGAATGGGAATGGGATGTGGAATTAAAAGGTGTGGCCACTGGGAGATCCTGCTTTGTCTGGCGGACGGAGCGTAGGTGTTCAGCGAAACGGTCTCCCAGTCTGCGTCGGGTCTGCTAACTCAGTTCATGGTACAATAAATATACAGTCGGGAGCTTCCTAAGGTCCATAGGCGGGTGATCCCGCTAGCCAAGAATTCCTGACACAGCCTTTGGGCAGAATCCTGTCACTGGGTGGTGGTGCAGTTTTTTTAATTTCAAAATATACTTTACTCAAAAATAAAATTAAATACAATAAACCATTCAATGACTCTCAAGCCTTCACATATGTTTCCCTTGTGGTCTCTACAGATCCATACTTCTGTCCACCCACGTGGCAATCCGCTGGTTCACCTTACCACACCATTACTCCCCGCCACCCGACCCCTCCTACTCCCGCGGGAGAAGAACCCTAAACCGTGGTCCTTCCCCACCGGGCCCTTGCGGTGGCTGCACCAAGTTTCAGTGCGTCCCTCAGCACATACTCCTGCAGCCGAGAATGTGCCAGTCGGCAGCATTCTCCCACGGACATCTCCATGTGCTGGAAGATCATCAAGTTTCGGGCCGGCCAAAGAGCGTCTTTCATCGAGTTGATGATCTGCCAGCAGCCCCGGATGTTTGTCTCCGTGTGCGTCCCCGGGAACAGCCCGTAGATCAGAGAGTCCTCTGTTACGCTGCTGCTGGGGATGAAACGTGACACTAGCCTGTCCATCTTCCTCCACACCCTCTCTGCCAACTGACAGTGTGCAAAGATTAAATTAGATTAGATTCAACTTTATTGTCATTGTGCCGAGTACAGATACAAAGCTAATGAAAAGCATTTAGCATCTGACCAGAAATGCAAAGAATAGTGTTATTTACAAAATAACTGCGAATTAAAAAAAAATGCTACGACACACAAATATGTAGTCAGCTGGTGGCGTAGTGGCATTAGCGCTGGACTTCAGAGCGAAGGTTCCCGAGTTCGAATCCAGCCAGCTCCCTTGCACGCTTTCCATCCGTGCTGAGTTAAGAATCGAGCTAGCAACTCGGCCTCGTAAATGTATTGTACTGAAACAGTACAATACGGATGCAATACTGCTTAGCGCTGTGATGAGAGGTTCAGCAGTGTCACAGCCTCAAAGAATTGGGTCACAGACTCCTCCTCACTGCAGTCCTCCCGTGGGCAGTGAGGTGTGGAGACGACGTTCCGGGCGAACAGGATGGATCTGACCGGGAGGGCCCCTCTCACCGCCAGCCAGGCGAGGTCCTGATGCCTGCTGGTGAGATCTGGCGATGAGGCATTTTGCCAGATGAACTGGACGGTCTGCTCAGGGAACCACCCCACTGTGTCCATCACGTCCTTCTCCTGCAGTGCCTGCAGGACATTACGTGCCGACAACTGCCTGATGGCCCTGTGGTCAAAGGCGTTCTCCTGGAAGAACATTTCTACGAAGGACAATTATGGCGGCAACGACCAGCTGACTGGGGCGTTGCGCGGCAATGGGGCCAGACCCATCCTTCGTAGCCAGGGCGACAGGTAGAACCTGGGCACATAGTGGTACTTGGTGCCCACATACCTGGGTTCTACACACAACCTGATGCAGCCACACACGAAGCTGGCCATCAGGGTGAGGGCAACATTGGGGACGTTCTTGCCCCCACGGTCCAGGGACTTGTGCATGACGGTCCGTCTGACCCTATCCATCTTGGATCCCCAGACGAATCTGAAGACAGCTCGGGTGATTTCCGAGCTGTAGGAGCGGGGGATGGGCCACACCTGCACCAAGTACAACAGCCCTGTGAGCACCTCACACCTGATGACCAGGAGTGCCCTCCCCACAGTCCCACTTTCTGTTTCACCTTGGCAGTCCGCTCCTGCCAGTTCTTGTTGCACGCCTCGGCCCCTCCGAACCAGATTCCCAACACCTTCACGTGATCAGACCTGATGGTGAAGGGACACTGGATCTGTCGGGCCAGTTGTCGAAGAGCATGGCTTCGCTCTTCGTGCGGTTGATCCTAGCCCCCGACGCTAACTCAAACTGCTCGCAGATGCCAATCAGCCTGCGAACTGACCTCGGATCAGAGCAGAAGATGGTGACATCATCCATGTACAGGGAGGTTTTCACTTGCGTCCCTCCACTGCCTGGCAGCGTCACCCCTCTTATGCCCTTATCCCTCCTGATGGCTTCGGCAAAGGGTTCAATGCAGCACAAAAACAAGACAGGGGAGAGGGGACAGCAACACACATCAAAGTTGCTGGTGAACGCAGCAGGCCAGGCAGCATCTCTAGGAAGAAGTGCAGTCGACGTTTCAGGCCGAGCCCTGCCTGACTCTGGCATAGTTTGCATGTTGTTGTTTGATTGTTTTTGGTTTTTGTATTGCTATATTTACGCTCTAGCAACGAAACCCAATATCCCCCGGGATCAATAAAGTATATCTATCTATCTATCTATCTCTCTATCTATCTACTCCAGACCTGATGGGGAAGCTGTCTGTTTCCCACCCGTTGACCTGGACTATAGATGTTTGTGTAGAGCAGTCTGATCCAATTCCGGATTCCCTCCCCAAATCCCATTTTGGAGAGCACGTCCGCCATGTACATGTGCGATATCCTGTCGAAGGTTTTCTCCTGGTCCAAGCTGACCAGGCAGGCGTTCACCCCCGTGTCCTGCACGTAGGCGATGGTGTCCCTCAGCAGCGCGAGGCTGTCTGAGATCTTCCTGCCCGGTACAGCACAGGTTTGGTCCGGGTGGATCACCTGTCCCTGAGCAGACTTGACGCTGTTGGCGATAGCCTTGGACAGGATCTTGCAATCCACATTCAGGAGAGAGATGGGCCTCCAATTCCTAATGTCCTCCCTTTCCCCCTTCTGCTATTAGATGAGGGTGATGATGCCCTTCCTCATGGACTCTGACATGCAGCCGGCCAGAAGCATAGCGTAGTACACTTCCAGCAGGTCTGGGCCCATCCCGTTCCACAGAGCCGAGTACAACTCAGCTGGTAAGCTGTCGCTTCCGGGAGTCTTATTCGACTCAAAGGAACGGATGGAGCCTTTCAGCTCGTCCAGGGTCAGTGGCTGATCCAGACTCTGCCGTTTGCCGTCGTCTAAGACCTGCGTGATAGACGACAGGAAGTTGCGGGAGGCAGTGGATTCTGTAGCCCTTTCGTCGTACAGACCGGCATAGAAGGACCTGCAGATCCTCAGTATGTCTGTCTGCGCGGACGCGACTGAGCCGCCCTCTTCCTTAAAGTTGTGGATCACAGAGCTCCCCCTGTGCACCTTTTGGAAGAAGAAGCGTGAGCACGTCTCGTCCTGCTCCACGGTTGGACCCTTGATCGGAAGATGATCTTGGAGGATTCGGCGGCGAGGTGCTGGGCTTGCCGGCCCCTCATCTCTCGCAATTCCTCCCTGACATCCACCCGCTTCGACTGCAGAAGGAGAAGTTGCTGCAACTCTGTCTGGAGTTTACGCAGTTCACTCTGCTCCTGCCTTGCTTTCTGGATACACTTGCGGATGAAGAACCTCTTGAGGTTCTCCTTGGTGGTTCCCACCAATGAACAGGGAAATCAAAGAAGGCTTTCAAGGTTCTCCAACCTGTGTACTCCCTCTCTAGTTCCTCGTTGTTCTCTGGGGTCAGCAGCTTTACATTCAGTTTCCATGTCCCCCTGACTGCCTTCTGGTCCTCCCGTAAGTGACAGGTGGCTCGCAGAAGGCAGTGGTCAGAGAAGAACACCGGCGTGATGTCGGTGGACCTGACCGTGAGGGACTCTGAGAGGAAGAGGATCCGGGAGCGGGCTGAGCCGTCCGATCGTGTCCAGGTGGCTTGTGGCTGTGCTCCACCTGTGGAGGTGCCTAAGACGTCGCGCCTCTTGGCTGTCTTTACCGTTTCCATCAGAAGTCTGGAGGTACCGTCCAGCCGGCCGTCGGCACTGCCGGATCTTCCAGCCGCATCAATGGTGCAGTTGAAGTCTCCGGCCAGAACGACCGGCTGGGCCGGCACCAGCAGCGGTGGGAGCTGCTCGAAGACGGCCAGCCGCTCGCTCCGCACGGGCGAGGCGTACACGTTGATCAGCCGGAGCGGAGTGCCCCGGTATTTGACGTCTGCTACCAGGAGGCGCCCCGCAACCACCTCTTTAACTTGGGTGATTGAGAAGTTACCTCCCCGTAGCAGAATCCCCAAGCCGGAGGCTCGACAATCATTGCTCCCCGACCACACAGACAAACCCTGGGTCCACCACCGTGACCAGCTCCGGTAGTTGCGGAGGCGTGGTAGTCCGCATTCCTGGAGGAAGGTCACGTCGGCCTTTACAGTGTCCAAGTACTGGAGCGCGCTAACGCATCGCCCAGTACTCGTCAAACTGTGCACGTTCAAGCACGCCGGTTTAAGGCCTGCCATCGTTTACAGTTCTTAATTTCAGCTGCTCGCCGCCCTCACCTTCGCAGTCCTGAACCTTCATGCCCACCGCCTTTGTGAAGTCTTCCACCTTCTGTGGGCTCAGGTACTGCTGGTAATCCTCCCCTGGGTGTGGCAGTTCTGGTTCTGAGCCTGGGGGCGGGGGGAGGGTGGGTGGTGGTGGTAGTGTAGTTACAGATTGTGGTCTCGGTGATAGTAGGGACAGCCCTTGGAACTTGATTTTGTTTATCAGCATTCCAGCATTCCTCTTTACTTTTTGTCAGAGGGGGCGCGCATCGATTACATTGTTCTGATCCCCATCCGAATCATCATCATACCAGATATCCCCAACCCGGGTACCTGGATCCCAATCCTCCTGCAGGACCATGTATCCGACTTTTACAGGATCCACCGTCATGCAACTGCTGTGCCTGCGTTATGGTAGCTAATCTACACGCCACCGCTGTGCAGTTTGTGTACAACGTCCTCGCGTGCTGTTTCATTTAAAGTGGTGTTCTGAGAATTGAGAGAGACCAACTCATGCTGCAGTCGCGTAATTTCCCCAGAGAGCTGACCTTTCTGAGTACTTAACTGTCGTGGTCATAAAAATACACCCTACTTGAGGCAGAGAATCATATAGGTTAGAGGGAGAAGCTGCATGGTTAAGGCATCGTGATGTTACACACAGAAGCTTACCATCAGACAATTCAGCAAGTGCCTTCTCCCAATGTATCTAGGAGGACCCCATTTACACAGAAAATTAGTCAGCATCCAAAACCCTCAGGGAAATCCGTCCATCTGTGGACCTGATAAATCTCGGGTACGGTATCGCTTGGCTTGCTTGTCCACCACCTCATTTTCCTGGACCCTGCTCGCAGCGCCGAAGTGTACCTGGCTGGGTTGATCAAACCCCCCAAAAAATCGAGTGGCCAAGAGGTTTGATAATAACCCTACAAGCACAACAAAGTAACTTAGGCCTAATTGACTATCATAAAATAAAAGCAGTAGTAAGTTAGAAAGATTTCGGGGCTCAGGATTCTTGGTCACCAATTGATTGTCGCTGTTGTCGGAGATCTCCACATTCCGACTTGTGAAACCACACTGGGTTCTCTGCGCTGATCATGATTTCCTCAGTCTTGATGAAATCCCAAGAAAGGAGGGAAGGGTGCCCCAATAAACAGCAGATCCAAAAGAGTAGAGAAAGACTAAAGACACACACAGAGACAACTTCCAATCTTTTGTTCTCATGCCACTAACTCAGCGTGGTTTTGATTGGAGTTCCACAAGCGTAGAGAGACATGCAGAGACAGACAAACTACTTGGTCTTTTATATGAATAGACCTACAGCATTTAACTTGTATAGACATCTTACATGCTGCGAGCTCACAAAGAGTTAAAAGTGTCGCTTGGAATTATTCAAACTTTTATCCAACATTTTACAAAATTTAGTATAACACAGAAATTCAATTCCAAGGCTGATTGCGAAGAGTTTGTAAGTTCTTCCCATGACCATTTGGATTTCCTCTGGGTGCTTAGGTTTCCTCTCATAGTCCAAAAAAGAACCAGATGGTAGGTTAATTGGTCTTTGTAAATGGTCCAGTAATTAGGCTAATGTTAAATAGGATGGGTCACAAGAACCTGCTCAACGCTGTATCTCTATGTAAATAAAAAAAATACTGATCACTACCGATAGGGAAGTTATCTTTAAATTTAAGAAATTGTAGAGAAAATTTGCAAGCATGTTGACAGGATTTAAGGATCCAAATTACAGGAAAACATTGAATAGATTAGGTCTTTATTCCATAGAGTGCAGGAGATGAGGGGACATCTTAGATGTATACAAAATTATGAGGGGTACAGATAGGGCGAATGGTTTCTTGTTATAGCTGGAGGTGGATAATGGGGACACGCTCCCACTTCCATTTAAATGCTCCCAATGGCATGTGCCTCAAACAGCCACTGACAACCAAGTCCAGCTCTTGGTCCTCAAATGTGACTTAGCTACTAAGTCCGGCAGATCAGTTTCTACTGACAGGAGAAGGGGCAAAGGCAGGTTACTGCTACCTTAAGACTAGTCATTTCGGGCAGATAGGGCTCGTCAGCCGTGGCTGGCATTTCATCTAGGAGGAAAATTCTGCTATCAAACCTCCACTGCCTTGCAGCTATACCTACTCATGGAGAAGGCTTCGGGAGTAAACTCCAATGGAAAGAAAAAATCCAGCTGGAGTCCCTAAGGCAGTCCTACATTGAGTTCAACATTGACTGACAGCTCCTGCAATGTTGCTAGCACCAAACTGTATCAGTCTCTGCCATTCCTTTTGGGGTTGTCAGATGTGTGGTGAGGAGGAGCTTGCTACATGGGCATCACCTTGTTCTCCATATCGTACTGCTCAGCCTCACATTATCTAGACAGCTAGGATGCAATACCCTTGGTCAACTCTGACAGTGGCCCTCACCCTCACAGGGTGAAAGCATGCAAGCTTTTGTTTCAAGTTGGGTCAGGTTACAACATGAAGTCATAGGTTTAGGGTAAAAGGTGAAATTCGAAGGGGCAGCTGTGGGGGTGCACCTCCATGTAGAGTGTGGCTCATTGTAGAAAGATCTAGCGGCAGCAGTGATAGATGCAGGTTCAATTGTAATATTTGAGAAAAGTGGATGGAAGGGCAGAAGACAAGGTCAGCACAGACTAGATGGGCCAAATAGCCTGTTTTGTGGAGGCCACTAAAAGCATCTATGTAAACAGGAGCAGGAATTTACAAAAGGGTAAAATTAAACAAGTAAGCAAAGCAGAAATCCAATAATGCTCAGTATGGGGCAGTGAATGTCAATTACATTAAGCTTCAAAATGTAGATTATCCAAATGGCAAGTATGCAGGAATTATGGAAGGCCAACAAGATTTTAATAACCACATACACAAAATACTAATTACTGTTGGGTAAGCACTAAAAGCGAAGGAAATTCTGATTGTTCATTCTCAATGGGACTGGAATAAGTGGAAAATTAAGAGAAACTGATATATTCCGGATGGTACATGGAAATCTCCACAGCCTTTCAGAAAGGATTTTATTTTGAGATGGTGCACACACAATAGAAACATTAGCTAAGATGGTTTGCATAAGTTAGCTTGTATACCCAAGGATTAAGGAGTGATCTGATTGAAAATTAAGTTGGTTATGAAAAAAAACATAGGTAGGGTAGAAATTCTTCATCTCTGCTAGGCAAATCCAGAAAGAAGTCATAAGCAAAATCAGAAAGTTCTTATGCCACAAGGGGAACTAGAAATCTTAAAATTTTCTCTGGTAACTCTATAACTATTAAAATGTAGATGCCAGGCAACCTGAAGTTTTCAATACTGAGGTAAAGAGAATTTTGTTAGGCAATACAAAGGATATGAAATAAAGTCAATTAAATGCACATACAGTACATGATCTAATTGATTAGTTGACTACTCAATTTTTCACATTCCCTCTGCCCCATGTGCAAGTCAAAACTCTCTGCAGTAGCTATCAGAGTTCTCGCCTTTCAAATATAATACAAACTAACTTTTACAAATTCTGATCAACTCAAGCATTTTTATTTCTTTGATGGAAACCGGGCTGCAAAAAAAGTGCTTCAGGAAAAAATTTTCCAGGCTTGAAAACCTAAAGAAATTTGTATATACACAATGCACATGGTGTAAATGTCAAGCACCATGAACCCAGTAAACACCTGTCATCATGCAAGATTCAATTGGCTATTTATTCTAAAATCTTTATTGCCACAGAAGCCCACATATACATGTTGCAAACAGCTTGATTGCTATGTTTCCTATTATGCAATTAGGAAAGTCATTCTTAAAGTAATCACATTTTTCTGAAATAGTATGATGAGAATTTCCCTATATATCACTTTGACACAGCACAAATAATATCACATCTCAGATGGTTCAATGAGTATAAATTGCATCCAATGGAACAAGCACTCCAATTGTTGAATTCTTAAAGCATTAAAAAGTTTATTAGGTATTTTTCTGATCTGGAGAACATTTGAGGCAATAAATGTGCAGTACAGATTTCAAAAGCAAAAGAAATAACATGTACAATATACAGTAGCTGCACTTGCATCAATTCCAATCACACATTAATTATCTTGCCACTATACAGAAATATTCTTCAGTTGTAGTTTGAGACTGTCGATTTGATTCAATACGTCATGGATCTGGTCTTCAACCAAAAAAAAGCTGCAAGTAAGGATGATAGGAATAAAAATAAGGCTGTTGCCTCTGGAATGTTGAACATACAAGACTAAACTCCAGAGATTATGTTAACAAGTGCTTTACGCGTGCAAATTTATTTCTGCTAAAGCTTTCCAAACATAGTATATTAGAACTGGGATTGTGATGTGGGCCCACTGGGCAAAGAAATATTTTGCTCGATACTACGTTTCTACAGCAGCAACCCTAGTCCCTGAAATTCTAGGCACCCTCCCGAAATAAACCAGTTTGTTCAGTTGTAGGCAATGGTCCACTGCTTTACACAAGCATCATGGGATGTTGTCACCAAAGTATGTTCATCCATCCAAGCAACACAGGCAATGTGATATAATCGATGACAATCTATGGGGAGAAAAAACAAATAATGAAAATCCACAATTGAAGTAATTAAAAATAGCAAGGAAGCATTCAATCCATAGCCCTAATGAAAGGTGTGACCCCAAAATGTCAACAATTCATTTCCACCGACTTCCTTCAGAATTGTGTTGGTTTGCATCTTGGCTGTTATTAGATTTTAATTTTATCTGCATTTCTTAGATTGTGTGGTTAAAAAAAAAAACAGGTTCAAAACTCAGGATCTGAAGCACATGCATTTAGGACAATTTACAATCTTCATTTATCACTTAAAACACTATTACAAGTGCAAAGCTTTGGCAAATTGTCCACTTTAAGATAGTAAACATCTTAACCATAAGCAGTTCATTTTAAACAACAGCACCCAATAAACCATGTTATAATGTCACCAATGAAACTACCAGGGTAGATCAATTTCATCCACAAAATCTCTGCATGAGGATACAATATTCAAATCACAACCCAAAAACTCAACAAAAGGGAATGAAATCTAATCTGAACCACCTCGAAAAAATACTTTCAATGTATTGTCAAGATTTCCATGCACCATCTGGAATTTCTATTAAATTGAAACAATTCCTCTTTTATTCAACCAGTCTCGTGGCAGCAACTCAGTGCATAAAAAACATATAGACATGGTCAAATTTCAGCTGTTGCTCAGACCAAACAATAGAATGGGGAAGAAATATGATGCATGTGTCTGAACATCCAGTAAGATAGCAGTGGACTTGGATGCAGAGGTCACTCTGGGCCCAATTATTTGTTCATCCTGTATGTCTCTTATGATTGAAAGTCACTGCTGCATAGTAAGAACATCAAATACTGCAGGACTATCCCATCAGCAAGTTGCTTGATGGTGACGGAGCTGGACAAATTGCGCACTGATGTGTTGTTGCCCGGCTTGTTATATAACGTTGTGCTGAGATTGTGTGCAGTCCAAAAAACAATAAGTGATTGTCGTTGATGTCGTTAGTTTGATCACAAGACTTTGTCAGACATTGGTAATGTAGAATACTGCAAACCCGGTTCACTCGTAAGACCGATAGTGGGTGGGGGGAGACTGCATTGCCTTAGTTGTTGTACGGAAAAGGCTCATATGCCTTAGAGCTGCCTGTTTGCAGCTATGGTTGAAGATAGCTATGTACCACTGGATTTCGTACTGGGTTGGGGCTGGCCTCCAGTGTTTATTTGATGTAAAAACAAGGCCAGGAAATGGCCCATATTATTTTTCCTCTTTGGGACTGCAAGTGTTTTTTTAAAATCTTAGCCATTATGTGCTTGTGTAGTGTGCTGTTGGTAATGTGTTTTGCACCTTGGTCCCAGAGGAACTCCATATTCACAGCTATATTCCTTTATATTTGAAGGATAATTAAATTTGAAACTTGAATGATTCTTGGTGCCAGATAGGATGGTTTGAATATCTCAAACTGCTGCTCTCCAGGAATTTTCACACACAAGTCTCTAGAGTTTACAGAGACATCCCGTGAGTAGCACTTCTGTGAGCAAAAATACCTATTAATGAGAGGTCAGAGAAGAACACCCAGACTAGTTCAAGCTGAAAGGAAGGTGATAGTAACTCAAGTAACCATGTGTTACAATAGTGGTGTACAGAAGACCATTTCTAAACATACATGGCAAACCTTGAACTGGATGGGTTACGGTAGCAGATGACCTCAAACAAACTCAGTGGCCATTTTATTAGGTACAGAAGGTACCCAATATATTGGTTACTGTGTGTATCTTAACAATTTTGCTCCAATTATAATAGTGTTTCACTGCAGTGGTTAGCTGAAACTACATGCAGAATCTCAAGATTTGTTTCCTATTTCTTTCCTTTTGTCTTGTCAGTTTTCTAAAAGTGACACCAAATCTCAAAATAACCTAGTTATAATGCTGCACAAACAGCCAGAGACAGAGGTAATTGATATGGTGGATGAAGACTTAATTTGTTATTCTTTTTCCATGATTTGCATGCATTTTGTCAGCCAGCATTAATTGTCCATCGCAAGGTAAGGTGGTGAATAAATATTCTGGACTTTCTCAATGTATTCCAAAATTGCACTAGAATAGGGAGTCCAGGAGCTAGAAAATTGACAAAGTTATCAACAATTTTCCAGGTGAGAATGGCATGCATCTTGGAGAAGAACCTGTAGATGGCAGTATACCACAATGCTTGCGTCTACTGAGTGATAGAATTCACAAAACCGTAAGATATAGGAGCAGAATTAGTTCATTTCGCCCATCAAGATTGCTCTGCCATTTCATCATGGCTGATCCGTTTTTCATCTTAGCCACAATTTCCCACCTTCTCCCTGTATCCCTCCATACCCTGATTAATCAAGAATCTATCAACCTCTGCCTTAAATATACGTAAAGACTTGGCCTTCACAGCTGCCTGTGGCAAAGAATTCCAGTTTCACCACTCTTTAGCTGAAGAAATTCCTCATCACCATTCAAAAAAGGACACCCCTCTATTTGAGGCTGTCCCCTCTAGTCTTAGATGTTCCTCCCAAAGGAAACTCGCTTCCCCCATCCACTCTATTAAGGCCTTTCACTGGTTGATAGGTTTCAATTAGATCACCCCATATTCTTCTAAATTCTAATGAAAACAGGCCCAGGGCCATCAGATGCTTTTCATATGGCAAGCCATTCAAACCTGGAATTGTATGGGACTCTCTCCCGCGTGGTATTCTGAGGCCTGGGTCCCAGCAGGTGGTGGTGCAGCTGGAACACCCTCCATTTCCCTGAGCATCCTTAATACCCACTGTTATGGGATGGGAACCAGTCCCTGCCTCCCCCCCACCCCCCCACCACCCCGCAGCTGGAGCACCCTGTCCGGATGAGACTAGACCCCATACCCTCAACAATTCTTGGTAAAAGTGAGGTGGTTCCCTCAAAGCTGTGTGGCTATTGCTGTCCACCGGAAGCCTTGTGCCCTCCTGCAGGTAACGTTTCCGGCGGAGGAAGTACGTCACCAGCACATGCAGTCTCAGATTGGTGATCGCTATACTGGTATCTCTGCAGGGTCCCGAGGTGGGTGCGCATACAGACCAATGACTGACCACCCTCCGCTCATTGGACCACAGCAGAGACCCAATGCCTCCTGTTGCCCCAGAAGAGGTCCACCAGCCACTTCTGGGTCCTGGAGACAAAAGCAATGGGCAGAACTAAAGTACTCAGCCGGTACCATTTCTTTACAATGAAAGCTACTTATCAACGGGTTTTACGTAGACCGGTGATCCAAGTTGCCCTATTCTCCTGTGCCTAGTCTGTGGTAAACAACTTACAAATGCAGCAATGGCTCTAGCAAAATTGAAAAGACACTCAACTACAAACCACAGCCCTACAACACGTAAAAGTGCTGATTATTTAAAACAAACTGAAAACAGATTAAAAATTTTGAAAATAAAGTTGCAGTCAGTAAAAAGACTCAGGAAGCAAATTATTTAGTAGTTTTAAGACCAATTCACTCGAGAATGTTTTTAAAAAAAATTGTGTGAAAACCTAGGCAAAGCATAACAATCTCCTGCTACATCCAGAAATCCGATGGCTTAGTAGAGGAAGAGTTCTCAACAGAGTGACTGAGCTGAAAGGTGAATTACAGGAGTACTGTCAAGAAAATCGTAGGCCTGATTTTGCTAAGTGCTTTGAAGATGAAGATTGGCTGCAGAAACTAGCCCACTTAACAGACAGTTTTCATCATACGAACCAGTTAAACAAGTCTCTGCAAGGCCCTGGAGAAAATATTTCAGCCTGAAACGTCAACTGTACCTCTTCCTATAGATGCTGCCTGACCCTCTGCGTTCATCAGCATTTTTTGTGTGTGTCGCACACTCTAAGGAATGGCCACTCTACTTGCACTTGAATTAATCTTATTGGCTCTTTCTAATGAATGCCTCCTGCTGACTGCTCACTCTACAACTCAGAAAAACTACCACAGAACTCTGTCTTCAAAATCTTGATCGCTGCCCTGATTAAAAAGTAGTTCTTTTCTCACACTCCTGGTGTGGATTTTCCAACTCAAAGAAAACTGGTTTACAGCTCTGCATTCTAAATCTTGACTGCGGACCTGACTGAAAGGTAGCCCTCTTTATGCACTGCTGCTTTCTTGCTTCTCAAATCAGGAAAACTGCTGCGAAACTCTGCCTTCAAAATCTCAATCACCACCCTGATTAAAAAGTTGCTGTTTTCACACATCCCCAAGAGTGGATTGCCATGAACATACAAATTTGGCTTGATTCCACAAGCCTGGTCCATTTAAAAAGACTATTGACTATTTTACACTCAACTCTCCAGTCCTGTCAACCTGTGGTAACCCTGCATTTTATCAAGGACACATCTACTTCAGGTTTAAAAAAATATTCAGACCATTTTTACCATTCTTTAAGGAAGTTCCCAAGAGAGAAAAAGAAAATACGTCTCCAGAAAGGGATACATTACCTCCATATCCACCCTGACAAGAGCGTCCAAGTTTCAAACAAGTTCCCTCTCGTACTTCTCAACTCCAGTCCAATCTGTCTAACCTTTCCTCACAAAACAAGTTGCCTAATCCAGTAGTGTAAGAAATCTTCTCCAAACTTCTTCCAATGTATTCACCTCAGCTTTAAATATCCACTACTGTATACAGGTCTAAATCAGTAAAATATATACCATTCCTAATTTCTGGTTGTATATGTGTGAATGTTACTTCCCTCACCATGAGGTTCCATTTTCTGCAATTTTCTTTGCTGCAGCATCTCACGCACCTTCTAAAAATCTGTATGGTATATTCACCAATTAAAGAATAAAATGAATAAAAGCAACTCCTCAGGAACAAAAAGTAAACTGATGGAGAAACACAAGAGGATCAAGCAGCTTCTGTTTGGGTGGGGGGGGGGGTTGCAATGATTTGCCGGCATTTCAGATCAGTCCAAAAATTATGCAAGGGCTCAACCCAGAATGTTCATGGAACTAAAAGGAACATAAATATTGCTCAAACATGACCAATTAGACTATGATACAAAAGAAAAGGACAGAAAACGGAGGAAACTGGAAACAAAAAGTATTAAGATTCAGGTCAGATAACCGCTGTGGAAAGAGAAACAAACACCACTACTTCAAGTCTGTCAATCACAACTAGATGACAATATGGAAATGCCTCTTAAAGCATGACTAATTTAAGCTTAGGAAGAGCTGAGACAGGAACGAGATGAAAAGAATTTAAAAAGGGGGGAAATTTCTGACATACCTGGGATTTTGATTCTTTTAGTTGAATCATCCAAACTCCAAATAAAGACCAATCCATCCATTCCACCAGTTGCAAAGTGCTCATTGTCGGGAGACCATCCCACACAGATAATTTTAGCATGATGGCCATAGAATTCGTTTGCTTGCTGTTCAAAAACACACATCGTTACAATTAGCACAGTTCAAAATCCACCAACTTCTCCAACCACGTGGCCAACCCTTCTGAGAACAGTCAACACAAAACATTTCAATGAATAAAATTTAAGCAAATCTCTATTTAAAGTTCAGGTTTCTGCCTGCTGTGGAAGGCTAAAATCTGGAGAAACATTTTGTACATTTTTAAGAGAATACAAAGTAAAAAGATGCATTCCATTGTCATTTGCAGCTAGTTTTAAAGTTGAATCAGAATAACTTTTAGTGGGAAATACAAGGAACTGGTGTAAAAGAAAATCAATTGAATATAGTTATGCAATTTAGAGTAATTTCCGTCAAAGTGAAATTATTTCCTGTTGTACTGTGGTGATCTGGTAAGCAGCCTGTTACTTTCAGGTGAATGACAGCTTGTGGCTGCAATATAATTTGTGTTTTGGTCACTGTAGGAACAACTAGGATTTGTCACTGCAGTGTTTGATTGGGACAACAAACAAACAAACTTTCCTTTACCTTCATTAAATTTTGTCTGGTGCCTTCCTAACACTGCACCCACTGCATTCTCTCAAACTCAGTCCTCTTATTTCAAGGTCAAATCCCTTGCTTACTTGGATGTCAGTCACAATTTTTCAGCCTTTCCTCACTTCATCCTTCAACACATCACAAGCTTGTATTTTCAAAGCAACGACTCTCCCAAAGTATGCAGAGCTCTAAAAATGCCCACAAATGCTCAATTCACCATAATGACAGCACAGGGTATCCTGGCTTATCTCCTTTTCCAGACGAATGCAGAAGATCAAACTAGCTTATGGATTCACCATTCAAATATCCCCACCTTTCCCAGCCAACCCTTAGGTCTGGGCTGCACATTTTCAACCATGCAAGCCCTAGGCAGTAACCAATCATTTCATGTGGGGTTAGGACAATTGGTTAGCATGATCAGTTTTACTGCAACAATCTCAGATCTTTATGGGTATACCACAATTTATCTGTCAATACCCGACATCAGATATATACATTTAAAGATTCATCACAAAACTACATGGAAACCTCACCATTTATAGTTTGTAGAATGAACACCCTTTGGGGACATTTCTCACTTGGAGAAAGGGGCAGAAACTCATTCGTGCTAGACATAATACATTCAAGATTCACAAGTACACATTCAAACTACAATCATACCTAAACAGTGGTAATGTCTGGCCTTGGCATTGGTCAAGTGAATTAAAATTGTATGGTAACAGAGAAGCACATTACTATGGCATGCATCCACAGTTGAAATCCCTTATGGAATGACAGCACTGTTAACAAGTCTGTATATATTACTGCTACTGAAGATGGCAAGAACCTATCTACTCATCTCTCTGCAGTGCAAGAACTTGCAACAGATATGGGCAACTAAAAATTTCCTGCAAGAGAAGCTGGACAATATTAGTGTTGAGATACACAGGTGTGCTTTCACTTCCAAGCCCAGAAAGTCTAGCCACACTTATTGCTATCCAAGAGTGGGGGGAAAAAAAAATCAACCAGTTAATATGGCTCAAACTGAAAAATCTTCCAATTGTGAATTTTTGTGCCATGCTTCCTATTAAACTAGAGTAATTTTTTGGGGGAGAATTATCACCTAGAATGGCATGTGTACGACATGTGGGAAAAAAAGACGTTGAAGTTACAAAAATAGTAAAGTTCATCATTCCATTTAATTATAGAACAAGTTCAAGACCAAGTTTATTTAATTAAAATGAATTTATTTTGCAGAAAGGATGATGCTAAATTTTTGTAGAGCCAATTATACACAAAGCAGATGTGGATGAGTTACCAGACTGTGGGAGAGGACAATAGCGTTTATTGAAGACACCTTATATTGAAAGAGCTGAATTCCTTTAATTAATCCAATAATTTGATCAGGCTATACACAAGATGAACTATGACAAATTAAGTTGTTACCGCTATCATAAGGAAAGAGTAATTCTTAATCTCCTACAGAAATAGAATTTAATACCTTATAATCATCTCCAACCGTGAATGTTGTTGCTTTATTTGCAGAACAGACAGCAAGGGTTGCACCATCATGTGAATAAGATAGATCAGTAACAAGTGCTCTGCTATCAAGATCCAAAACTTTTTCATTTTTCTGCAATGTGTTTCCTTCAATAGAATATAGGTACACTTTGCTATCCTTCAAAGAAAAGCAAATACCATAATTTAATTTAACAAGAGAACCAAAGTAAGAAACACAGAATTAGAAGCACAAGAACAAAACAATAATACTGCACAATGAAACTTAACATTGATATGGTCTTTAAAATGGAAAAAAAAATACAAATTCCAGGAGATGTTACTGAAGTCTCCAGAAAGGGACAAGAATTTAACTTCAGACAACATGGAGACAAAATTGAGAAGAAAGGCAATGAATAGAGGATGTTATATTCAAATGCATACAGTATACAAAAGTAAGGTAGAAAACCTTATGGCACAGCTAGATATTGTCCGGTCTGATGTTGTGGGCATCACAAAGTCATGGTTGAAAGAAGATCACAGCTGGGAGCTCTAAAATCCAAGGATAGACATTCTAATGTAAAGATAAGCAGGTGGGCCGAGGGTTTTATTTTGGTAAATAAATGAAACTGTATCTTTAGAATGAAGTGGTATATGATCACTAGATGCAGCATCTTTGCAAATAAAGTTAAGAAACTACAAGGGTAAAAAGACCTTGAATGGAAATATATACAAGCCTCTAATCAGTAGTGAGGATGTGGGGTACAAATTACAACAGGAGATAAAAAAGACAATGCTATGATGAGCACAGGGATTTCAATATGCAGGTATATACAGAAAATTAGGTTGGTGCTGGATCCCAAGAGAAGGAATTTGTAAAATGCCCATGAGAAGGCTTTTTAGAGCAGCTTGTGGTTAAGTCCACAAGAGAAGGCAATTCTGGGTTTGGCACTGTGTAATGAACCAGCTTTGGGATTAGAAATAAAGGAACCCTTTAGAGGCAGTGAACATAATATTATAGAATTTACCCTGCTGTTTGAAGGGAGAAGCATGAGAGAGGAGCTGACCAAAGTTGATTTGATGGGGACACTAGCAGGGATGATGGTACAGCAGCAATGGCTGGAGTTTGTGAAAGCAATTGTGAAGTTGCAGGATAGATACATCTCTAAGAATCAACATTCTAAAGGGAGGATGAGGCAACCGTGGGTGACAGGGGAAGTCAAAGACAGCATACTCTAAAAGCAAAAGGGTGGGAATACAATATAGCAAAAAATTCAAAATGCAGTAAGGAGAGAAAAAAAATGAAATAAAGAAAGGTGGCCAATAATATAAAAGAGATTGCATTTTTTTTCAGATATATAAAGAGCAAGAGTGGACATTTGACCACTGGAACACAATACTGGAAAAATAGTAATGGGGAAACAATAAAATAGCAGATGAACTAAGTTTTTTTGTCCATCTTTAACTGTGTAACTACACCAGTAGTATGCTAGAAAATCAACAGCGTCAAAAAGTAGTCTTTATTTTTAAGGAAATGGTGCATGGGAAGTTGAAAGGTTTGATGATAGAACTGGAACAATGAACTAGACCCCAGATATTTGAAAGAAACAACTGAAGAGACTGTGGAGGCATTAGTAGTGATCTTTCAAGAACCACTAAATTCTGGACTGGTTCTGGAGGACTGGAAAATTGCAAATATCACTCCACTCTTTAAGGGAGGGAGACGAAAGACAGGGAATTATAAGCCATTTAGCCTAACTTCAGTAGTTATTAAGATGGAGTCCACTATTGAAGATGAGGTTTCGGAGTACTTGGAAGCACCTGATAAGATAGACTGTAGTCAATGTGGTTTCCTTTGAGGAATTAACAAGCAGAATAGACAAAGGAGAGTAGGTGACTCTCCTTTGAATTTTCGCAAGGAACTGCATACGAGACTGCAAAACAAGTTAGGAGCCCATGGTATTACAAGAAAGATACTAGCATGGACAAAAGATTGGCTGACCGGTAGAAGGCAAAGAGTGGGAATAAAAGGCACCTTTTCCGGTTGGATGTCAGTGATCGGTATTTGTTTTGCTGCCTTTCATGCTATGTTATGTTAATAACTTGGATGGCAGAATGAATGGCTCTGTGGCCTAGTTTGTAGATGATACAAGGATAAGTGGAAGGGTAGGTACTACAGTGTTGAGAAATACATCCTGTAAACACAAAGACTTGGACAGATTAGGAGAATGGGGGCACAGAAGTGGCAGAAGGAATAGAGTGTTGGGAAGTGTATGGTCATGCAGTTTGGTAGAAAGAATAAAGGTGCAGACTATTTTCTAAACAGGGAGTTAATTCAGAAATCAGAGGTACAAAGGGACTTGGAATTACTAGTGCAGAATTCCCTAAAGGTGAGCTTGTAGATGAGTTTGTAGTAAGAAAGGAAAATGCAATGTTAGCATTCCTTTTGAGGAGACTAGAATATCAAAACAATAATGTAATGCTAAGGTAGTTTTGGGCCCTATATTCAAGGATGGGGATGGCAATGGAGAGACCTCAAGGGTTTACAAGAATGATCCCAGATTGAAAGGGTTAACATATGAGGTGCATCTGATAAGCTTTAGCCCTGTACTCATTGGAGTTTGGAGGTGGGGGGTGGGGGGGGAGGGACTGAACTTCATTAAAACATACTGAATATTGAAAGACCTAGATAGAGTGAATGTGGTGAGGATGTTCCAAATAGTGGGAGCGTCTAAGACCAGAAGATACAGCTTCAGAATAGAAGGGTGTCCCTTTAAGATGAGAAGGAGTTTTTTTTTCAGTCAGAGGGAGGTGAATCTGTCACAACAGACAACTGTGGAGACCAAGTCACTGGGTATATTTAATGTGGAGAAGGCAAGAGAATGAAGTTGAAAGGAACAATGAATCAGCCATGATCAAATATTGGAGTAGATTCAGTGGGTCAAGTGGCCCAATTCTGTTCTTGTTTTATGGTCTTCTAAAGGAAAATTGAAGAAATTGACTAAAATGACACAGACAAAAATTACCAAAGGAGGAAGAAACAATACCAAAATTTTAGAAAGAAGCATAGGTGTAATATATATTATGGAGGATCATCAAGGGTTGAACATAATGAACAACCTTTTTTTAAAATTGAGTTTGTCTTATAGGCCTCCCTCCAAGGGACATAAGGGAGCAAATTTGAAAGCAAGTCTCTAAGATATAAAAATATTAAGCAGTAATGGTGAGCTGTTTCTCTCTGATTAACTACATTACAAAGTTATGTTTAAAAATGCACAAATTAATCAAGGGCAGTTAACATGGATTTATTAAGGGAAGATTGTGTCTATCTTTTTTTTTGAGTTGAGGAGGTTGGATGAAGGCATTGAAATTGGTGGTTTACATGGATCTTAAGCACAATATTCAAAGTCCTAAATGGAAATATAAATTTTTAGAAAATGTAAACTTCTGAGATCCTAGGAAGAGTGGCAAACTAGGCCCAGAAACTTTGAAGAAAGATTGGTTAAGCTCCAATTGTTTTCTTTCATACATGTATAGCTGAATGGAGACAGAAGAGCACAAAATTAAGCAGCATAGAGTAAATAAGAAAAAGCAAATCCCCTTGGAAGATCTAGGGCACAGATCTGAAGTTATTGCTAGAAGAATTAGAGGGGAGATGACACTTTGGTAGGATAAACCAGGCTAGGTTTTACATAGTGCACGGCAGGGCACTGAGGAGTGTGGTAGAACAAAGTGATTTGGGAATACAGGTCCATAATTTGTTGAAAGTGGCGTCACAGGTAGATAGGGTTGTTAAGATAGCTTTCTGCACACTGGCCTTCATAAACCAAAGTACTGAGTGCAGGAGATGTGTTATTATGCTTAAGTTGTACAAGACATTGGTGAGACCTCATGTGGAGTATTGTGTGCAGTTTTGGTCACCTACCTACAAGAAAGGTGCAAATAAGGTTGAAAGCATACAGAGAAAATTTACAAGGATGTTGCCAGGTGTGGAGGAAAGATTGAATAGGTTAGGACTTTATTCCTTGGAATGTAGACGATTGAGAGATTTGATAGAAGGAGACAAAATTATGAGGGGTATAGATAAGGTAAATGCCAACTGGGATGAGTGGGACTAAAACCAGAGGTCATGGGTTAAGGGTGAAAGGTGAAGTTCAAGGGGAACACGAGGGAAAACTTCTTCACTCAGAGGGTCATGAGAGTGTGGAATGAGCTGCCAGCACAAGTGGTGCATGCAAGCTTGATTTCAAAGTTTGGATAGGTACATGGATGGTAGGGAAACGGAGGGTTATGGTCCCGGTGCAGTTTGATAGGCGTAGGCAGTTTAAATGGTTCATCATGGACTAGTTGGGCTGCGTTGTACTTTTCTACAAACTCTATGAGGGATTCCGCCCCCCCCCCACCCCCCAAAACAGTTCAATCAATGTCAGGAACTCATTGCCTAAAAGGTTTAGTACAAATAGAATCCCTCATCCCATTCAAACAGAAGTTAGGATGGGCACTTAAAAGAACCATCTGCAGGGCCACAGATGAAATACTGGAGGATAGATGTAGAAAAAATGTCGTCTTTATGATTTTATTGATTATAGGGTTAGAGGCATACAGAACAGAACGAGTCCTTCTGGCCCACCAAGTCTGCGCTGACCAATAAACCACCCAATTACGCAAATCCTAAATTAATTCCTTGTTTTATTTTCCCCAATTTAATTCTTTCTAGATTCCACCACTTACCATGACCCTATAGATAATTTACAGTGCTAATTTAACCTACCAACCCCCATGTCTTTTGAAAAACAGGATGAGATCTGAGCACATGAAAAATACGCTAGAGGATCACAGGGAGAATATGCAAAGGTCAGGGTAGAAGCCTGTGGTTAAGAAGGCATAAGGTGCATTGGCCTTCATCAACCGTGTGATTGAGTTTAGGAGCTGAGAGGTAATGTTGCAGCTATATAGGACTCTGGTCAGACCCCACGGAGTACTGTGCTCAGTTCTGGTCACCTGACTACAGAAAGGATGTGGAAACTATAGAAAAGATGCAGAGGGGATTTACAAGGATGTTGCCTGGATTGGGGAGCATACATTATGAGAATAGGTTGAGTGAACTCTGCCTTTTCTCCTTGGAGCGACAGAGGGTGGGAGATGACCTGATAGAGGTGTATAAGATGATGAGAGGCATTGATCGCATGGATAGTCAGAGGCTTTTTCCCAGGGCTGAAACAGCCATCACAAGAGGGCACAGTTTTAAAGTGCTTGGAAGTAGGTACAGAGGAGATGTCAGGGGTAAGTTTGCTTGGGATTTTTAAAAAAAAAATGCAGAGAGTGGTGAACGTGTGGAATGGGCGGCCGGTGACGGTGGTGGAGCCAGATGCGACAGGGTCTTTGAAGAGGCTCCTGGATAGGTATATGGAGCTTAGAAAAATAGAGGGCTATGGGTAACCCGAGGTAATTTCTAAAGTAAGTATCTGTTCGGCACACCATTGTGGGCCAAAGGGCCTGTATTGTGCTGTAGGTTTTCTATGTTCTATGTTTCTAAGCCAAGACGTCAGCACCATGAAGCAGCAGCTGCATCCTTGCGCCACCCTAATTTCAAGGTGTAAAGGAGTATCTAAGTGTTTTTAAAGCAATTGCGTATTCAGTAGAACTACATGCTAAAATGTACATCAATTACAAACTTCGATTAAGTTTGTTCTGTTAAAGTTTCATTCAATTTCAAAAATGTTCCTAAAAAGCAGTGAACAAAAGATAGTATCTTACATTTCCTCCCACAGCCACAGTTACTCCTCCAGGGTGAATTGACACAGATTCTGGGTCATAACCAGGATTTTCAACAGTGAAAACTTTCTTCTTGTTCTTCAGAAGTACAATCTGAGCATACAAATACATTGAGTAGCCTCATTTTAAAAGCTATTTGTTGTAGATTGAACAAGTTTAAAGAATCATAAGCTAAATGATACAACTTAATTTGCCCATTTGAAACTACACAATAAAATTCTTCCAAATTTGCAGTGGCCCTTCTCAGTTGAACAATTGACAAAGCAAAAAAAATAGTGAAATTAAATATTTTATTTAAGCCCAACAAGATTCAATTACATTATAAACACAAGATAAGATAATCTGAATCAATCTGAATAAAAACCTCCACCCCCTCCAAAAGAGAAATAGAATAAAACAGAAACAGAATAATTTTATTTACACCACCATAAGCCTGTTCTGCTAAATGAGACCATAGCTGAAGCACCTTCAATAACTCCAAAAGACTGAGGTTTGGTAAAATACTGAAAGGCTTTTATTCGCTGTATAATACGACCTCCATGGTGAGTGTCTGCCCCCGGACTGAGGGGGAGGGGCAAGGTGAACACCTTTAAACAGGACTCTGTGGGAGGAGCCACAGGGGCAGTCAGCAGAGGGGCGTGTCCAGACAGTTAACCCAGTTACAACATATATATATGGTTTACCACAATAGCTGAACTTATGTATCGGACAATACCCCCTAAAGTAAATGTATCATGTATTAGCTTTTAGTCACAAAACTATACATCATTCATAAGGCTTAACGTTACCTGGTTAATACAAATAACCACTGTATAGTCACCAGGACCAACTGCTAATTTCTTGGGTTGGACATCCAGCTTTACTGTATTTTGAGCACTAAATAAAACAAAAGCAAAGTTATTCATGTTCTTACACATTATTCCATCATTTTCCCCAAAATAACTTACAATATCCAATCTCTTTTCCCATGAAGGGGGAGGGAGAAAAGAAGATGGGATACAATAAAAATAAACACTCATCTTACCAATGCTCCTCATGATTTTCTATATTTCTAAGGTCACCTCTGAACCTGCTACAGTACGTATGCTCCAGGACAAAAAGTCTAACCTATATACACTTTTCTTATAACAAGTGACAGTAACAACCTTTTAAAAAAATTTCTGCACCTTTCCAACTGATTGCCATCCTTCCAAAAGCTGGGTGACAAAACTGCTCATTAATCCAAATATGATCTCATCACTGGTTTGTACAGTTGCAACATGACATCTTAACTCCTATGCTCAGTGATCTGGCTGAAGACAAGCATGTCAAGGAAATATCTTCTTTGGTATCCTGTTCATCTGTGGTATCACTTTCAGGAAACAACTTACCTGCAACTCCATTTACTATCCAAGCCCTGCCTTCATTTTACTCACTGAATTTGCATCTTGCCAAGATCTGAGCCAAATTCCATATGATACTCCTTGGTCCAATATGCCAGTTGATGTAGATCCTGTTGTAATCTTAGATCACTATCCACTGTACCACCAAATGTGTCTTCCACAAACTTACTATGCCAACTACACTCTTATTCAATTCATTCATATATTAATTATTAATAAAGCTGATGAACAATGGTGCACCCAACACTGATCCCTGTGGTACACAGGCCTCCAATCTGAGAAACAACCTTCCAGTCCCACACAGCCAATTTTGTAACCATTTGGCTAGCTCACCTGGGACTCCATGTAATCTAATGTTCCAGACTTGCCTACCATGTTGGTTGTTGTCAAAGGTCTAGACTAGCCCACAATGTGGGATCTAGTCCTTATCAACAAGTTGATATCTTGTGCAAGATAATTGCAAAAGGCCAGTTTGTGCTCCCCCAGGAAAAATATGGAATTACGAAATGAAAATATCTTACTTGTGCTCTTTCTTGATCAAATTGACGTAACGCACAGTATCATCCATACCACAACTGACAAGTTCATCTGCATCATTGATCATCATAGATGACACCATATTGGTATGGCCTTTCCCTGAAAAACCATCATTCTCTCCAGATGGAGCATCCCAGTAATGTGAGACCATATTAATCAAGGAAAGGTAAAATAGAAACTTCACCAATACACTCAAAGCCTTTGTTATTTCACACATTTTAAACAGGGAAAGACCAGTTTGGTCTAATGTTGCTGACCTGGTCCCATTGTAATAACACTAAATTATTTGATTTGAATTAGTCATAAAACTAAAAGTGCAAAAAAGTAATATTATATTTTGCACTGTTGTTCAACTTTCCCTTCATGGGAAAAAAAATATTGGTTGCAACCCAAGTTTAATGGCCAAGTTTTGAAAAGCTGCTTTCAAAAAGTTGGGAAGAAGACTGTTTTTACAGGAAATTCCCATGGAGAAAAATTGTACAAGGCAACTGCTGCTTTAGTGCATGGCTCAGTGCAAACCAAATGTTTGCCCCAAATTTTTATGGTTGCATTGAGTCAATTGTTAACCAAATCAACCAGGGTAGATATCATTAAATTTCCTAACTAAATATACTTTATAATTTCTGTATTGGTTTCAAAATAGCTCATGATCACAAGTAGCATGAATATCAAATTTATTTTAAATAATCTACAGGAAAACATGCATGGTAATTAAATACCCAATTCCAATTACGTCCTATTGACTCCTGGATTTTACTCCTGTTGAATACGTTTCAGGAATGATCAGTGACTTTACACAGCAAAATAATGAATGCTTGAAACTTGAATAAAACATTCTGATTCAACTTACTAATAGAAGTGTTTTACAGATGTTTGCAATAAAGATAACAGCTTACTTCACTGACAGCAAAGCTGAAAATGGCCTATAGTTCCTCTATCAGAGGAGATTTAAAAGGTTGATGAAATAAAATACTTTAAGAGAGGTCATGCAGAATTCTTATGAAATATACTCCATTTCATAAATAAAACAGCAATATTTCAATTTCAGGCAGTTAAGATGGCCATATTTGAAAATACAGTGCATTGTTACCGAAGAAAATAAAACATTTTGCCCAAGTCACATTTTACAGAAAATATCAGCATGAAGAAAATGATTCCAAACAGGATGACAGAAACAAATACATTACTGTTTAAACCTAGTTCCTTAAATAAATAGGTTCTCATTACTATTAAATATCAAAATCACTTCCTAAAATCTAGTATCACCAAAATGCTATTTATAAGCAACAACAAATTCAAGCTCAGCAAATTTGGGTAGAACAAATTGGGGATAACACAAATTAAAATCTTTAATGAGAATCTACAAAAAAAACCATAATTCATTATAGCCAAACAAAGTTTATGGAATTGAATGAAATAAAATAGGCAAATTATTTTTATCCACTATGTTCTAAGCTATGCAGTTAAATATTTCGGCATGTGACTGAAGTCCAGTCAAAATATCCACAACAAAATAAAAGGATATTTATATGACCATCATGGCTGCCCGAGTAAATAAATTGCTTCCCATCATCAGTGTGAACAGTCAAAGACTGAATTGACTTGGAGTGTCCCTATAAAATAAAACAATATTATCAAAACTTAGGACATACAGATGCACAGATACAAAAATAATCTGGTTGTGTATGCAACCCAGGCCAACAACACGATTGAGGATAAGTCAAACAGATGAAAGAAAAGCCAAACGCAACAAAATCTTTCAAACTTGTCACAAAAGGTTAACACATATACCCTGGTTAATTAATTCCAAATAATTTTCTACTTTTAACATGGCAATGGTCTTTAAAAGGTTAAACAAATATTATTGAAGCACCCAAACCAAAGTCAATGCTCCAGGGATGATTCAAGTTTTGTGGAGGACAGCATTTTAGACCAAGCACAGGCACTACACAGTTTCAGAAATTGTAAGGATCAAGGAACTGTTTCGCTACATCTAAACCCTAAAAACATGAAAACATCATTGAATCAAACTATTCTAATCTTCTAATAAAAGAGACAATTTTTGTGCCTTAAACTATGAAATTCTACTCAAAAAAATCATGGGCTTATTTGTTATCAGCAATTATTTATTTGCCAAGAAAAAGCTAATTGAGATGTTGTGTGCAATGGGACAGTCTTGGTCTGTTCAGTTTGCTTTTGTATACTGTGTTTGAGTTGCAATTTGGACTCTAGGTGCAATATATTCAAGTTTGCACACATGGACTACAGTCCTCTTTAGTCTGATTCTATACTGTCACAAACTTAAGAGTCATTGTTTCCTCTATGTTGGAAATATAATTGAAGTCACCTAGTTACAACAGGTTTCTATTCATGATAACTGTTCTGGTTGGAACAAAAGAAAACCCAGTGTGTGATCTCCAATATCACATGAACAGCTGTGATGGGAGAGTGACCAGGGCCTGGGTAAAGCAGCCACTGGCTGGCCTCAGTATGGGAGCAACCCATTTCTGCTCTATTGGGCTCAAATTCCCACCCCCCCCAAAAAAAATTGCTGCAACTCACAAGGGGTGGTGCAGGTGAGGAGAGAAGGAACATAGAAATGCCCCTTTCCCACCCAGGTGCTACAATCAGGAATTCTATCCCCATTTATCACTCCAGATAAGATGCATTTGTAAACTGGGAGGACCCATATGGAGGTGCATTATTGTGAATTTAGCTCAAGAAAGAATGACATTTTGATACCATAAGAGATTGAGAAAACCCATGAAAGATTAAACTTTAAACGCGAGAATAGTAATTCTACCAAAATAAAAGTAACCTGGCACAGACAAATCACCCCATGATCGCATCATACACAAATGAATCTTATCCCTTCCCTCTTTTGTTATGTGCACATTTTTAATGGCCCTCATTCAACACCCCCAGCCAGATATTTATATCCTAGCCAGTTTATAGAGGTGTTTGGAGTTTATAACAATGTTCCAATATTGTCAGCCCGCTGTGGAGAGGATCAAGCTATTAATTGTGCAACATAGCAACCTGTTATTAGTGCCCTCATTAAAAGTCATATTTTCCCCTACAGCATAAACTCTTTTCAAATTGTTTCAAGCACGTCTGTACATGATACTTTTTACAATTGATAAGGTCACACAAGCATGTTTCTCAGGATACATTGGCAAACTACAAAAAAAATCGTACCAAATGACAGAGCTAATGAAGTATCTAAACCTGACATACATTTAATCCCACTGTAATTCAACTTTATAATTGGCTCTTACAACTACTATGAAATGAAATGTCATGTGCTCTTCTGGTAGATTCATGTAAAGTAAAATGTAAATAACATTTTCATAAGATCCAGAAAATTTTGCCTTTCTGCACATAAAGAAACAATATCAATTAAAGCCAACAATATCAATTACAGTTATTTTAGCACTAGAGGTATGATTCCTATGCTGAAGGTTAAGTGTTCCTCCAATCTTTATACCCCAAGAGAATTCTGATCATATTCACCATATTAATAGTAACAGAACCTTAAGAGGATGGGTTTCTTCATGAAGATAATTTAAAGCACAAATCATTTCACAGAAGACAAGCTAAAGTACAAAATTAGTTAAAATCCACCATAACCGCCACATGAAGATCACTTGCAAGCAAAATGACATGCATGTCATAAATTACATGTAAATAATCTGGAGTTTTGATAATCTTAGATTAGAATTTCTTAATATTTGATCTGTACATAAAATAGACTGCATGCTAACCAGAGGAAAATAACCATCTTACAAAGTCCCAACTCAGATTAAAGCCCATTTTGACTTCCACTGCTGCCTGATCCATTCTAACACCCGAACTGCAGGCATATTTGAATTCAACAAGCCAGAATTTGGAAACAATGCTTAATGCACAAACAAGCAGAATGCCAACCATTGTTTTTAATCACTTTTAAAAACAAAAAAAAAATGCTATCTCAATACTAACTTAAAACCATAGATTGCACAGGCAAAGTGCAAACCCAAATCAAACAGGAAGAGAAAAAAGCTGAATAATTCCTTTGCCTTTTTTTTTTGCTGTTCTTCCACTTGAAGTATCACATACGCATTTAAATAAGCAACATGCTAAAGCTTTTCGCAGAAGCTGCCCTGATACTGCACTTTCAGATTCCACAGAGCTTGGCATCATTTTAATTTACAACAACTAACAAGCTTTTGAGAATATTCTTCCTCTGGATGGTAGAAGTTACAAGACAGTTAGGTAAGACAATGTTAATGCAAAATGTAGGATAAACAACTGTCAACAAGGAACTGGTACTCAGAGGGATCAATGCAATTAAAATGATCAAACTGTCCACTTTGTACAATGGCTGCTATAGCTCTGCTGGGAACAGGGATTGTCTGGTAAAACAGTGCACAGCACTGTCATCATAAAGATAAAATTGTAGGAAAATGAAAATCAAAATATATTTCTGGAAATCTGGAATAAAAATAGAAAACACTGGAAACTCAGCAAGTTAGTTAAAAGGAGAAAATTTTAGGTCTGGGAACCTTCAACATATTAAGTCCATTTCACTTGACAGAAGCAGTGTGATCTTCTGAATATTTCCAGAATTTTCTGCTGTTAATATTGGGAGAAACAGCTTGCAAAGTTTAGGGATGGGGGTGGTGGAGAAGGTGGAACCCCTAGAGCTAATATTACAATGCAGCAAAAACTTTATGTTGTTGGGTCAACTTTTAAAAGAGGGAGTACAGAGAAAGTAGGATGGAAAAAAAAACAATAAAATTTCATTATTTAGACAAAAGATTATACTTTCTTAAACTACGCCAAAAGCATTTTTGTATATAACTCAGATTGAAAGGTAGAGTATATTTTATATTTCATAAATATTTCCACCCCTCTAAGAAAATCTTACTGCATTGGTACTTTCCCATCTGACTTCATCCCAGTTTTTCAAGTTGGTCATCAGCAACTGAATATAGCTAGCGTTACTTTTTTTACGCTCAAGTTCATGAATTATCAGTTATGTTTATTAACACCATCCTTAGTAAGGTATGCAATTTCACGATGAGGCACTGACAGTCACTGCTGATTCTTGAGGAGGACGAGGAATCCACATTTCCAAAACATACATTATTGACCTTTAACATGGAAAACCTGATAATTTAGAAAACTATTTTTTTAGTATTTCACACCCTAGTGTAATTTTTCTAATGACATCCAGATTGAACTTTAATTTCAAATTATATTTTGTCAAAGTCTGAATGATAGACTATTTTTTAGATAACTTGCTTCCTGATTGACGTATGACATGAAAACACTGCATCCGTGAATGAAATTGACAATGCACAAATACCTTGATAACACGGAGAGGCTTGTTGGGATTATCTTTATCCAGATAGTTGATATATCCAGAAAGTGAAATGCTCAGCAGATATTTTGGGTGCCACAAGCAGCCCAACTGTTGGTCCAGTATATCAGATCCCATGTTAAATGTTGTCACTGCAGTATTGGTTTCAACATCCCATAGTTTAACAGTCTTATCACCAGAGGCAGAAAGGAGATATCTTTCATCATCACTCCAACTAATCTGTTGATTGCAATAAAACACAAACATTAAAATATGGCACATAAATGAGTTAGTATGTCAACTTACTGATAGTTTTCCAGTAACTTCTAAACCGAGTTACCACATGGTTCAAGCTTGCAGAATACTTTAGTAAGTGAAAACATCATTATGGGGCAATGAATTTGAAATTCATGGTCCATCTTAAAAACCTAGACTGGTCTTGTAAATAGAGAATGAAGAAAGTGTTGCCATCTAGGTTCCGTTTGCTCTTTCAATGTACTCTTAATATCCAATGGTATCAATTCCAAGGGGCAGGAGAGCCATCTCTGACGACACAAGAGAATTTAGATACTGGTATCTGCATCAACACAGTCTACTGGAGGAACTAGTGGTCAACCCAACCAGTGTTAGTATTTCAGGTTTATATCCTGCTGTCAGGATTGACAGCGGAGAGGAGAAATAGCCAGCATAGAGAAAAGGGCAGTGACAAGAAAGGATTCTGAACTGAACAATGGACTGAGTGGTGCAAGACCTAGAGCATCAATCATTTTCTCCCATTGATGCTCCTCCACCTGCTGAGTTCCTGTAGAAGACTGTGTGGATCTTCCTTTATGCTCTTGGCCAATAAAAACTGATCATCCGGCCATTGGCACTTTTTGGAAAATTTATGTGAATTTATAAAGTAGGTGCTGTATTGTAAATGTCAAGTAACCAACAGAAAAATGGGAAAAAAGACATTTCCAAATGACAAAATGTGTGTGTGTGTGTGTGTGTGTGTGTGTGTGTGTGTGTGTGTGTGTGTGTGTGTGTGTGGTGTTGGATATATAAAAGTTGGATTTTAAGAAAAAAAATTCAGTCCAGGTAGAGGCATGTGCCTATCAGCAAAAGCTGGATATTCGAGTAAAAGTTAAAACAATGTTACCATGAAAAGAAAATACTTACAGCATATATACCTCCACTGTGGGCCTCATCTTGTCCAAGAGAACTTAACTGAGTTGCATCTTTCCCATCATAGAGAAAAATCTATTTGAAATTACAGGCAGATAATAATTATTTCATAAAATAGAATATAACATGCTGATTCCTTTAATACAAGACTCTGCAGCAAAAGACAACAAATGAACCATTTAAACATAATGGTGAAAGAAACAATCCCCCCAAAAATCCTCTCTTTTACAGAAATGAACAGTGTTTCTAGCCCTGAGGAAGATTCCCAAAAAAGTTGACATTATCTAAGAGCAGCACCTGTAAAACTAGAATAATGTCATGAGGGTCATTATTATCCAGCCCTTTACCTTTCACACCTATCACTTCCCAGCTTCCAAGTGCCTCCCCAATCACCTGGCTTCACTTATCACTTTCTGGCTTGTCCTCCTACCCCTCCACACCCCGCCTTATTCTAGCATCTTCCCCCTTCATTTCCAGTTCTGATGAAGGGTCCTGGCCTGAATTGTTGACTGCTTATTCATTTCCATAGAATGCTACCTGACCTTCTGAGTTCCTGTCTCAGTTTGTATGCATCGATCTGGATTTCCAGCATCTGCAAAATCTCGAGTTCATGTATTTCCAACTACCAATCAGCTGTGACCCAACATATTGGCTTCATTTTGGCCATAATTAGAAATAATCAAAAAATGTCTACACTAGTTCCCATATCCATACTGTAGTTTTTAGTTTACTTAAGTATTATTCTTCATCCTTAACATTAGCTTCTTATTGTTATTGATCGACAACTTCCAATGCTTGAAAATGATTGCCAAATTTACCCAAAAACCAAATCTCACTTTTCAGTTTCTAAAGTGTCAAAAATGCAGATCTGACAAAAGAGTAAAAATTTAATTCAATTAAATAATGGCAAATTGTAGAAGAACCATCTTCCATACACAAAGGAACTATGTTTGCTTGCTACTGATACCTTCCTTCCTCCTGCCTGATAAATAACAACACCAGAAGTAGACGGTGTGAAACACTGACATAGATTTGGCAAAGACAAACTTGATGATCATACACTACAACTATCAGCATTGCTAATTCTAAAATACAAAATAAGTATCTCCCAACTTAGCTCACGCATCAGTTTATTAGAATTCGGAACCTTCACTCAGATCTTTGTTACCATGAGTATTGACAATTTCAATGCACAGTGCCTCTTCACAGATTCTGTAGAAATTAACATTCGCTAGCCATATACCAGCTTGCATTCATGTCCAACAGAACCATTACCAGTGCTTGACAACCTGCCCCAATTAACCAGAATCCACGCTACTATTTTCCCTATCATTTCTCAAGTAGTTTCCAACTGATAAAACCATACAGAGCTCAGATGGACTAATTTTCTAGCATATTTTGCAAAAGCTTCAGGTGCCTTTTTGCATATTTAAACTGATGAAGTGCCAATTTGAAGCTGATGCCAAGCATATTCAACGGCATTCCTTATGGCGAATATAAACTTAAATAAGCAGCCATAGAAAATTTATGGATCTAAAATACACAACATAACTACAAGTGATTACTTAAAGTTATGCTATGGTTTTAGATTGGATTAGATTTCAATGTGTACAAAATTATTGTATTTTCCTACTAATTTTAATTTTGAAATAATGTTTTTAAACACTTATTAGAATCAATGCTTATGAGTCAATAAAATAAAACACAACATCTGAAATAAGGCTTTGAAATTGGAATTGTGATCTTAATATTACATTGATCTACTAGTCATAAGCAGTTTTATCTCTAGAATGACAAAGATACAAGTTACAGGATAAAGTTTATAATCACAACACTATCCACTTTTAATACCGTATATCCAACATTGGGAAAACTGCATGGCAATATAAATGTTAACATAATATGTGCAGATGTTATACTGACTACTTAACTTGATAGTTTTGAAACTTAAATTTTTGAAGCTTTTTGCACCATAAAACAACTCATTTCTTTGATGTCAATGACAAATAATTCACATTTAATACAGCTTTCTCTCAAGCTTTATTCAAGTTAAAGGAGCACTTCTCATTACGGTAAAAGATCAACTTACTTTCCTTAGCAAAGGAGGCTAAAGTTAAATAATTTAACTTTAAGTAAATTATAATATAATTCATAAAGATTTTTTAAAAGCAAAAATTGCTGATAGATATTGACAGTCTTGAGTGACTGTGTAATTTCATCAAGCACAAGTTGCCTCAGCATGCAGTCAGAACATGTAGGAGCACAAAACTGAAATTTCAACCTGGAAAAAAAAGAGGTTGCAAGTCACAAACAAAGTCAAATCAGATAATTAACAAATAAAGGCTCTGACCTTCCCATCTGCACCAGCAGAAGCAAACAATTTTCCCTTAGGAGAGTATCGCACACAGTTAACGAACTTTGAGTGGCTCTACAACAGAATCAAAATCCAGAGAATTAGCACACACAAAGCACTTGTTTTATAAATGAAGTTTTAAGATATTAAATTGACAAATAAATGTTCTGTAATATTACAGAACAGACAGTAAGACAATCTACACAGCAAGTAGCACAGAGGTGGGCCAGTCAGTAGAGCTGCTGCTTCACAGCTCAAGAATTACAAACGTTTGTAAATCCAGACATCCAATGTAGTCAAGTTGAGTCTGCACGTTCTGTGACCACACAGATTTACCCTCGTTGCTACAGTTTCCTCCCATGTCCCAAAGACATGCAGGTTGGTGGATTAATTAATATACATGAAGACAAGGGAAACCCAGAATATGTGCCCCAAATTAAAAATGGGGCACGGCCAAAATTGAAGTAATGAAAGTCACAGATGTGCAAAACTATAAACAAAGGGAATTGCATTATTTTAGATACAAGGGACAGATCAGAGCAACTTAATGGAATAAAAATGTTAAAATTGAAGATGGTCAGGTAATAAGGCAAATTAGCCTAATGGACTGGTTATTTTACAGAGATTGAAGTCAGCAGCAGACTGTCCAAAAGGTCAAGTGTTTTGGTTTGCATTTGGCCATCAGGAAAGTGATCAAGGCAGTATTTAGTGACCAAAGTTTTTAGTAGCATCTCAAGCATCAACTTCAGAGAAATGCAGCAAATATAGGCTACTTCATCAGAAACTAGAGATAAGCGAAGCCTTAGTAATGCTGCCTATACCCACAAATTTGCTATTAATGCATCGAAACAAAAACTTCAGTGAAAGCATTTAAAGTTATATAATCAAAAACCCAACTCTCATTTTAACACAAAACATAGCTGACTATTTCATAGTCCTGATACAGGGCCTCAACCCAAAATGTTGACAACTATTTTACCCCCACAAATACTGAGTTTAACTCCCCCCCGCCCTCCCCCCCCCCAGCAGCAAGTTCTTTGCCTCAAAAAAAACAAGACTGCTTAATTAGCCAAATACTCAAGATACACTAGCTGCTATATGTTTTGGGCGAGTCATGAGGCCAATTGCCAAATGAGGTTCAGTTCCCTAGAAAATTGCTTTTGGAGAATTTTTCATTTCCTGAATGGTCATTCTTTTATTGTCAGTAGAACAGCTCCTAGACTCAGTCAACTGGTGTTTTTTTGCCAATTTCTATCAACTGGGGTTTCAAAGCCAAGATTTTGTATAATCCAAAAAAAAAATCCAAGGAAACAAACAGATAAAATTTGGATTTGAAATCCAAGCACATACACAAAGTGGTCCTGCCAAAGGGTTTCAGCCCGAAACGTTGACTGTACTTTTTTCCCCATAGGTATTGGCTGGCCTGCTGAGTTCCTCCAGCATTTTGTGTGTGTTCCAAGGAAACAGGATGGCTTTCTCCAATATGAATTTCAAAAGCTGGTAATCAGCCGCCAGAGGAAATTCCAGTTTTATTTGAAGGAATCTAACCAAGCTGGCTTGGGAAAAAAAACTGGAAAGCAAAACAAGAAACATCTATCTAATGGGTAGCCTTTTAATTAGTGGTCTAGAATTTGAACTAAACGTGAATTTTACTTGCATATTCACCATGCCAGTAGCTAAGAATTTCCTCATAGTTATGGAAAGGCCTGTTGTAGTTGAACACTATTAAATGTACTGACAAGTCCAGTCTATACTTATCTCCTTGCTAATCAAAGATGGAATATTATTTACTAAAGTTGAGTTTATTTTCATGTGCACGAGTACATTGTGCAAAGGTGCAATGAAAACCCCACTTGCAGCAGCAGAGGCACACAGTATCTTTTTTGGAACAAAAGTATATTTTAACACAAAGTGATCATAGCTGAACCATAGTGATCAGAAGTACATCATAATATGTCACTTGTACTCAAATATAGTTAACTCTTTTATGAGAATAAGATACAAGAGCAGAATTAGGCCATTTGGCCCATCGAGTCTGCTCCACTATATCATGGCTGATCCAATTTCCCTCTCAGCCTCAATCTCCTGCCTTCTGCCCATTTACCTTCACGACTAATCAAGAATCCATCAACTTCTGCCTTAAATATACCCAATGGCTTGGTCTCAACAGCCATCTTTGGCAATGAGTTCCACAGAACCATCACTCTCTGGCCAAAGAGGTTCCTCCTCATCTCTGTTTTAAACAGATGCCCCTCTATTCTGAGCTGTACCCTCTGATCTTAGGCTCCCCTACCATACACCATCCTCTCCACATCCAATCCATCGAGGCTGTGCAACATTCAATGAAGTCATCTCTCATTCTTCTGAATACCAGTGAGTAGAGGCCCAGAGGCAAATGCTCCTCGTATGACAAGCCTTTCAATACTGCAAGTCTTTGTATCAGTTTCTGTTACCACAATCTTCTTAAAAAGGTACTAATACTCAGACCTCCAAGAACTACAGTCAGGCACATGATATGGCTTTCTGACTCAGCCCACTGTTAACCTACCTATTTTGGCTCAGAAGATAATTGTAATACAGATGTATTCCAGACAGATTCATTCTCCACTTCTGGTGTGTTCATGGTTAACATTATGATTCACATGCACTTTTCATTCATTTCAAATTTTGCAAAGAATGTTTGAACATACAAATTTTGACAATTGTCAGGCACAATTTTAACCCTAATTTTTTCACTTTTCTATTACTGATCATCCCTGCTGGGGTTTCTTACAATGGAACTCTGATGCTTTGAATGGGACCGAAACCATATGGAGTTTTGTTTAAACTCTCAACATTTGGGAAAACCATTCAAATTTAATTCAAAGTATTCAAAGCCTTCAGCGCATGATAGATCCACCAGTGTGAACCAGCTGATTGAATGGGCAGTTCTATAATTGACCAAAAGTACAACACCCTGCAATTCAACACTATCACATTTCATTAGCAAGGGAAAATAAATATAAGGCAGGAACAAGTGGAGAGGCTTTAGCTCAACAGGCATGGGCAAGGCAAGTTTCTTCTTCTTCAGCAGCTAGTGCAGTAAGAATGACTTCAAGGGCTGTGTTATGTTTTTTACACGAGATGTGGGAACTCTGGGAGATTGCCAGGCTCCTGGATAACCACATCTGTACCAAGTGCAGCTCCTTAGAGACCATGTTAAGGAACTGAAGCTGCAGCTCGATGACCTTCGGCTCATATGGAAAACAGGAGTGACTATCTCTCTGTAGTTCCTATTTATCACCCAAGTTGCAGGAGACAGGTACCCGGTTTACTCTCAGGAGATGGAAAGGAAACAGGCAGCCAGTGCAGAGTACCTCTGTGACTGTGCCCCTCAATAACAAGCATACTGCTTTGGATACTGTTGAAGAGGACAATCTACTGGGGAGAGTCGCAGCGAATGGGTTGCCTTTACTACAGGGAAGGTTCTTGAGAAACTGAAAGGTCTGAAGGTAGACAAGTCACCTGGACCAGATGGTGTACACCCCAGGGTTCTGAAAGAGGTGGCAGAAGAGATTTTGGAGCTATTAGTAATGATCTGTCAAGAAACTCCAAACCCTAACATGGTTCCAAAGGACTGGAAAACTGCAAATGTCACTGAACTCTGAGAAGGGAAAGAGATAGAAGAAAGGAAATTATAGGCCCGTTAGCCTGACCTCAGTGGCTGGGAAGATGCTGAAGTTGATTGTTAAGGATCAGGGTACTTGGAGGCATATGATAAAACTGACCAAAGTCAACATGGTTTCCTTAAGGGAATATCTTGCCTGACAAATATGTTGGAATTATTTGAGGAAATAACAAACAGGATACACAAAGGAAAAGTGATAGTTGTTGTCTAGCATTAACTTGAGAGAGCGTTCAAACCCATGACACAGACTGCAGCCTGTTGCTGGAAATGTTCTGATCATGTACAGATACGAAGACCAGCTACATAACAGTTATGTGTACATATTCTATTTAATGCAGAAAGAAAACATGTCTGTTCTTGTAACTGTTTAATCATCCACTGAGGCTAGCAAAGAATGCCAAGTTTTCCTAAGTCTATGTCTGATTTCTGACGCCAAGATCAGAGGGTAGCTTTTGTAAATAAGTTCTCCAATGGTATAGTAATTTGTAACAACTGGATTACCCACACCTCCGTGTTATTTGTATGCCGAATGTCAATTGTGCTCACTTACTGGGAACTGATAGAAGCTACTGACCACGAATTAGGGCCTGAGTGTCACTTCAGTCTGACCATGTTTGAGATGTAGGATGCAGGCATTGCTACTCTATTGGCCGTTATACAACGAAACCAACCACTCTGCTAATTTCACAATCCGAAGTTGGATGCTCCACGAAGTAGAGGACTAACTACAAAGCAAAGCAGAAACATTTCTTTCACATCTTAAAAAGGACCTCTTTTGGTGTTTGGGCAGCAACAATTTAATATCATTCAAAAGTTGGAGTGCAATGCTGGATCAAGAATAGGTTGGGACTTTGCAGAATATTATACCACTCCTATCCATGTAGCTATCGAGCTCTCATGCACCACTTGCACTAGGAGCATGTTTCACCCTCTGAGCAAAAAAGTTTCCCTTCACATTTCCCATAAATTTCTCACCTTTCACCCTTAACCTGTCATCTTGTTGATGTCCCACTGAAACTCAGTGGAAAAAGCCTGCTTGCATTTAACCTATCTATATCCCTCATAATTATGTGTAACTATCGAATCTCTCCCCAATCTTTTATGTTCCAAGGTCTTTATCTGTTCAACCTTTTCCTATAACAGAAGTCCTCCAAACCCGGCAACATCCTTATAAATTTTCTCCGTATTCCTTCAACCTTATTTACATCTTTCTTGTAGTTAGGTGACTAAAACTGCACACAATACTCCACTAAGCCTCACCAATGTCTTATACAACTTCAATATAATAACTCTCCTACTGTACTCAGTTCTTTGATTTATGAAGGCCAATGTGCGAAAAGCTTTCTTTACAACCCTACCTACCTGTGCCACCACTTTCAATGAATTATGGACTTGTATCCCAGATGCCTTCGTTCTACCACACTCTTCAGGGCCTTCCTGTTCACTGTGTTAGTTCTGACCAACTTCCATGTGGGACCTTGCCAAATGCCTTGCTAAAGCTCATATAGACAACATCCACTGCTTTGCCTTTATCAACTTTCCTGGTAACTTCCTCGAAAAACTCTACAGGATTGGTCAGACACTAACAGCCACGCACAAAGCCATGTTATCCCTAATCAGCCTCCTGTCTATCAAAATACTTATATATCCTCTCCCTTGGAAAACCTTCCAATAACTTTCCCACTCGTCAGGTTGCCTGGCCAATAATTTCTTGGTTTATTTTTAGAACCTTTCTTAAACAGGGTCGTTGATTCAGAAATTGTGGACACCCCCCCCCACCACCCCAACGTTCAGTTGACAGCCAGCATGCAAAACACCTAGGATTTTAAAATCATTGCAAAAAGCAGCTTCATCTTAAATTCTCTTGGACAAGGTTGTACTTACTTCTGAGCTATAAACTAAGCAAGCTTAAATCCATGAGATTATGCAGGTGTTATTGCCTGGCTTACAGCTACTGCTGTTGGAAATATCTTTTGACATTTGAATGCCAGATGGACAAAGATACACTATTAATGTATAGTGGAGACTATATTGACTGGCTGCATTGCAAGCTGGTATGGAAACACCAATGCCCTTGAACAAAAAAATCCTGTAGGTTGCAGTGGATACAGCACAGTCAATCATGGGTAAAACCCTCGCCACCATTGGCACATCAACATGGAGTACTGTTGGAGGAAAGCAGCATCCATCATCAGGGACTTCAACTACACAGGTCATGCTTTTGTCTCACTGCTGCCATCAGGAAGGTGGTATTGGAGTCTCAGGACGCACAGCACCAGGTTCAGGAAGAGTTATTGCCCCTCAGTATTCAGGTTCCTGTACCAGAGGGGATAATTTCACTCAACTTCACTTGCTCTATCACTAAGCTGTTCCCAGAATCTATGAACTCACTTAAGGACTCTTCATCTCAGGTTTCTTGTTATTTATTGCTTAATTTATTATTATTATTTTATTTGCAGTTTATTGCTTTCTGCACTCTGGTTGAATGTCCAAATTGGGCAGTTTTTCATTTATTCTGTTATGGTCATTATTCTAGCGATTTATTGAGTATGCCTACAAGAAAATAAACTTTAGGATTATATATGGTGACATATGCAGTTTGATAATAAATTTACTTTGAACTTTTTAAGTGCCCTTTCTTCCAACTTAAAAGTACATAACATGCTCTTGAAAATAAATGGGAAGCATCTATAGCTGCTTCTGAAGCAGCAGTCTAATTAGCCTACTTTGGCAGAATTGCCCACAAACATTCTCTAATGTTGCATGCTGCTATTCTGTGAAGAGCTGGTGTTGAGCAAATAGCACTCAGTGTCAAACACTCCTAAACCTTACCTCAGCAATACCTCAGGAACTGATGTGGTTAAACAGTAACTATTATACAGTGCCTTGATAAAATATTTAGCTCTCACAATTATTTTCAGATTTTACTGTCTCACTTTCCAATTTAAAAATATATCGAAGTAGGATTTTTTGAGCAAATCTACAAAATGTTCATGTGCATTATGTTAAATTAAAAGAAAAATTCCAAAACCCGTCAACAATTTACTGAAAATTTAAAAACAAAATTGTGAGGCTGAAAATTAATTCATCCCCTTTGTAACCACTACACTATCTTCAGGTGCAGTATACATATCACCTTACCGACTCACCCAATTTGTTGAGGTAGAAAATTAGAAGATCACTAGTTTTCAATAATTTCATAAGAATAAACATTCTCTCTCTTTCTGCAAGGTCCAACAGCATGGTTGATTTCCAACAGACCAAACCAAAATGAAGTCAAGAGTATTCAGGATAATTTAGGGAAATGATAATAGAGAAGCACAAATCTGGGGAAGGCTACAAAACCATCTCAAAGGCACTGAACATGTCCCACAGCTTACAGCAGCCCACTGTGAAAAAGTGGAAGAAGTATGAAACCACAATGCTTAGGTTAGGACACCCCTCTAAACTTAGTCATGGGAGAAGAATGGCACTTGTAAGACAGGCTACTGTGACGCCAACAGTCACCAAGTGAGCTGCAGAAGGCCTTGGACAAAAAAGGTATTTATGGAAGAATGGCAGGGAAGAAGTCCTGGCTAAAAAAAGGCACATCATTGCCTGTAACGACTTTGCAAAATGTTACTTAAAAGATACTGTAAAGTTATGGAAGGTCTTATGGTCAGATGAGACTAAAATGGAACTTTATGGCCTCATCACCAAATGGTACTTGTGACGTAAATCTAATACTGTGCACACTATTCCTACTGTATAGTGGAGGTAACATCTTGCTGTGAGGAAGCCATTCAGCAGCAGGGACTAGAAATGTGTTGAGAATTTATGCTAAATACGGTGAGATCGTGCATAAATACCTGCTAGCCTCCAACAGAAAGCTTAAAATGCGTAGGAAGTTCATCTTTCAGCATGACAATGGCCCAACGTTGACTGCCAGAGGACCATGGAGTGGCTTTAAATTAAGTAAATTATATGTTTTTGAATGACGCAGTCAAAAGTCCTGACCTTAACCCAAGTCTGTTTCCCTTGGAGTGAAGGAGACCAAGATGTGACATGATAGAAATATAAAATTGAGAGAGGCATACATGGAGAAATTAATGTCCATTTACCATGATTCGGGTGAATAGAACAAAAGGGCATAGGTTCAAGATGAAGAGGAGGTTTAAAGTCATACATGGAGTAGACGTTTTAGACAAAGATTAACTGGCATCTAGAAGGAGTTGCCAGAGAAGGCGATTGTGACAGGAACAGTAACAAAATTTAAAATGAACCTTGACAGGTACTTGAATGAGCAGTGAATAAACTGGAATAAATAAAGCCTAGTGAGATTTGTGTAGATGGGCATAATTGTTAGCATTGCTGAATTACTTCACAGTAATTACTGTAATTCTGGGTCATTTCCATAACCCTTAGCCTACATTAGTTTGATTATTCTATCTGCCCTTCCCAAATGGCTCTGGCCCCATTTTTCCAAGCCTGCAGCCCCACTTCTCCCACTGACAGAGTCTACAGTTCCTCTCCCAGCAAAGGGCAGAGTTCTTAATCAGGTTCCGGGTCCTACAACCAAGATGATCACAGCCACTAGAAATGCAATGCCTATTGAACACATTCTTTGGCAAGATCAAAAATGTAGTTATGGTAGAAGTAAAGTGGCACAAAATGGTAGTCAGGCCTCAGCCAAGAGTACTGAAATTTGGACACCATATTAGAGGTAGAATTTGATAGCACCATAGAGCACAGAGAAAATTCAAATGAATACTGCTTAGCGGTGAATTCTAGCTACAAAGAAAGACTGAGGAGCAAGGGTACAATTAATAGGCTTATATAAAATGCTGATGACTTTGATACAGCATCTCTGTTAGCAGAGTTCAATAACCAGGGACCAGTTTTAAGTAACTGACAGGATTAAATTGATTTGGCCTGTAATTGCTGCTATATTACCTTACCAACAAAGAGTTAAAAAGTAATCATGTTGGATAGGTTTCTTTGCTGGCAAAGACTAACTGAAATGCAACGAATTATGATCTCCGTGTTATTGACCTATTGGCAACACATCTTATAAATGAGATATTTGGCATAGGTTACTTACATTGATTGAAAACTTGAACTTCACAGGATAGGCTTCATAGAACACACAGGAATAATCATCACTACCAGTCACAACGCGGAATGGGCGACTTGGTTTAAGAGATATGCTGTTTACGACTTTGCTATGTCCTGTCACAGTCCCAACTGAAGTTCCTGTATCGTATTGTATGACTGCTGCATTCCTGTAATATTCACAATGATCAATTTGAATGAGACAAATAATTGCATCTCTTATTCCATATAAACACAACACACAACTCTCCACATGATTGCCCTATATTAGCAGTCCTATCTTTCCAAACAATCAGAAAAGATATTATAGAACCTCATAACCCTCATTACATACAAACTATTCCTTAGCAGCATTATTTTTGCAGTGTCAGCTTTTAATGGTTTACTGTTGGCATTTCCATCTAGAGCACCATGACGTCAAGCTACTATGATTATCAAGCCCTGGACTGGCAAGAACTGTGGCAATATGATCAGTTTTCACTAAAAACCCTGGCTTTACCTTAAAATTTCTCCTAGCAGTTTACTCAAACGAGCTTTCACATCCTGAAGTGTCTCAACCAAGCTTCAGATCCTATTCTCTATGGCCTACAGTTCCCAGTTTCCTCTCTTTACTGTCTTGCAAATGATAAAGGCCATTAACAAATTCGAGCAAATTAAAATGCAATATAGCCATTACAATAGCCAAATTTCAAAATTCAGGGCTTTAGTCCCAATACTTCTCCTGTACTAATATTAGCTCCTTTAAGCTCTTAATTCTTATTATATCATTACTGTCCCATTTTTGCCAAATACTCTTTGGGCCCCTTTGCTCCAAATTATAATTTCTTCCTGTCACCAAGGGATTCCTGCTTATTTTCATTCATTAGCACCACATAAACCAATTACATGCCTTTATTTTTGGGACAAGATCCTTCCCTTTACAAGCAAAAAGGGGAAATCAAACTCTTCCATTTTCTCCATCTTTCTCCAAACGTCAAGCACTTTAGATTATGTAATTTCTAGTTTTGGTTACATTACATCATAGCCTGAGAAGGGAATGGTAAATCAGACACATTTACCACTATGCTTTGCACCTTCAGATAGAATATTTACCTTTTCCTTGATACGGCTATATTGATATTATCATTAAGTTGCTTCCTACTGAAATACAGTTTGATTTTAAACAAAAGGTCTTTGGCTCTACAACTGCTGTTAGCAAGAATTTTATATCAATTCTGACTTGACTCTGGATTCCTGAATTATTCCTTCCAAGAGATAACCTCTAGCAGTCTCCCACTCATATTCTGAAATACCTTCCATTGCATCTTTCATACCCATCCCTATAGATTTCGCCCCCCAAATGTTGCTAATATTCAGTTTTCAGCATGACCCAGTTCCTTTTATTCATTGTTTTGTTTCTCATCTCCAAAAAAAAACCTCGAAATACTTTGTCATTGAAAGTTACCACATTCTTCCCACTTCAACCTTATTGCGATGACACCATAATCATGCTGTTTGACAAAGATGCAACAAAATTTAGAAAAACAAAAACACGTTATACCTTAACAGATACAGGACAACCACGTCCTAGGACCAATTAACTCAAGGAAATGCTTTCACACTAAAATTTACACTCTGCAGCGTTTAGGCAGATAACATGAACATGTACCCAGATAATGTAATCTTCAATTTCTGCATGAATTTCATGTTGGACACAAACAAGATAAGTGTTTCATAAACTTTTCACTTTAATTTTCCCCAAGAGTCACAGATTTAAAAATCAATTTGTCAGAAGGTCATTAGGAATCTCCAACAGAATCAATTGTTCATCATTCAGACAATTAAACTTATCTTAAGGTACTTTAGTGGCCAATTTCATATCAATCAAATGGCTGAATAACTATAACCATTAAGTTTCTGCCAGTTCATGCAAAAGCAGTTCAGCTTATCCCACTGAACCCAATAAATTGCTTTCCCTTCAGTTTCTGATCTGGCTCTCTGAATTTAACAACCAAGACAGCCTTCACTATTGCTCCATCAGTAACTGTATACTCCAACCATCCACTGTGTGTAAAATCTATTTCCAGTTTTTTGTCATCATTCCATGACTGCTACTCCTTGAAGCCTCTGGGAAGCTTCTCTCCATCTACAATCTGTGCAACTTTCATGATTTATACCTCCATCAGATCCCCATGCAACCCGATCTATTTTAATTAAAACCTCATTTCCTTATTCCATTTTCATCCAAGTCCCTTCTCTTCCCCTCCCCCCACAAAGTGTCATTTTGGAAAATGTCTAAGTTACCCTTCCAAATTGTTTTACTTCTTTCTTAGTGCTTCATACCAGACAATCCTCCATCTCCAATCCTTTCTCAATCTTTCTCCCAAAATGCAGCAATTTACATTTCTCAGCAAAATAGCCGTCATAGCATTAGTCTGTCTATGGTTCACTGAGTATTTCAACTCTTGTGCCAGATTTGCACATGCCAATTTTTGCCACTGGCAAATCTGGAAATGATGCAAGTCATACACGCAAGTCACGTTAGCACAGCAGTAAGCATGAAGCTATTACAGCTCAGGCTGTCAGTGAGTTCAAAGTTCAGTTCCAGCATCCTCTATAAAGAATTTGTATATCCTCTCCATGGGTTTCTTCTGTGTGCTTCAGTTTCCTCCCACAGTTCAGAGACATACTGGTTAGTAGGTTAATTGGTCATTGTAAATTGTCCCGAGATTAGGTTATGCCAGATTGGTTCGAAGCACCAGAAGGGCCTATTCTGCACTGTAGCTTTACATAATAAATAGTTTGTTAATCAGTAAAACAGTCTTACTGACCATTATTGAATACCACCATATATTTCTCTCTGGACCTTTCATTATTGCTCAATTACTTTTAATCTAACCAATTTTTCCATCATAATATTCCAGATCTCTTTGCCTTGATGCCAAGACTCCTCACAAGCCATCTTGCAGCTCCTTAGCAAATACAGTATGCTTTACAGTATTTGCCAGTCCTCAAAATTGTTACTTCAACATATTCATGCCAGCTTTCATTGATCAACAAGTGATAAGTTTGACTATTTTGCATTTATAAAATCTAAGCAACTTCTAAGATGTTTCACTATATCCTTGTTATACATTAATTTTATGAAACAATCATTCTGACTTGACTATATATAACAATTATTTATTTTTTCTATATAACAAGCAAGTAGGTCTACCCAATGGAAGGTAATCTTAAAAACAAGTATTCTTTACATACTTCTACATCAGCTAGGTGAATGGTACTAGATCCTATGCCACAGAAGCTCAGGGATGCACTTTTATCCAGTTCTTTTTAGAAAACTGGACTTTGTGTAATAAAGTCACAGATGGCAAATTTACAGAATGATTCTTTTGTAGAATAGCAAGGTATTGAATTTAATAATTCTGAGAAGCATGTTTGATTGGACAGATTTAGAGGAGGTAAAATACACAATTCAATTCCAGGTTGGCACTTATAGGAATTAGCTCTAATTCCATGAGGAAGATTAAACTGAACTTACAATATGAACTGGTATTATAATCAGTTATAGAGCACTAGAACACAGCCCTCCATAGCCCTCTCATCCATGTACATATCCAAACTTCTCTGCAATGTTGTAACCAAACCTCTTCCACTAACAGCTTGTTGCAGACTCACACCATACTCTGAGAGAACGTCCCCCCTCAGATTTCCCTTAAATTTTGCACCTTTCACCCTTAACCTGTAACCTCTGGAATCCAGATGCCAGAATCTTGGTAATTAGACTCCAGAGTGGTTGCCTAGCCTGCCAAATATATATCTAACATTCTGCCTGCATTTGGACAGCTTCCATAGTATTTTGCTCCCTATAGCTACCGTATAAGTCAAGCACAAGTTGCACATGGGAACATATCTGGCCTTTTCTAGGCTTTGTAACCTCTTTGGAAATTGAAGATAGCAAATTCTTACCACAAAAACCTCATGTTAGTCAGTGATAGACTCATCTCTTAATAATCAAAACATGCATAAAATCCTATTGTCAGTTTGTAAAATACAAATTCCTACAATTTTTTTTTATATACATGGACTTGAGGACCCAAGGTTAAACATGTTAGAATTTTTCTCCCTGGAACATAGGAGAAGTTGAGGAGAATCCATACAAAATTATGTGCCATATAGGTAAGATGAATGTAGGCAGGCTTTTCCCACTGAGGGTGGGAGAGACTAGAGCTAAAGATCATAGGTTAAAGGTGAAATATTTAAGGGGAATTTGAGCGACACCTTCACTCGGAGGGTGGTGCGAGTGTGGAATGAGTTGTCAGAAGTGGTGGATGCATGCTTGATCACATCATTTAAGACAAATTGGAAAGTACATGAATGGGATGGGTATGGAGGGGTATGGTCCAGTGCTGTTGATGGGACTAGGTAGAATAGTTTGGCATGGACTAGATGGGCCAAAAGGCTTGTTTCTGTTCTGTAGTGCTCTTTGACTACTATAGGTAATCATAAACAAATAACACACATGCTTCTTTATATTCAATGCTGGCACTAAAATGCAACAGAAAATTGTACAGTCAACAATTCTGATTGTTCTTCTCTTTATAAAAGGGGAATAAGGCAGTCTTAGCATCTCCATTGAAAACTTACATTTCCTTGCCTTCTCCAGCAATTGCAACCTTTTGATTATCTGCAGACCAACATATATCTTTGACTGGGCCGGCAAATGGTTGGTATTCGATTTTGAGCAAATGTTCCTTCTGGGTAGTATCCCAAATTCGAACTTTTCCAGAAATATCTGTCACAATTTTAAAAAATCCTTAATTTAGGCAGAGAAATGAGTATTGGATTGACCCTTATTCAATATTTTTCAACCAAAACAATACTCAGTCATAAAACCTATACTAAAACATTTAACTTGCATCAGACCATGATAAGGTCAGGATTCTAGCTGTCACACTTTGAATATTGTTTCTTGATCAGTAATGATTGTAAAGTATGGAAAAGTGTCATGATCTTGATTCCAGGCATTCAACAGCTAAGCTCCAAATGAACCTTTGTTTCTTAGCATGTAAAAGAGCACTAGAATGGTAGTTGTAATATGTAGCATGATAGTTGAGGGAATTGAACAGTAAAATGTATATCAATCTTAAATTTAATTCAGAGCATGTTCAGAGAAAATAGTAAATTAGATTAGTAAAATTCTATATTGCATTAAGATTTTTCCCCACACAGAATGGAGGAACAGACTGTCATGGCCACAGATGTTGTAACATATGCCAACATCTTCAGCAGCAGGGGTGGGGGGGGGCATTGTTGAAAGACTTATTGTGCTGAGTTCCTCCAGCATTTTCTGTGTCTGACTCCTCGTGATGTCATGGACCATAGGGTATTCATGGCAAGATATGGAAGCAGATTGCCAGGCCTTTCTTCCACCCAACTGCCCCATGATCAACATTTTAAATTCATTTTCAATCATAGAATAATTGGACATGAAGATAGCCATTCTCATTTATTCAGAAGATTCTTAGCAAACTAAAAACATTGTGTAATATAGAGATCTATCAAGCATAGCTTTGTTTATGAGAACTTAATATGATACAATGCTTTCTTGTGCTTATGAATCCACTTAGGAAACTTAATTCCAAGAACCTTCAGTTCCATTTCTACAAGCTAGTATTTAAGTGTATATTCAGTGAAGCTGGTTTATGTAGTAAGGGTTTATCGTAAAAAAAGATATTTTGCTTGGAGAAGGCAGGATACAAGTACAGGAACACAAGAGATTCTACAGATGCTGGAAATCCAAAGTAACATCCAAAATGTTGAAGGAATTCAGCACGTCAGGCAGCATCTATGAATAGAGTCGATGTTTTGGACTGAGAGCCTTCATCAGGAGTTGTTGAGTTCCTCCAGCATTTTGTGCATGTGACAAGTACAGGAAGTTAAGTAGGCCATCAAATAGGAGAGCCAGATGAGAAATTTGAGTGAAATTACAGAATGGTGTGAAAAGGTGCACTTCCAGAATTTTACAACTCTGCAATATGGTGTCAACCTAATAAAGACGACAGGGGTGAACGTGCTTTAGGAGAAATAGTTGAGCCAAGTGGGAACTACAAATCAAACAAAAGTTTAGATTAACAATGTAAAGCAGCAGAGAAAACATCTGAAAACTAACTTAACTGGAAAATCAGATTAGTAAAGTAGATCTTAATGGGATGAGAAGTAACCTAGACAGAATAGAGAAGTCAAATTTCATTGTACAAATTGTAAAACAGCAACTTTTAAAGAGATACTTCAGACAAATCAAGTGCATTTTCACAAAGGGAACAAAATCATCCTGGAAAAAAATGATAGAACTAAAACGAATAAAAGAAAACCAGGTTGGTCACAGTGGGCTAAAAGGCTAAAAATAAAGATAGGCACAGAGAAGGTTGTTACATCAAAAGAAACCCAAGTCTTTCAAAAACATGTAAATAGTAAGTGGAAAGCAGTAGGAACCAACTTGGAACAAAGGGAGCAATTTATAATTTGATGCAGAAGGCATAGTTGGAGTACCAAATTAGTACTTGATTTTCAGTCCCCCCCCCCAAGATGCTGCTGCCAAAATCTTTGCAAAGGAAACAGATTAGTACAGTACAACTTCTCTACCAGCTATGGCCTGAATCCAAAGTTCAATGAAATATGCAACATTTTGCTACATGACCCATGGAAACATAGTTAAGCAAGTTATTCACTATCAACAAAATGATACAATTATATCAGACATTCAAACTGTTCTGCTGTCTGTGAACAACAATCCAGATTGCACTAAAGTACTAAGTACATAGTGAATCACTAATCAACTATAAAGTATACAACTATGCACTCTGGATTTTCATGCCTACACATTTTAGCATGGATGGCTTTAGATGTGTGCACACCACAAGTCACTTAGCTAATGGGAAAGAAGTAGTTTGTATTGCCCCATTAATATTACTCACATATCCAGTATGGCCCCATTTATTGAAAGGGTCACCTACTTTTATTTAAGATGCAAGCTTAAGCAAGAATATTTCCTGTAATATATCTCAATTAAGAGCAGTTTCATGTGTTTATAAATAAGTTTAACTCTCCCACCTCCCCAACTAGTTCCAGTGTTGCTACATAGAGGCCTTCACTAGGGCATAAAAATATTCCAAACTGGTCAAATTAATGCTCATCAAGGAAGAGAATGGTACAAAAAGTAGTTTAATGACGTTTCTGTACTATGATTTTTTTTCTTTAAAGCACATTATAAAAATTCTAGTCAGTATTTAAAATAGCGAACACCAGAAATACAAAAATAAGAAAAATCATGTTGGGCAAGGTAATCACAGGAGACTGAAGTCTATTTGACATACCTCCTGAAGCAATGTAATATCCACTGGGTGAATACTGGGCAACTTGAACTTGACGAGCATGTTCAGTATATATATCCGCAATTCCTGGATTCTGAAAACAGAAATGGTCTTTAACAAATATTCCAATCCCTCTTAAATATGTAAACAAATCAAAATGTGTGAAATAAAGTATTGTTACCTCGATGTTCCTTATGATGACACTTTTGTTGTTGGTGTAAAGAAAGTTGATTCCTTTCGGATCACCTCCAATAACTTTTGAAACACCTCTTTCCACTTGAGGGAGACATGCAAACACTTTACCTGTTGAAAATCAAGGAAGAGATTAAAAGGGAGAATGTATAGTTTTCAAATCAGCATTTTACAAGATAAGGAATGTGTCCAGAAAATTAACTATAAATCAGGCAAACATGTTTGCAAACCACAGTATTTTTACTTTGATATCAAGGTCTTCATCAAATCAAGAGTGCTTACAAAGCCAGGGTGAAAACCAGTCACTTTAAGTAATTTTACAGCTACCAAGATATATGAATGCCCTACCCAATGCAATCACTCACTTTTCTGAAATTCTATAATGTTTCATATTTCTTTCAGCTATTTGGTATTCAAATTCAGCTTGTTCAAAATATCAAATACTCTATGAACAACTTCAGAAAGTAACCATATAGGAAAAATAAGGGCAGCCACAGGCAAATTTCTTCCAATACAATGAGAAAAATAAGACACTTTCTTTAAAAATTCATTGTGAGGAAGCACTTGTCTGATGGCCTTGGCAACATTCCTCATTTGGATGCCATGGTAGTGGAACGGTTAACACGATGCTACTACAGCGTGGGGCATTACAGCTTGAAGTTCAAATCCAGCGCTGCCTGTAAAGAGTTTGCAGATCCTCCCTGTGAATGCATGGGTCCCCTCCAGGCACTACAAGTTCCCTCCACATTCCAAAGATATCCCAGTTAGTTGGTCAATTGCTCATTGTAAATTGCCCTGTGATTAGGCTGGGGTTAAATAGGTGGGTTGCTGGGAGATGCGGCTCATTAGGTCATGCTGCATCTCTAAATAAATACAAGTAGCCAATACTACAAAGTGCTTTTGGCTCACTAAAAATAACTCGAACACCAATACTTGCTGCTATACAAATGGATTCCTTCATTCATTATTTATTTGAATTCAAAGTCTAGAATTACAAAGGCTCCGATTTTAAGGTCATTTCCCTTAACTTATTTTTTAAACCTTCTGGCTCAGCATAAAGCTCTGGGAGCTCAGGGTCAATTTTAGAAAGCACAGAGCTTATGCAACCACTTGTACAATAACAAGTATACTGTATTAACTTAAGCATCATCTTCCCACCCTTCATCTCAGGCACTATTCAAAAATTCTCTCCTTTAACAACCAAAAATAGCTGCTTGTTTTCTTCAGCATGAGTTGTAAGAATCTGCAATGCTTAAGTTTGCAAGCTTTCATTTGTTATACCAGTGAACACAATTCAAAAGCAGACCACTGGCTATTAAGCTTACTGTGATGACAAAGTTGCAGTCATTAAATAAATGCAGATTCTGTAGCACCAGCCCCCCCAAGATTTAAGTGAATCACAGAATACATAAATCCTTGATCAAGAAAGGCTTATTATGGATGAACATGCATTTCATCCAAACAATGTCATTGCAAACAAACCTTTGATCTTGTCAAAATACACAAAGCAAGCTTGGTAACCAACTCAGCATTATTGCAGCTTTAATGGAAAGAATTAGTTGACAAGTTCAAAAGGCATGGTATCATGTTATATTTCCGTCTTCCCACAGTTGTCATTCCAATAATGTACTAATCCTGCACAGTGACTACACCCCTACTTAAGACAGCTGTTTAACATCCCCTATATTTGCAGCAGTTACCCTATGAAGTCATTAATTGAAGAATAACTAGAGTTAAAATATGTTTAGTCAGACCCTATTTTATAGAAGCCACGTTTTACTTATTGATCTATGGATAATGACAAAATAAATAGCATATTGAAGCTGGGGCATTTCTGCTGAGTCTCTGTTTAGATAGAGCTAAGATATGTAGTAATTTCCTGAAAACAGGGAAGTGCTAATTTTCACAAAGGAATACCATCATTTATGAAAATTTGTTGCAAAAATTTTATTAATTAGACCCTTAAATGATAATTTCCCTTTAATTTCATATATTTTTATATTTGGTGTGGTAATTAAGGTAGTAAACATATTCTACTAACAGATACATGCAGAATGCTGTCAAGAGTAATCCAGAGAAGGACCTACATTGGGATACAAAATAACTCCCCAGTGAACAGAAAGACAACTCAGTTTAAAACAACTTGTGGTCCGAGTCCTGTTTTAATCTGCGGGAACTGATCTTGGATCATTAGAGAGTTAATTGCTGAGATCGTGTCATGTAATTGTGATACACTTGAATATAAAATCCAATACACTTATGATAAATATGCCAAAGAAGCAAAGCAGAGCAGAAAAATGGCACAATGTGTAACATTATGAGCATAAACAGTAACAAAGTAGCTCCTACGCTTCTGCAAAGTCGAAGTTAAAAAAAACGCTTGGAGCGTTTTAAAGCTCTCAAATTAATTGAATGAATCGTTAAAACATATAACTATTTTCGTAAGGCATGTCCTTCTGGAGTTAAACACAGATGACGGAAAGGACACTTGTTAACTCCCTAATTCCACTACATCGATCTCCAAATCTGCCGGCCAATCTCCTTTAGATAAAATATACCTTTTAATACTATTACTGCGGAATTGGCGGCATGGCAACGCAATGACAAGAATGTAACTGTCAAGTTTGAACCAGCTTAATGGGAGGGGTAAAGGAAGAAGAAAGGGAACCAAATCACGAAAGGAAGGGCGAGGCCTTTTTTTTTGCACATCTCGAATGCCAGGCCTTAGACTGGCACGGCCGGGTCTGGGCAACGCTGCCCACACTCTGCCCGGAGTTAACGGGGTCTAGGGACACTGTCCGCTCTGGAGTCACGGGCAGCAGAGCCCGCCCGCCCGCTCGCTCGCTCGCTCCCTCCCTCAGTCGGTACTCCTGCTCTCCCCCCCCCCCCCGGGAAACACTCACTCAGCTCGTAAGGCATCGTCACAAGATCAGCCGCTCGCCGGCCCGGAACACAGCGAAAGGAAAGAGTAGCGCAAGCCGCCGCTAACGCACTCCTTTACTCTGCAACGACCACTCCACTCCACGCCGCCGGCCGGCCTTCCCTCCCCGCAAGTTTGTAGACTGGGGAGCGAGCGCACGCCAAACCCGGAAACAAGCGCTCGGCGGCTCCCTCGCCGCTTTGACCATATATAGTCAAAGCTGCTCGATTCGCCTTGGCTGTGAGGCGCCGCAGCCTCACCACCAACCTCCGCCTCCTCCATCGTCCGAGTGCTGACGTCAGCACGCACCGCGGTCAGGTGTACGTGCTTCCTGTGCTGCGCTCACCGGCCGAGCCCGACCACATCGCCATCCGCCCCAGGTCGTGGCCTCTCGCACTGGTCCAAGGTGTGCTCTGGAATGAGGAGCTTTGGCATTGCACCCGTGCCCGGCGTGTGGAAGACCTTTTCCAAGCCCCCCTACAAGTGACGTTAAACGGTGGGGACTCGGCTGAGTGTAGTAAATTCTGAGAAGGTGTTTTCATCTGAACATGATTATACTGAAAAGGAAACCCTGAGGTGCGTGATATAAACTGGTAGGGATTTTGAGAATAATGGAGAGAGGCAGTGAGGCCACTAGAACGGTCACATAAAGTTAAGGCCCAGATTGCTGTAGGCATATGAGGCAAATTCCGTAGTTCAAGCTACAGGTATAATATTGATGATTGGAAGGCAGAAAGAGGGTTACAGGGGATAAACATAATTTTAGACTGGAGCCCCGATGATGGGTCTCGGCCCGAAACGTCGACTGTACTCTTTTCTATAGATGCTGCCTTGCCTGCTGAGTTCCTCCAGCATTTTATGTGTGTTCCTTAGACATTGGATGAGAGCTTTTATCAAAGTTTTGGTAAAATAGCATTGAGGACATTTTCGAACGACGCATCCATCGTTAAGGACCCCAATCATACAGGACATTGCCTCTTCTCATTGTTACCATCAAGGAGGAGGTACAGGAGCCTGAAGAGAGAGACCCAACGTTTTAGGAGCGGCTTATTCCCCACCACCATCAGATTCCTGAATGGACACTGAACTCATGTAATTACCTCACCTCCCATCCCCAGCTCTCTTTTGCACTACTTTTTAAAATATCTATATTTATATATTTTTTGTAATTTATAGGTTTTTATTCTGTATTGCCATATACTGCTACTGCAAAACAATAAATTTCATGACTTATGCTAGTGATATTAAACCTGATTCTGCTATATTAAGAACTAGGTGCTGACGATAGGATCATACAGCACAGAAACGAGTTCTTCAGCCCAACTTGTCTTACAACCAAAATGTTCATCCAAGCTAGTTCAATTCGGCAGCTTTTGGCCCATATCCTTCCAATCCTTTTTTATCCAAGCTAATTACCCCTAATCTATCCTGTCTTTCCAGATGTATGTGAATCTTGCCTCTTAGAAATCTGTCCAGTAACTCAGCTACAACAGATGTTAATGGCCTATATGCCCAGGGTTTTCTTTGCTGCCCTTCTTAAATAAAGGCACAACATTTGCTGCCCTCCAGTCTACTGAAACCACACCAGTGGCTAACGATGATGCAAAATTTCCACCAGGGTTCTTACAATTTTTTTTTTTAGCCTCTCGCAGCATTCTTAGATATAGAACATGGTACAGTACATCACAATACTGGCCCTTTGGCCCACAATGTTGGACTGACCTTTTAACCTACTCCAAGATCATTCTAACCCTTCCCTTACACATGGCCCACCACTGTTTTTTCATCCACGGACCTATCTAAAAGTCTTTTCAAAGTCCCTAATGTATCTGCCTCTACCACCACCCCTGGCAGCGCATTTAATGCACCTACCACTGTCTGTTTAAAAAAAAATCTACCTCTGATATCCCCACTATACTTTCCTCCAATCATCTTAAATTATACCCTCTCAAATTGGCTATATACACTCTGGGAGAAAGGCATTCTATGTCTCTGTATCATCTTGTATACCTACCTGGTCAGGCCCTGGAAATTTGTCTATCTTCATACCTATAAGATGTCCAGCATCTCATTTACTGTAATGCAGACTATCTACAAGATTTCCATAGTTACTTTTCCTAGGCTTCATGTCTTTCTTCACTATAAAAACAGATGATAAATATTAATTAAAGTTGTTGTGTATATATATATATATATATATATATATATATATAGGACCCTGGTCAGACCCCACTTGGAGTATTGTGCTCAGTTTTGGGCACCTCACTACAGGAAGGATGTGGAAACTATAGAAAGGGTGCAGAGGAGATTTACAAGGATGTTGCCTGGATTGGGGAGCATGCCTACTGAGAATAGGTTGAGTGAACTTGGCTTTTTCTCCTTGGAGCGACGGAGGATGAGAGGTGACCTGATAGAGGTGTACAAGATAATGAGAGGCATTGATCGTATGGAGGCTTTTTCCCAGGGCTGAAATGGCTAACACGAGAGGGCACAGTTTTAAGGTGCTTGGAAGTAGGTATAGAGATGTCAGCAGTAAGGTTTTTTTTCCGCAAAGAGCGGTGAGTGCATGGATTGGGCTGCTGTCGACAGTGGAGGCGGATAGGATAGGGTCTTCTAAGAGACTCCTGGATAGGTACATGGAGCTTAGAAAAATAGAGGGCTATGGATAACCTGAGGCAATTTCTAAGGTAAGGACATATTCGGCACAGCTTTGTGGGCCGAAGGGCCTGTATTATGCTGTAGGTTTTCTATGTTTCTATCATCTGTGGTTCCTTACGAAGTTGTCCCCTTTGGTCTTTGAAAGGTCCTATTTTCTCTCTAGTTACTATTTTTCCCTTCATATACTTACAAATGTTCTTCAAAATTTAATTAACCTTCTCTCCCAAATTTATCTTCCTGCCCTCCTAATTTCTTTCTTGTGTACGCTTCTGCATCCCTAATGCTCCAACAGGGATGTGATTGATCCCCACTGCCTAAACCTGACCCATGCCTCCTCCATTTTTCTAGCCAGTGCCTCAATAACCCCTGTCACCCAGGTTTCCTACTCTTACCAACAGTGCTCTTCACTCCAACAGGAGCATGCAGACTTTGAGCTCTCACTATCTTTCCCATGTGCCTGTGTTCCTTTTGCCAATAAACAACCAGCTCCACTTAAGCTTTCATGCTCCTGTCCCATGCTAACAAAATGCACTTTGCCCTATTTAGAACTTCAAACTGTGGACCAGTTCTGTCCCTTTCCACAAATATTTTAAAGCTACAAATATGAACACAGGTCTATAAGTGCTTCCCTATCGTCTCCTGTCCCCACCATATTACCCAAGAACAGGTCGTGTTTTGCCCTCTCCATAGTTGGACCCTCTACTTTCATGAATACACTTAACAAATTCCACCCCATGGAAGTGCTTAACAGTCCCAGTCTATGTTAGGCAACTTTAAGTCCCCAACCACGACAACCCATTTATTCTTACAGCTCTTCATATTTGTTCTTTTAATTGCCATTGACTATTTGTGCCGATGCTACAATCCCAGCAATGTGATCATCTCCTTCTTATTCCTCAGCTGCATCACTGGATAATCCTTCAGTAATTTCATGTCTGACTGCTGCTTTAACATTCCCTTCATCAAGAATGCAACTCCCCCACCCATCTTCCCTCTTCCTGTGGTATCTAACCAATCTTACAGAGTTTTTTGAAAAGGTTAGCAGGAATTTGATGAAGGAAAGGCAGTGTATGTTGTCTATATGGACTTCAGCAAAACCTTTGACAACGTCCAGCATGAGAGGCTGGTCAAGGAGTTTTAGTCGCTTGGTTCAGTCACTCAGGTGAAATAGCAAAATGGATTCAACGTTGACTTAGTGGAAGAAGCCAGAGAATGGTAGGAGATGGTTGCCACTCTGACTGATGGTGCACTCACTGCAGGGATTGGTGCTGGGTCCGTTGTTGTTTGACGTCCATATCAATAATCCGGATGATGATGTGGTCAACGAGATCAAATTTGCACATAACAGCAAGACTGGAGCTGTAATGGACAGCGAGGAAAGCGATCAAAGCTTGCAGTGGGATTTGGATCAGCTGGAAAAATGGACTGTAAACTGCAGATAGAATTTAATGAAGGCAAGTGTGAGGGGTTGTACTTTTAGGGCTGGGGGGACAAACAAGGGTGGGACTGATACAGTGAACGGTATAGCATTATGGAGTGCAGTAGAACAGAGGGATCTGGAAATTCCTTGAAAGTGACGTCAGAGGTATACAAGGTCATAAAGAGAGATTTTGGCACATTGGAATAGGTTTGGACTTTATTCCCTGGAGCACAGGAGAATGAGGGCGATTTGACGGAGGTATACAAATTTATCAGAGTTATAGATAGGCTAGATATGAGAGGCTTTTTCCAGCGAGGTTGGGTGAAACTAGAACTAGAGGTCATAGGTTAAGAGTGAAAGGTGAAATATTTAAGGAGAACCTAAGGGGGAACCTCTTCATTCAGAGGGTGGTGTGAGTGTAGAACAAGCTACCAGCTAAAATGATGGATAGGGTTTGATTGCCAGTCTTAAGAGAAGTTTGTATAAGTACATGGATGAGAGGGGTATAGAGGGCTCTGGTCCAGGTGTGGGTTGGAAGGACAAGACAGAATAACAGTTTGGATGGGCTGAAGGACCTGTTTCTGTCCTGTCGTGCCCTGTGACTCAATAACTCCATCTCTATCATGCCTAAAGTACCTGTGCACAGGACATTAAGTTGCCAGTCCTGTCCCTCCCTTAAGCAACACACAAAAAATGCTGGAGGAACTCAGCAGGCCAGGCAACTTCCACAGAAAGGAACAAACAGTCACAGTTGAGGGTTGAAATGTCCCAGGTACACATGGCGGTCCAAGCCCCAAGTTCATCCACCTTACCTGTCAGATCTCTTATATAGAAATAATTGCAATTTAGTCCAATAGAATTCTCTCACTCCTTGTCATTCTCTTGCGTATTCAACTTGCTCTCACTGATCTCTGCATCACTTTATAGCCTCTCATTTGCCTCCCTATGCTTGGGATCCCACACCACTGACAATCGAGTTGAAATCTACCCTAAAAGCACTATCAAATCTGGAACTCTTTCATTTCAGGTGTAACTCGACTCTCTTATACAAGTTACCTCAGCCCAGAATAGATCCCAATGGTCTAAAAATCTGAATCTCTGTCCCCCACACTATTTTTTCAGCCACTGATTTCCTCTCATTCTCACTAGCATGACATACTGAAAGTAAACCATAGATTACTACCCTCAAGAGCCTGCTATTTATTTTCTTCTCTCTCTCCCTATATTCACTCCACCGGACCTCGGCCCTTTCCCTACCATTGTTATTTGTGCCCATAGGCACAATGACTTCCGGCTGATCACTTTGCTCCTTGAGAATATTTTGTAGTCATGATGTCGTGGAGTCTGGCACCAGAGAGGGACCGTACCATTGTGGAGCCCCTTTTGTGGCCACAGAATCTTCTGTCTGTCCCCCTAACTATCATATCCCCTATCACTAGAATCCTGTTTGCTTTCACCTTTCCCCACTGAGCCTCGGTAATTCTGGTGGTAGGTCATCCCACCCAATAGCATCCAGAACTGTATACTTGATTTTGAAAGGAATGGCCACAGGGGATTCCTACGTAGTCTTGTGTATTGATTATTATCTAAATGGGCAGACTATTATCCAAATGGGGAGAAAATTCAAACATCAGAGGTGCAAAGGGACTTAGGAGTCCTTGCGCAAGACTCCCAGAAGGTTGAGTCTGTGGTAAAGAAAGCAAATGCAATGTTGGCATTTATTTCAAGGGAAATAGAATATAAAAGTATGGAGATAGTGCTGAGCCTTTGTAAGACACTAGTCAGGCTGCACTTGGAGTATTGTCAATAGTTTTGTGTCCCTTATCTTAGAAAGAATGAATTGTCATTGGAGAGAGTCCGGAGGAGGTTCATGAAGATGGTTCCAGGAATGAAGGGATTATGAATGAAGCAGTGCTGCCAGGATAATCAAGGACACGACCCACCCAGCCAACACACTTTTTGTCCCTCTTCCTTCCGGGAGAAGGCTCAGGAGCTTGAAGACTCATATGGTCAGATTTGGGAACAGCTTCTTTCCAACTGTGATAACACTGCTGAACGGATCCTGACCCGGATCTGGGCTGTACCCTCCAAATATCCGGACCTGCCTCTCGGTTTTTTTGCACTACCTTACTTCCCATTTTTCTATTTTCTATTTATGATTTATAATTTAAATTTTTAATATTTACTATCGATTTGTAATTCAGGGAGCGGGAAGCACAGAATCAAATATCGCTCTGATGATTGTACGTTCTAGTATCAATTGTTTGGCGACAATAAAGTATAACATATGAGGAATGTCTGGTAGCTTTGAGCCTGTACTTACTGGAATTTAGAAGAATTTGTGGGGATTTCATTGAAACCTACCAAATGTTGAAAAGACTGGATAAGGTGGATGTGGAGAGGATGTTTCCTCTGATGGGGTATCCAGAACTAGAGGACACAGCCTCAAAATTGAGGGACAACCTTTCAGAACAGAAATGAGGAGGAATTTTTTTTTAAGCCAAGAGTGGTGAATCTGTGGAATGCTTTGCCACAGCCTCTGGTGGAGGCCAATTCCACGGGTATATTTAAAGTGGAAGTTGATAGATTCCTGATTGGTCAGGGCAGGTGTATGGGGTTGAGTGGGATCTGGGATCAGTCATGGTGGAATGGATTTGATGGGCTGAATGGCATAATTCTGCTCCTATGTCTTACAGTTGAAGTCAGAAGTTTGCATACACCTTAGCCAAATACACTTAGACTCAGTTTTTCATAATTCCTGACATTTAATTGGAGAAAATATTCCCTGTCTTAGGTCAGTTAGGATCACTATTTTAAGAATGTGAAATATCAGAATAATAGTAGAGAGAATGATTTATTTCAGCTTTTATTTCTTTCACCACTTTCCCAGTGGGTCAGAAGTTTACATACACTTTGTTAATATTTGGTAGCATTGCCTTTAAATTGTTTAACTTGGGTCAAATGTTTTGGTAGCTTTCCACAAGCTTCTCACAGTAAGTTGCTGGAATTTTGTTCCATTCCTCCAGACAGAACTGGTGTAACTGAGTCAGGTTTGTAGGCCTCCTTGCCCGCACACACTTTTTTCAGTTCTGCCCACAAATTTTCTATTGGATTGAGGGTCAGGGCTTTGTGATGGCCACTCCAATACGTTGACTTTGTTGTCCTTAAGCAATTTTGCTGCAACTTTGGAGGTACGCTTGGGGTCATTGTCCATTTGGAAGACCCATTTGCGACCGAGCTTTAACTTCCTGGCTGATGTCTTGAGATGTTGCTTCAATATATCCACATCATTTTCCTTCCTCATGATGCCATCTATTTTGTGAAGTGCACCAGTCCCTCCAGCAGCAAAGCACCCCCACAACATGATGTTGCCACCCCCATGCTTCACGGTTTGGGATGGTGTTCTTTGGCTTGCAAGCCTCACCCTTTTTCCTTCAAACATAATAATGGTCATTGTGGCCAGACAGTTCAATTTTTGTTTCGTCAGACCAAAAGATATTTCCCCAAAAAGTAAGATCTTTTGTCCCCATGTGCACTTGCGAATTGTAATCTGGTTTTTTTATGGTGATTTTGGAGCAGTGGCTTCTTCCTTGCTGAGCAGCCTTTCAGGTTATGTTGATATAGGACTCGTTTTACTGTGGATATAGATACTTGTCTGCCTGTTTCCTCCAGCATTTTCACAAGGTCCTTTGTTGTTCTGGGATTGATTTGCACTTTTCGCACCAAAGTACGTTCACCTCTAGGAGACAGAATGCGTCTCCTTCCTGAGTGGTATGACAGCTGTGTGGTCCCATGGTGTTTATACTTGCATTCTGTTGTTTGTACAGATGAACGTGGTACCTTCAGGCATTTGGAAATTGCTCCCAAGGATGAACCAGACTTGGCATCATTTTCTGACCTCAATCCGATAGAAAATTTGTGGGCAGAACAGAAAAAGAGTGTGTGAGCAAGGAGGTCTACAAACCTGACTCAGTTACACCAGTTCTGTCTGGAGGAATGGAACAAAATTCCAGCAACTTACTGTGAGAAGCTTGTGGAAGGCTATCTGAAACATTTGAACCAAGTTAAACAATTTAAAGGCAATGCTACCAAATACTAACAAAGTGTATGTAAACTTCTGACCCACTGGGAAAGTGATGAAAGAAATAAAAGCTGAAATAAATCATTCTCTCTACTATTATTCTGACATTTCACATTCTTAAAATAAAGTAGTGATCCTAACTGACCTAAGACAGGGAATGTTTTCTAGGACTAAATGTCGGGAATTGTGAAAAACTGAGTTTAAATGTATTTGGCTAAGGTTTATGTAAACTTCTGACTTCAACTGTATGTTCTTACTGCTGTTTCCTTCCTTGTGGTCACCCAACTATCTTATTTCCTGTACCTTGTTTGTGACCACCTCACTAGAACGCTTATCCATGATACTCTCAGCATCTCAAATAATCCTGAGTGCACCCAGCTCCTACACGTGGTCAGGCAGGAGATGCAACTGGACACCACTTCCGTCAGTATAGCTGTTATGTGAACAACAGGAATTCTGCAGATGCTGGAAATTCAAGCAACACACATCAAAGTTGCTGGTGAACGCAGCAGGCCAAGCAGCATCTATAGGAAGAGGCGCAGTCGACGTTTCAGGCCGAGACCTGGGTCTCGGCCTGAAACGTCGACTGCGCCTCTTTCTATAGATGCTGCTTGGCCTGCTGCGTTCACCAGCAACTTTGATGTGTGTAGCTGTTATGTGATACTGGAAGTCTCCCTAATCTCCCACATTCTGCAGGAGGAGCACACCACTGCCTTAAGTACCATCCAAATGCTCTAAGACTGAAAAGGAAATTCAAAGAACACTACTTGGGCCTTTGCTCACCGTAGCCTCATGAGCCAAGTCTGAAATAAAAACAAAACATGTGGAAAAAGGAATGAAGAGCTCTGAACCGGAAACAGGAACTGTTTGTCTTTCCACAGATGCTGCCTGATCAGCTGAGTGTTTACAGGATTTTCTATTTTTATTTAGAACGTGGTGTAGTTTGATGAGTATTGGGGTGATGGATTGGTGGTGGGATATAGTATGAGATAGGATATGTGATTTTGCTTGGGATTATTTACAAAAATCAAAAGAAGGAGCAGGTTTAGGAGTTGTTTGCATTAGTAGAGTTTTCAGTTGACAATTGGGGGTGAGGGATTTAGCAGTTAAAGAGCTGTGGCTATCCTGATTCATGGACTGAGATGAATTTAAGCATTGCATTTGCTGGTGTTTCAATGGGAAGGATTTAAGCATTGTATTTGCTGGTGTTTCAGTGAGTGAGAAAGCACAGTGACTTTTAGAAGTACCTTTTCTGAGTCTCAAACCGGAAGTTTCTCCAAAGTACTTGCTCTTTCCCTACACCCCCACCCCTCACCCCCCACAATGTTTTCCAGATGTTCAGACCAGGGACAAAGATGAGACAATATGATCAGGGTCTCCTAAGTGTTCAGTATCTACAAAAAGTATGCAGATCGGTCACAGTGTCCATTTTATTTATCAAACTCTTATCAGCATAAGTCCTTATTCCCTTTTGTGTGCTGCTACATTAAGTTGAACCAAATGTAAGAGATTAAGGGCAGCCAGATGGGGACAATTGCAATATGACTAGTTGGGTCTCAGTATGGAGAATTTATTTTTAGGGGCTCAGGGAAGCATTTATGCTCTCCCTACTGCCAGACATATCAATAAAAGGAAGCAGCCTCTTTGCACTTCCTTTTGATGCCTTCACCTTGTCATAGCCCACTCTTCAGTTGTTCTTCATTGCAGCCTCAGCTTCCACACTCTGAGTGCGGAGACTTAAATGTACCTGGACCACAACCATTTTAATCACTCACCCCAAACAGACTGTTATGTGAAAAAAGATCTAGTGCTTTCCTAGCGTGTATGATGAATAAACTCTTCTCAGGCATCCAGGCAGGTACAGGTATCGATTTTAACCGAAGTTTCATTGACAAACTCTGCTGTCTTTATCAGGAATGATGCCTCAGCATGTCTAGCCTGGTGGTATATATACCCCCGTCATCTGTCCCTTCTGATTGGTTGGTTCTCATCCAATCAGATTTCTGCCCCTTGGTATGCAATACCTCATATTCCGTCTAGGTAGTCTCCAGCCCCTTGGTATGAACATAGAATTCTCCAACTTCCGGTAATTCCCTCCCCCTCCCTTCCTCTATCCCTATTTCACTCTGCCCCCTCCCCCAGCTGCCTATCACCTCCCTCATGGTTCTGCCTCCTTCTACTAACCATTGTGTTTTCCCCTATTCCTTCTTCACCTTTCCTGCCTATCACCTCCCTGCTCCCCTCCCCCACCCCTTTATCTTTCCCCTTACTGGTTTTTCACCCGGAACCTACCGGCCTTCTCCCTCCCACCCTCCCCCACCTTCTTTATAGGGCCTCGGCCCCTTCCCTCTACAGTCCTGACGAAGGGTTCTGGCCCGAAACGTTGACTGATCGTTTCCACGGATGCTGCCCAACCTGCTGAGTTCCTCCAACGTGTTGTGAGTTCTGCTGTCCCACCTTGTTTACAATTGAATTCCAGTTCTTACTTAGAGCGAGACCTTCATCTTTGCTAAAATTTGTTTTCTCTAGATTTATTTCAATGGCTTCCTTCACCAGGTGGTCACAAAAGCCATTGGTGTGGCACAGTAGTTTTGTGCCTTTGAAGTCAATCCTATGGCCATTGCGAATGCAGTGTTCTGCTACCACCGATTTCTCTGGGTAACCCACATGGATGTACATCCTGTGCTCTTTGATACTGGTTTCCACCGTGTGCCCTGTCTGATCGATATACACTACTCTGCATTCACAGGGAATCCTGTAAACACCAGTGTCCTGAGTCCCAGGTCATGAGCTGATACACTGGCTGATATGTGCCAGGCACCACCACATCCCTGTCATTACAGGCCAGATCTTGATTCCTTATAAGTATCATCCTCATCCTCAGCCTCACTTCTCGTCCCTCGTACAATGTATGACTTAGACAGAATTCCACTAAGATAGATCAGTGGTGTGGAAGATTTAAAAAAGAACATTACATGATAATCATGAAGAAAACATTGAAATGAGTCATATCCTTGTTTGGATTCAGCAATAGTAAAATAAATACAGTCTGTGCCGCTAGTTGCAGAAGATTGTAGTTGCATAATGACCTATGTTGATTCTCTACAAACTAAAATTAAAATCCCCATTTTAACTGAAAATCCTCTCACTCCAATAAACCTATGCAACAACCTCCAGGTTTCTCACAGTTGTCAAGGCCTTAGATCCTCTGATGCATTGGCAAAACATTGCTTCTAACCCTTTGCCCGCAGCTGAATCATTGGTAGCGAGCTTATCAATGTCATATCCTGCTTTTATATCTCATGCTCCTTTCCTTATCCACCTTGTTGACACATAACTGTTCATCATGTTTCTTGAGTAATTCAGAACCATATTCATTTCCTCCTTGTGCTTTCATATATAACCATATAACCATATAACAATTACAACACAGAAACAGGCCATCTCAGCCCTTCTAGTCCATGCCGAACTCTTACTCTTACCTAGTCCCACCGACCTGCATTCAGCCCATAACCCTCCATTCCTTTCCTGACCGTATAGCTGTCCAATTTAACTTTAAACGACAACATCGAACCTGCTTCAACCACTTCTGCTGGAAGCTCGTTCCATACAGCTAGCACTCTCTGAGTAAAGAAGTTCTCCCTCATGTTACCCCTAAACTTTTGCCCTTTACCTCTCCACTCATGTCCTCTTGTTTGAATCTCCCCCACTCTCAATCTAAAAAGCCTATCTGCGTCAACTCTATCAACCCCCTTATAATTTTAAATACCTTTATCAAGTCCCCCCTCAATCTTCTACATTTCAAAGAATAAAGACCCAACTTATTCAACCTTTCTCTGTAACTTAGGTGATGAAACCCAGGTAACATTCTAGTAAATCTTCTCTGTACTCTCTCTATTTTGTTGACATCTTTCCTATAATTCGGTGCCCAAAACTATATACAATACTCCAAATTTGGCCTCACCAATGCCTTGTACAATTTCAACATTACATCTCAACTCCTATGCCTATGCTCTGATTAATAAAGGCCAGCATACCAAAAGCTTTCTTCACCACTCTATCCACATGAGATTCCACCTTCAGGGAACTATGCACCATTATTCCTAGATCCCTCTGTTCTACTGCATTCTTCAATGCCCATTGATAATGAAAGAGCAATGTAATGTAACCCACTGCTATTGAATTTAAAATTTTACCTAAACCATTCTAAAGGCTTTCACTTTCCGCTTCACAATTTCCACAAATTTAGAAAGAGTAATTATACCCTGTTGGCAGGAGTCATGTAAGAACTTGTATGAAAATTATAATTATGATCTGAGATGCACACTCTGGAAGGGCAGTAGAGGCAGTTTCAATGGTAATTTTCAGAAGTTAATTGTATCATGAAATGAATAAAAGAGGAAAATTTGCAGGGGAACAACACTAACTATCTTGTTTCTCACAGGGCATTGTGAGTCTTTGGGACCCCCTTCCTCAAAGGGTGGTGGAAGCAGTGCATTAGAATATTTTAAAATCAGAAGTAAATGGATACATAATAAGCAAGCTAATAAAAGGTAACCGTGGGTGGACAGGAATGCAAAGCTGAGGTCATAACCAAATCAGCCATGACCATATAAAATGGTGAAGCTGGCTTGAGTGTCCTATTCCTCATCCCAATTCATATGTTCAGGAATTGGCAGAGAAGTGGTGGACTGGGTACTTTATGCGGCTCTGAACTTAGTGAAAGTAGTAAATTTTAGTATAGATTCCAAAACAGCAAATTTAGAGCTCGGGATAATTTATATTTGCATTTTAAATACAGATTCTTGTGGAACGTAATCCAAATCTTTACAGTGTGAAAAGCATAATGTTACATAATTTTACAGCATGGAAATGTGCCTTTTAGCCTAACTTGCCATGCTGATCAATTTGCCTACCTGAGCTAGTCCCATTTGCCAGTGTTTGGTTGACCTCTGGCTAATCCTGTGCAACCTATGTTTTTGTCCAAATTTCCTTTTCTCAATATCTTAATTTTACCTGCAGTTGATACTTCCTCTGGCAGCTTGTTCCATACACTCACCACTGTATGTATGAAAAAAGACACCCCTCAGATCTCCTTTAAATCTTTCACCTCCCACATTAACCTCTCAGTCTTGGTGTTCTACTATGTGCTTCAGGACCCTGCCAAGACCTGCCCAGGTTTAACTTGCCAAAATGCAACACCACACTTGTCCAAGGAAAATTACATTTGCCATTTCTTGCCCATCTACATATTGTTGGAGAAAACTTTCTTAGATACACTCAACAAATTGCACCCCATTCAAGCCATTTGGACTAGGGTAGTCCCAGTCACTATTAGAGTAGTTAAAACCATCTACTATTTACAACCCTATTGTTACTATAGCTGCAGTATTTGCAATCTCCCTACATACTTGCTCCCCACTGACTACTGCGGGTGGATGAGGGTGGGGGTGAGTGCAGGTGACAGCGTTAGTACAATCCCACTAAAGTGATCACTGTGTCCACTGATGTAGCCTCACTGAATGATTCCCTAAAAATACCCTAAATATTGCTGCAGTGTACCTCTTAATTAAAAAATCAGCTGTCATGCTTCCCCCTATTTCTATCACACCTATAGCATCTGTACTCTGCATTACTAAGTGTCTATTCCTGCCAATCCTTCCTTCTGTAATAGTTATAATATCAACGTCCCATATACCTCTCCGTGTTCTGCTTTTTTAAACTATTACCAAACCCCCTCTGTTCATTCTGCAGGACTTCATCCATCTTTTCTACCCATGTCATTGGTACCATTGTGTACAACGATTTCTGGTTGCTCCCACTCCTCCTCTGCAACTGCTCAGTGATGTCCTTGACTTGGCACCTGGGAGGCAACATGCTTGTCTTATTCAGAGCCACAGAATATCCTGACTCCCCAATTGTCAAATCTCTTACCACTGTATCTCTCCCTGCCCACATCTATTCCAGCTGCGTCTCTGAGACAGTTGTGGTGAGTATCGCTGTCATTTCACCTGAGAGGCTGGCCCTCATAGTACCAAAAGTGGTATACTTGCTTGAGAGGAAAACAGCCGTAGGGAATTCTGCACCACCTGTCTTCCCCTCTTGATGGTCACCCATTTATCTGGCTGAACCCCATGAAACTCTTATCAGTAACACTGCCTACCTCCTGCATGCTGCTGAGTGAGTCCAGCTGGTGCTCTGCCCAAACCACGTGGTCTGAGAGGAGTTCTGCCTTTGAATCATTTATATAGCCATTTGTGTGTCACTCTTTTGTTTTTTTTTCTGAATGACATTCTATGAAAAATAGATTGGAATCGGTAAAGGCTAATTGCAGCATAATTTCTTGGTCAGTTTCACTGAAGAGTGATTGAAAATCAATTCATTTATAATGTTCTTTTTCAAAATATCTGTACATTATTAAAATCACAGAATGGGAGCATATCCACAGCACCCTTTTTTGTTTCAACAAATTGAAGTACCTATTATACTTTCTAAATGTTTAAAATAATTTGGCAGGGGAATGGGGACTGGAATGATAGGGCTGAGGATTGGGCAGTTGCCATACATCGATGCAGTGTGTAGTGAGGAACAACAGGAGACAACAGGGCAAAATTGCAGTTAGTGGGATGAGTTGAAGTATAACATGGGGACAAAATCATAAAGGTTGATGAATACAGGACTGAAGGTGTTATAGTTCAAATGCACGCAATGTACAGAACGAGGTAGTTGACCTTGTAGCTAAGTTAGAGATTGGCAGCTATGACATTTAGGGCATTGCTGAATTGTGGCAGAAGGAAGATTATTGTCAGAAGCTGAACAGCCAGGGATACACCTTGTATCAAAAGGACAGGCCGGTAAACAGAGAGGTTGAGAGGGCTCTGTTGAAATCAAATCCTTAGAAGGAGATGACATAGGATCCGGAGATGTAGAATCCTTGTGGATAGAGTTAAGAAACTAAGGATAAAAAGACCCTGAAAGGGGTTACTATATATATAGGCCCCAAACAGCAGCCAAGAATTTTAATGGGAAATAGAGAAGGCATGTAAAATGGGGAATGCTATGATAGTCAAGGGGGATTTCAATATGCAGGTAGATTGGGAAAACAGGTTGGTGCTGGATCCCAAGAGAGGGAATTTGTCTAAGGGAAAGGCAATTCTGGATTGGGTATTGTGTTATGGACCGGATTTGATTAGGAAGCTTAAGGTGAAGCAACTCTTAGGAGACAGTAATCATAATATGATAGAATTCACCCTGCAGTTGAGAGGGAGAAGATAAAATCAGATGTTTCAGTATTACAGTGGAGTAAAAGGAATTTCAGAGACATGAGAGAGGAGCTTGCTGAAGTTGATTGGAAGGTGAGACTAGCAGGGATAATGGCAGAACAAAAATGGCTGGAGTTTCTGGGGACAACTCAGAACACACATGATAGATATATCCCAAATATGAAGAAGTATCCTAAAGAGTGGATGAGGCAACCATGGCTGACAAAGAAAGTCAAAGACAGCATATAAGCAAAACATATAATATAGCTAAACTGAGTAGGAAGCTGGTGGATTGGGAAGCTTTTAAAAACCAACAGAAGACAACTTAGAAAAGCCTTAAGGAGAGAAAAGATGAAATATGTAGGTAAGCTTGCCAATGATATCAAAGATATATATTTTTTCAGATAATTGAAGAGTAAAAGAGAAGCGAGAGTTGATATTGGACCACTAGAAAATTATGCTGGAGAGGTAGATATAGGGGACAAAGAAATGGTGGACAAACTAAGTATTTTGTGTCAATCTGTGCTGTGGAAGACACTAGCAGTATGCCAGAATTTTGAGAGTGTCAGGGGCCAGAAGTTAGTTGCTATTGCTAAGGAGAAGGTGCTTAGGAAGGTGAAAGGTCTGAAGGTAGATATGTCACCAGGACCAAATGGACCATTGTTTTAAAAGAGGCATTAATAATGATCTTTCAAGAATCACTAGATTCTGGAATGGTTCCAGAACACTGGAAAATTGCAAGTATCACTCCACTCTGTGAGGAGAGAGACAGAAGAATGGAAATTATAGGCCAGGTAGCCAGACTTCAGTTGTTGGGCAGATGTTGGAGTCCATTATTAAGGATGTGGTCAGGGGGTACTTGAGGCACATAATAAAACAGGCCCGAGTCAGCATGCTTTCCTTAAGGGGAAGTCTTGCTGAAAAATCTGTTAGAATTCTTTGAGGAAATAACAAGCAGGATAGATAAAGGAGAGTCAGTGGATGTTGTTTACTTGGATTTTCAGAAGTCGTTTGACAAGGTGCTGTATATGAGGCTGTTTAACTGGATAAGAGCCCATGGTATGAGAGGAAAGATACTAACGTGGATAGAGTATTGACTGACTGGTTGGAGGCAAAGAGTCGGACTAAAGGGTGACTAGTGGTGTTCCGCAGAGGTCAGTATCGGGACCTATTCTTTTCATGTTATACAGTATGTCAGTTATTTAGATAATGGAATTGATGGCTTTGGGGCCAGTTTTCAGATGAAATGAAGATAATAGTGGGGCAGGCAATGTTGAGGAAACAGGGAGTCTGCAGAACGACTTGGACAGATTTGGATAATGGGCAAAGAAGTGGCAGAGAAGTGTATGTTCATGCACTTTTGCAGAAGGAATAAGACGTAGACTGTTTTCTAAGTGGGGAGAAAGCTCGAAAATCAGAAGTGCAAAGGGACTTGGAAGTCCTTGTGCAGGATTCTCTGAAAGTTAACTTGCAGGTTAAGTCAGCGCTAAGGAAAGCAAATGCAATGTAGGCATTCATTTCAAGAAGAGTAGAATATAAGAGCAAGATTATGATAAAGCTTTATAAGGCATTGGTCAGACCACACTCGGAGTATTATGAGCAGTTTTGTGCCCTGTATCAAGGAAAAGATGTGCTGGCTTCCAAGAGGGTCCAGAGGTGCTTCAAGAACAGGATCCTGGGAGTGAAAGGGTTAATATATGTGGAGCTTTTGATGGTTCTGAGCCTGTATTTTCTGGAGTTTAGGAGAATAGGGGACAATCTTATTGAAATCTATTGAATATTGAAAGGCCTAGATAGGGTGGATGTGGTGAGGTTATTTCCTATAGTGGCTGAGTCCAGGACTAGAGGTCCCAGCTTCGGAATAGAGGGCATCCAGGGCCGGCTGGTGGCGCAATGACATCAGCGCCAGACTCTGGAACGAAGGTTCTGGGGTTCGAATCCAGCCGCTCCCGAGTATGCTTTCCATCCGTGCCGGGTTGAGTTTTGAGATCGCAACTTGACCTCGTAAAATAAAGGAAAAAATACTGCAAAGTGTCTGTGTGAGGGGTGGTGCGCCACACAGTCTGTCTCTCTCGCCCTGCGCCTTGTAAAGGCATGAAAAAAAGACATCGTTCCGCGAACATCGCACACGCATGCACGCACACGGCAAAAAGACGAAAGAAAGAATAGAGGGCGTCCATTTAGAACAGAGATGAGAAGGAATTTCTTTGGCCAGAGAGAGGTGAATCTGTTGATTTCATTGGCACAGATGGCTGTGGAGGTCAAGTCATCGAGTATATTTAAAGCAGTGGTTGACAGGTTCTTGGTTAGTCTAGACGTCAATGGTTACGGGGAGAAGGCAGGAGAATAGGGTTGAGAAGGATAATAAATCTGCCTAATTCTGCTCCTACATCTTATGTCAGACATGATCATTTCAGTTGCAGGTTTTGCCAAAGTTGTACATTCTTCTTAAAGCATCATTAAAAGCAATAACACATACACTTGCATTGCCTCCCTTAAAGTGTCCTGATCTTTCATACTTGTCATGAAAGTCTCCTTTATAAGCCATTTAACTTCATCTCTTTCTCACTAGCAGTTATGCTACCAGTTGTCTTGAGCCCAAAGATCAGATTATCTCTAAACCTCCCTTGAAGCTACCTTAAAAAGTTCACTTTTTTCAAAGATTTTGGCTGCCAATCTGTCCATATTATGAATATTAAAAAAAAAGTCTGTGAAATCCGTAGCATGTTTCACTTGATGAAAGATGTAGTGAACATACGTACAAGGTGTTTTGTCTGGCATAACTCAGTTCAGATCGTCACCATAAGAGACTGTTGGTTGCATCGCTGAGTTGAGTCATATTCTAACTAATTGAGTTAATTAGCTTGATCTGTAAATTTTACAGTTCCTTATTAATCTCAGCAAACAGTTTGGGCAGAGGATTAGAAAGGGCAGCTCATGATTATCACCAGCAAACAGTTTGGGCAGGGGATTAGAAAGGGCAGCTCATGATTATCACCAGCAGGTGTAGGTGGTATAATTTAGGTGCTGCATGGAGGCATCACATGAAGGTTACAGAACCGTAGTTTAGAGGAATCTGGTATCATCATACAAGATACTGTTAGACTCTGAGAATCCAACATACTCAAGGTCAGCAGATTTTCTGGATTACTTGATGTTATTGCTGTAAATATTCCAACATACCTTAAGTACATCTTTCTTTAGAGAATTATGAAAACGAAATTCCAGAGAACTCTGTCTGAGGCTCTTAAAGACATCCAAGCCATTGCTTGTTGCTAGTAAGCACGAGATTTAAAAAGCGATTGGGGCCTGCCAAGACTTTCTGCAGAGCCTGAAATCATTTGGGTTACTCGACATCTGGCAAGGACTGATAAAAAGAATTTAGGTTTAAGTGGAATGGCCTTTGTAGTAGTGGCCATGTGTGAGGGGGCCAGAGTTAGAGTGGGAGCAGAGGCTTGGGCTCGAGATGCTTCAGAAAGAAGAGGTGGAGGCTAAGGCAAGATTCTGGTAAGTTTCTTTCCTTCTTTCTTATTGCACAGTTAGAGCAGTGGGACTGATGGTCGGAGCTGTGGGACTGATCGTCAGAGCTGTGGAGTGCTCCCCTTGCTGGACGGGGGAAGGCTGGGAGCCTCCAGTATTGCTGAAAACAACACCTGTAAAAAGTGCATACAGCTGCAGCTTCTTACAGGCCATGTTATGAAATTGGAGCTGGACCTGAATGAACTCTGGATCGTTGAGGAAACTGAGGGGTTGCCTGACAGGAGGTATTTACACCTGAGGTGCAGGACACAGATAACTAGGTAACTATCAGGAGATGAAAAAGGGATGAGCAGCCAGTGCAAGATACCGCTGTGTTGTTCCCCCCAATAACAAGTATATTGTTTTGGATACTATTGGAGGGGTAGGTGACCTAGCAGGGGAACGCCACAGCAGTCAAATCTCTGGCATTGAATCTGGCTCTGTGACTCAGAGGGAAGGGGGAAGAAGAGGTGAGCAAAAGTGATAGAGGATTCATTGGTTAGGAGAACAGACATGAAGTTCGATGGATGAGATCAAAATTCCTGGATGGTATGTTGCCTTCCAGGTGCCAATATCAAGGATATCTTGGATTGATTCCATAGCATTCTTAAGGGGGTAGGTGAGCAGACAGAGGTCATCATCCACATCAGTACCATTGACGTAGGCAGGAAGGGGGTCAAGGTCCTTCAAAGTGAGTTCAGGGAGGTAGGTGGTAAGTTAAAGAACAGAACCTCCAGGGTAGTGATCTTAGGATTGCTACCCATGCCACATGCTCATGAAGCTAGAAATAGGAAGATAATACAGTTTAACATGTGGCTATAAAGATGGTGCAGCTGGGAGGTGTTATGTTTTGTAACTCCAGAATCTAATTGAAAGAAAAAGACAGGGACCAGGAATACTTGCATATTTAGTTTTTTTTTAGTGGGCACTCATGTGTGATGTGGTAGCATAATGATGTATACATTCATGTGCTTCTTGCATATAATAAATTATGTAAACAAGGAATTCTTCATCAAACAATATTACTGAAATATTAAATATACTACACTCCTCCCTGCCCAATGTGGCTTGTTAGTTGTTGTATTCCACTATTACAAATGTTATTCCCACAAGTGTTATCTTTTCTCTACTATAATTTCTTAGCTGGATATCTGCAGGGTTCAATTCCATATCTTAGAAATGCCTTTCAAACTCATTTTGTGGAATGACTGAAACAGCTAAGCCAGTGGCCAATTCCATTTTTATTAATTTGCCGTGCACTTCTAGTGGAAGCCAGATTGCTTGTCTCCTATTAGTTTTCACATTGTAAATCTTAAGGCTACTCAGTCCTGTGCCACTCTCATCATTATAAGATTTTTAATCAACCACATGCAAATTAGTGCTCTTTTTAAACTAACTTGACATTTTAGCTTTTTCTCTTCCCTGTGCAATCCATTTATTTTATGTTTGCCGGACATGGTCCTTGTATGTGTCCTATCTTGTTGCATTTTCTGCAAGTTTCACCTTTAAACTGGCATTGTGACCTCTGCCTCAACGGTAACACAATTCATTCAGCCAGGCAGGTTTCTGCTTAGATGTTGCAATTTTGTTCACGCTCACCTCCATTCCTGGTAGTAACTCAATTTTGTCTCTGGCTGTTGTTTCCATTGATACAGTGATTTTCACTGCTCACTTAAATGTGACGTCCTTCAGTTAACAGCCATTTTTGAATGCTTTCTTGTATGATTCCACAAAGTAAACAATCTCTCAGTGCATCATTAAGCCCATCACTGAATTGATAATGCTCAGACAACTTCCTCAGTTCAGCCGGGTAAAGCTGAAATGGACTGCCCTTCCTTTTGATTCTGCTTATGAAACCTAAAACATTCTGCAATCAACAATGTTTTTGCTTCTAAATGTTCCTGCATTATGTTCATAATATCAGGAACACTTATTTTGGTTGGAGGAGATAACCACCATGCAAACTATATCTATTTCTTTCTATTGCACACAGTAACACTGGCACTCTCTTTTCGTTGACTATTTCATTTGCTTCAAAATGCTGCTCAATTCATCCAGTTATGTGTTCTGCAGTGGAACACATTCATCTCTCCAATGTGGCCAGCCATTTCTCTGCTTTTTTGATTTATTACTATAATCACTTGGTACTCATTGTTTACGAACCTGTGAATTTCATTCATTTTCTCCCTTTTTTAAAACTTGAACATTTCTCTTCCCTTCCAAAGAAAAAACATGCCGTGCTTCAACAGGTTGGTAGTGGTCTTGGGTTCATTTTAAAACTTCCTAATCACCACTGTTTTGTTTCATAACTCCAGAAACTAATTGAATGAAAAACACAGGAGCTGGGGATGATTGTGTACTTAGTTTTCCTTCTTTACTGAGGTGCTCACATATGATGTGGTGACATAATGACGTACGCCATTGGTGTGCTTATACATACAACCCAGAATGAATAATGTAATGAAAAAGAATGTTTAACCGAACAGTATATTTACAACATTACTCAAATATTCCTGAAATATTAAATACATTACAGGAGGGCTTCATATTTTTGGATCATTGCTTACTCTTCCAGGGAAGGTGGGACTGATATAAACGGGATGGTTTGCACTTGACCTGGAGTGGCACCAATATCCTTGTGGGAAGGTTTCCTAATACTGCTGTGGGGATTTAAACTAGAGCTGCAGGTAATGGCAACCAGAGTGCTGGGGCAGCTAGTACATTGGTTGAGGGGAAAGTAGATGACTCAGTAAGTTTAAAAGGAACACAGCAACCAGGAACCCAGTGAGTTTCAGGGGAATGCAAAAACCATTATCTGTGAACAATTAGTGTGTCACTGTAGTCAGTATATTTTTGGAGTTTTACTGTAAACAGAAAAGTAGCATGCAGGTACAGTAAATAATTAAGAGAGTATGTATAATTAACGGAGTATATTTAGTACTGTACAAAAGTCTCCGGCACATATATGTAGCTAGGGTGCCAAAAACCTTTGCACAGTACTGTAAATCTTTGTTGCTACGGAGTAGAGTGCACAATTAAGGAAGTCATACTCTGACTGTTGGACCATAGCTGATATATTGTGTGTAATGTTAATTCTATTTGAAGAAGGATATACTGTATATGTCACTTAGAATCAATACAGTTAAGTAATGTTTCCATGAATGAGGAAGATGCTATGCGATGAATGGATTTTACATTCAAGTTTATTGTCATCTGACTGTACAATACATACATATTTACAATCAAATGGGAATATGTTCCTCCGGATCATAGTGCAGGCACAAAACATATGTCGCATACAGCACATAACACAAAATATTACCACAAATAGTTAACAAAATATAATTCAAAGTGCATGTAGTGTGCAGTACAGATAAACAGTAAAAATAAACAGTAAACAGCTTGCTGTACTAGTGACAGACCTTGGTGATGGCAAGTTATTCGTTAGTGTCATAGCCTGAGGGAAGAAGCTGTTATCCAATCTGGCAGTACAAGTCCTAATGCTCCTGTACACCTTCCTGAAAGTAGTGGGATTGTGTAGTGGGAATGTAGTGGGATTGTAGAGATTGTGTGATGGGTGGTAGGCATCCTCAACAATGCTTTGGCCCCTTTGTAAGCAAGTTAGCTGGAAATTAGGAGGAAAACATTTAATAGTTTTTGGGGAGCTTCACAGCCACAGGCTGTGGAAATGTTGTCTCTGCTGGGATGCAACTTCAGGCTCATGAGTTTCTGAAGGTCCTTGAAAGAGTCATACATTACAAAAAAGGTTGTGAATCAACATCTAGCACCCACTCACATTAATTCCACACAAATCCCATTTTAAATGTTCTCCCTAAATACCCTTCAATTCCTCCATATTCTACTGTGCTTCTTCCTTATGTACCTCATGTAATTTCCAGCATCTAAGTAACCTACCCACATGCATGCCTTAAGGATGCAAGAAGAAACCGAAACACTTGGAGGATATCCACAATGCCAGTAGGAGAATGTACAACTCTACACAGACAGCAGTACCTGAGGTCTGGATTGAATTTGGGCTGCTGGAGCTCTGCGGAAAGCAGCACTCTTTGCTGTAGCAGGGTGCTGCCCAAGAGATGCATCATATTGGAGAACAGAGGAGACAGAAAACAGAATATGGATAGGTCATTTTTGGTTGAGACTGCTTGGATGCCGCAGAGATTCATACTGGGCCTCAGCTGTTCACAATCCGTATCTATAATTTGCAGCATTAATTCAAATCTCATGCATCCAAATGCTTTCATGATACAAGGTAGATGGCAGTGTGGGATGTGAGGAGGATGCACAAAAGCTATGGGTGGATATAGACGGGCTCATGAATGGACAAGGACATAGCATCTTGAATATGGAATAGGAAAAATATGGAAAAATAGAAGGATGCTTTTTTTTAAATGAGAAATTGAATGGTGCTTATGTTTAGAAGAAAATTTCGAAGGAATGGATGTACTTGTATGTAAATCGTTCAAAGTTAACAAGGAAATTCAGCAAGTAAGAGGAGGACAAGCTAATATGACATATCTAACTCCAATTAGGTCAAGTCCTGGTGAGGTTGGATCTGAATTTGTTTTCATCTCTATGAAAATAGGAACTGGGAGCATGATTTGGCCACTTGGCCCTCAAGTCTATTCCGCATTTATTATCGCAACTAATCTGATTGTACAGATCCAGTCACCCTACCCAAAAAAGGACATACATGCAGTTAAAGTAGAAAAATATTGAACTCTGAGCTGGTTGGTTTGCTGTATGAGGATAAATTAAACAGAATAGACTTGCACTCCCATGTGTTTAGAAGAATGAGATGTGATCTCATTGAAACTTGATAGGATAGATAGGGAGATAGGGTGCCAAGACTCAGGATTCACCATCTCAAAATAAGGATCAGCTATACAGGACAGAAAAAAAAATATTTTTTTTTCCAAGGGGCACTGAATCTCAAATTCTCTACCCAAGATGTGTGCAGACTCAGTTGATTCAAGTAGAAATCAATAGATTTTTATATACCAGGAGAACTAAGGATATGGGGTTAATACAGGAAAATGGTGCTGGGATAAGGATCAGCCATTTTCCCACTGAATGGCATGAAGTACAAGGGGATAAAATACTTCTATTTCGTATGTCTACTGATCATATAAAACTGAGATGAGGAATATTTGACTGCCGTGAACCTTTGAAAATTTGTACCCCAGAGAACTATGTTTACTGAGTCAGTAAGCAATGTCAGGACTTATTTGAATGCCAGGAGAATCAAGACTTCTGATTACTAAGGAAGAAAGAAGCTTTAAGACTGAAGACCACAGCAGCCATGATCATATTCATTCATGGAGCACCGTCATTGGGCTACACTTGTCCCTAACTTTTATGTTCTGAGGGAACCACCACACTTCCTTTTTCCTCCAGTTCATCAAACCTTACTTCACCTTGGGTACAATGTAATTATCATTTTGTGAATATATTGCATGATTTCCTGCACTTTCTAGGGGCTTGCCCTATTCCAATAACAACTGGAGAGTAAAAGTACTGCTGCAGTGTCAAATAGCATGAAAGCAGGCCATTCAGCCCACTATGGGCATGCCAATCAATGTGCATTGTTCTAGTTTGTCAGAAATAAAACATCCTTACTATGATTTTTATAAGGAAATCCAATAAACAAATCAGTTAAAAGGATTTTTTCCTCCAGAAGCAAAGCAAAACTGCGGATGCCAAAGGTTTGAAACAAAACCCAAAATTGCTGGAAATACTCAGCAGGTCAGGCACCATCTGTATAGTGGGAAACAGAGTTAATGTTAAACAAGAGAAAATCTATAGGTGCTGGAAATCCAAGGAACACACACAAAATGCTAGAGGACATCAGCAGGCCAGGCAGCAGCTGTGGAAAAGAGTACAGATGACATTTCGGGCCGAAACCCTTCGGCAGGACAGAGTTCTGTTGAAAGCCCATCAAACTGAAATATTACGTCTTTTATCTCCCTCCTCAAAATTCTCCATGTTGTTTGACATTATTGGCATCTTTATCCATTTAAAGAACTTGTAACAATCCTGTCAGCCCTTGGATCAAGGTCAACTATGACTTGGGTGTATCAAGTGTTTGGTACTGTATTTAGCCGTTTAAGAGTCTGTTTTGATGTTTCTTTGGAAATAAATTATGTAAAAGAGAGAAAAAACAACAAATCTGGAAGAAGAACCAAGGAGTTGAAAGTTGCACTGGTATAATTCACTGAGGATCCATCCAGCTGAAATGAGTGTTACTTGCATGGACCCCAGCTTACCTAAACCGAGATTGTCATATAAGGAGTGGAGATTGATCTGCAGCTGCTTAAAGACATATTAAGCTGTGCCAGAACTTCTCTGTTTTTGGCACATTATCTTCAAAGCTATTAGGTTTTATTTTAGTCACAACCTATTTTTGAACTTATACTTTTTGAAACTAATGTCCATTCCTTGCACCATTTTAATAAACTTTTTTACATTATCCAATTCACTATATCTGCAATTATGCCACATTTAGAAGTTTGTCCTTCAGCAGAGTCAGTGTTGTGTCTATTTTATTAACCTTTTGTGTAAAATAGTTAAAAGTCATTTATCCCATTTTGATTTTGTCTTTTACATTTTAAAGTCATAATTGATAAAATAGAAATGGGAGAAATGGTTGACCAAGTATGTCAAATTTTGTTTTAAATATAAATTAATGCAATGTGATTAATTTAGTCAGTGGTTTTCAGTTGAGTTAAAATTAGGAATCATAGCTTATGGTCTTTAACTAATTGTGTAAACTGGTCATCTGAAATGGCCATTATTACTGTAAACACAAGAGATTTTGCAGATGTTGGAAATCCAAAGCAACACACACAAGATGCTGGAGGAACTCTGCTGATCAGGAATCATCTGTGGAAATGAATAAACATTTGAGTTCCTCCAGCATTTTGCTTGGGTTGTTCTGGATTTCCAACATAAGGACTAGAAAGGAAGGGGGAAGATGCCAGATAAGAAGGTGGGTGGAGGGGAAGGAGGACAAGCTAGAAGGTGATGTTATGGTCAGATGGGTGGGGGAGAGGGGAAGAAGTAAGAAGCTGGCAGGTGACAGGTGGCAAGGCAAAAGGCTGGAGAAGAAGGAAGGAGAGTACAGCATGGTGGAAAGGGGAAGGATGAGAGGGTCCAGGGGGAGGTGAGAGGAGAAGAGTTAAGAGGCCAGAGTGGGGGAGTTGAACAAGAGGGAAGGGGGAGGTGGAAATTACTGGAAGTTGAAGAAATCAATGTTCATGCCATCAGTTTGGAGGCTACTATGAAAGAATATGCAGTGTTGTTCATCTACCCTGAGAGTGGCTCCTTTATGGCAAAAGAGGAGGCCATGGACTGACATGTTGGAATGGGAATGGAGGTAGGAATTAAACTAGTTGGCCACAGGGAAATTCCATTCTTTGCAGATGGAACAAAGGTGATCAACAAAGTGGCCCCCCAATATATGTCAGGTCTTTCAATGTAAAGGACACTGCATCAGGAGCAACGGATACAGTAGATGACCCCAGCAGATTCTCAGGTGAAGTGTTGCCTCACTTGTAAAGACTGTCTGGGGCCCTGAATGGAGGTGAGAGAAGAGGTGTTGCATTTCTGTCACTTGCAGGGATACATGCCAGGAGAGAGATCAGTGGGGAGGGATGAATGGACAAGGGAATCATGAAAGGAGCACTCCCTGCAGAAAGTGGAGAGTGGGGGAGGTAAAGATGTGTTTCATGGTATGATTGCATTGAAGATGGGAGAAATTGCTGGGAATGGTGTGTTAGGTGCAGAGGCTCATGGGATGGTAGGTAAAGACAAGAGGAAGTCTGGTCCTGTTAAGCCATTGGGAAGATGGAGTGAACGCAGATGCCCATGAAATGGAGGAGATGTGGGTGAGGGCAGCATTAATAGCGGAGGAAGGGAAAGCCTATTCTTTGAAGAAGGAGGACATCTCTGATGTCCTGGAAAGGAAGTCCTTACCCTGGCAACCTATGCAGCAGAGAAGGAACTGGGAAAAGGAAATGACATTTTTTACAGGAGACAAAGTGGGAAGAGACATAGTGAAGATAGCCCTGAGAATCGGTATTGGTAGATACTTTGTCTCCAGAGAGGGAAGTTCCAGAAATGAACCAAATTAATTTAAGGGCAGGGTGGAAGTTGGAGGCAAAGTTGATGAAAATTGACTAGCTCAGCATGGATGGATGAAGTGGTACCAATGCAAATGTCAATGTAGCGCAGAAAGAGTTCAACGTAGCCAACAAAAAGGCAGGCGTAGCTGGGGCTCATATGCCCATGACTATAACTTGAATTTGAAGAAAGTGGGAAGAACAGAAGGAGAAATTGAGGATGAGGACCAGTTCCGCCAGTCCGAAGAAGGGGATGGTGGAAGGGAACTGGTTGGGTCTTATGTCAAGAAAGAAGTGGAGAGCTAAGGCCTTCTTGCTGGAGGATAGAAGCATATAGATACTGGACATCCATGTTGAAACTAAGCCAGTCACGGCCAAGGATGTGAAAGTTGTTGAGGAAATCGAGAACATGTTAAGCGTCGCGGATGTGGATGGGAAGGGACTGAACCAAGGGGGATAGAATGGAGTCAAGGTATTTATTACTGTTCCGCTGATAAGACACTAAGTAACGTTCCAGAAAATTAAGACTGCTTAGCTCGCGCAACAGCCACTGGATGGCCTCAGCGCGCCATGTCGACACCCGCAAATTCAAACTTGCAGCCGCATTGGGGAAGGACAACGGTGGAACGCCTACAGAACCGGACAGTGCTCGTTTTCTGGGTCCTTGATCGACCTTACACCGACCTTTCCGTCGCCCTGCATTGTCAGCTACCTGGTCAAAGAGGAAGTCCTCTGTCCCCGATTAACAACAAGATGGGATGCAGTTTCCATTTAATCAGTGCAAGTTCCCATGTGCAGCGAATAAACCATTTTCCATACAAATTTTATATATATATATCAGAGTGTGTGGGTTTGCAGATTCATTTAGCTCAAAGCCTTTTCCAATTATATATTGTGGTCATTCTTATGAAAACAAAGCCTCACTTCTAAATCACTATTGACGATTCAGGAACTACTGAGTTGTGTCACTAAGTGCTCTGAGGATGCTTTTGATGAAGATATCTCATAATAGGGGTTCAGAACATAATGGGACAAGGCAGTGTCAGCACAGAGAGAGAGAGCCTGACCACCTGTGTTGACATTACATCTGTCTTGAAAGTATCGAACTAAAACTTTGAATGAAAATTTAAAACAAAAACAGGTATTCTGGGGGAAAAAAACCCAGAAAATGCTGGATTCAATAGATCTGCAGATGCTGGAAATCTTGAACAGCACACAAAATTCTGAAGGAACTTGGACAAAATCTATGGAAAAAATACACAGTGGACGTTTCAGGCTGAGACCATTCATCAGGACTCAGAAAATCCTGGAAACACCCAACCTCCACGGAAAACGAACCAGTTCATATTTCAGAGCCAAGACACCCTCCCTTAGTGAGATCAAAACAGAAGTCACTAATTACAGCAATTATAGTACACCATTATGATAATTCATTCTCAGTGTGTTGATGTATAAGAATCAACCAACTCAGTTTTGGGAATGAGAATCACCTCATAGAAAGAAATAGGTAAACGTTCATTGAAATCTCCAGGATGAGATTAGATCAGCATGATATGATGATAAGGTGATCAACAAAGTGGCCCCCCAATATATGTCAGGTCTTTCAATGTAAAGGACACTGCATCAGGAGCAACGGATACAGTAGATGACCCCAGCAGATTCTCAGGTGAAGTGTTGCCTCACTTGTAAAGACTGTCTGGGGCCCTGAATGGAGGTGAGAGAAGAGGTGTTGCATTTCTGTCACTTGCAGGGATACATGCCAGGAGAGAGATCAGTGGGGAGGGATGAATGGACAAGGGAATCATGAAAGGAGCACTCCCTGCGGAAAGTGGAAAGTGGGAGTGGTTGAGTTTTCTGATACTATTACCTTAATTATTGAGAGTTTTATTAACTGTTCCCAGAAATTAGGCAGTTCAGAGAGGGTTAGGAGTGTATTGTGACAGTGTCTCAATTTAATGAGGAATGTTCCTTTCATGTGCATCATTTCACATAGGTGTGCTCTTCAGGTTGGCGTACTATTTTTCATACTTCCTAAATTTAAGCTCATCCAGAACTCTCCTGCCTGTATCATATCTGACATGAAATCACACTTACCCATTAACTTAGGCTACGTCCACACTATGTCAGATAAGTTTGAAAACGAAGCCTTTTCTCTTCGTTTTGACCCTTCGTCCACATTGAAACGGTGTTTTCATCCCCCGAAAACGGAGCTTCTCTAAAACACTCTCCGGAGTGTGTAAATTTGAAAACGATTGTTGTGCATTGTAGTGTGGACGGGGTTAACGGAGATATTTTAAAACGCTGTCATGACAACACCACAACAACAATGCTTTTTCTGCTTCTGCTTGGTACTGCGCAAGCACTGCCGTATGGCTGTTATAACGTGCAGTCGGTGTGAACTGTGTGAGAGTTAAATTGTAAAGTGAGCTTTTTTGACTATTTAAAAACGCTGTCATGACGTGCCGGAACAGATTGCCGCAGCGCGGCATTTCGTTGTTTTCTTGAAAGCAACCCCCCACATAACCTAACAATTTCAGAACAGACGGCAACGAGGTTGAAGCCAGAAGAGTTGGAAATGTACTCACCAAATGCTTTGACCCATAGTTTACTGAATAAATAAGCATACTCACTTTGCCCTATTTTCTGTCCTTGCTTGTATGAAGGTGGTTTACCTATTTATGCAAGTACTTCTCTGACGATAGATGTGCAACAACCTAATGTAACATATGAAAATCCAAGATAACACTGATGCAGATATGTTTTAGACATTTAACAAGGTGCTTTATTAATGCAACAGAGTTGGTCAGTTTTTCAATGTTCGTCGTCAGCTGGGTCATACTGTCTGTGAACTCCCTGTCGGTTGCCTCCATACGCTCCAGTATTTGTCATTTTTCAGTTTTAAGTCCTCCTGCGCGAGAGCCAACATCAATTCCTTTAAAGTTTTTCTAGTCTGTAACTGGACAAACGCGCACCAAGTATATCGTTTCCTCTTCGCTTGTTTGCTGTGTGTCCTGCGCATGCCCAGTAGGAGGAGATTGGCCCAAATATCCATTCTAATGTGGACGGAGATATTTTGAAAAATGCTTTGTGTGGACGCCTGTCGTTTTTACTCGAAACCGACGTTTTCAAAATTATCCGGTCTAGTGTGGACATAGCCTTAGATTGGCATTCAGTTCCCTGCTATCATCAATTTGTATTTTAGGCCTATATTATGACTACTTTAGAATCATTTTCCTCCATTCTCATTCTCTTCCTTAAACCAGTAATCTTATTCAACCATACGACATCCGGGAATTTTACTTCCTCATTCCGTTTGGCCCTTCGATGGTATACTCAGCTGTTTAAGCTAATGGGACAGTATTCTCATGTTAAATTGTGATGCCATCACAATCAAGCTCTCAGCATAATTCTTCCCTCAATCATGGGTAAATCTCATTCTGAAAATTTCACTGGCAGTTTTCTTATTGCTTTGTATGAGGTAATTCGCATTCCAGCTAAAATCAACTCCAACTCTCTGTTGTAGTAAATCAATTTAGACCAAAGACCTGTCAAGTCTATTCTACCACATGAACCTCTTCAACTCCTTCCTCTTCAAGGCCCATCTCAAACTCCATCTCTCTGCCTACATATTTAGTCTTGCCACTGTTTTCATATATTACATTTTTGTAAAGTTCCAAAGAGACAAATATTACATTAAAAATTCTGTATGAATGATTGGAAATTGATAAGATCCTGTTTGGGCAGGCTGAGCAGATGGTTACTCTGGTTGGTGTGAGAGTATAATAAGGATGGTAGCCAAAAATGAACGCTAGTGAAACTGTGGAACAGACGCTGAATTTAATGACGAGGAACAATATTTGGTTAACTTCTTTTTTGTGTTTTGAAGATTTTTTTTGAACTGTGGAAGGATTACATTGTGAAGGAATTAGGAAGTTGCAATTACTGACTACTTCTGCTTTGGGATACCACATCCTTTTGTTTCAACCTATAAATAATCTAAGAGGTTGTAGATTTGCAGAGCATTTATGCCAGTAGGGATGTGTCCAACTTGCAGCACAAGCTGTATGCACTAACAAGCATCCAGTGCAAGGAATTTTCCTTGTAACTTCTTAAGGATGTCTTTGGTGTAAACTGTACCAGCAATTAATCAAAACTGTGGTATGGCCGTGCATGGTAAATACTAAAAGGATTATAAGGCAATATGAAGAGATATTGAAAAAAATGTTTTGTATTATGGATACTTGGCATATTATATTTCCTTACAACATAGAAGAAACATTTGGTGCACAAAATCTTTGCCGGCTCCCAGAACAATCCTATTCCTCCGTGTCATATGCCCATTAATTCCACTCATAAAAAGTTATCCTCTTGTCTTATCTAAATGATTTTTTCCTCACATGGTCAGTGATTCAATACCCAACTAACAGACCATTTCAGTGGAGGCAAATATAATTTAGAGTAACAATGGATATCAGCTGGTTGGGCAATTTCATTGCAGGCCCAAATAGACTAGGGGCTGCTCTCTACACGACGTTGAGGCTGTGAGACTGCCCCCAGCTACAGTGCTTTGTGCCTGTGAACTTTGCAGCGATTTACCCCACTAATATGATGAACTGAGTACTGAGGCTTTGGGCCTTCTCCAGGCTGCTCCAGAGATTTGGATCTAAGGACTCAATTTGGTTTGGAATAATGCTGCTGTTGCTCACTCCTATTGTTTGCATGATTTGTGTTTTTTCTCTTTTTCTCTGCAAACATTGGGGGTTGGTCCTCATTTTTTAGTATTGGGTTCCTTTGGGTTTCTTGCTTTGCGGCTGCCTGTAAGTAAACAAACCTCAAGGTTGTATAATTTATATATTCTTTGATAATAAATGTACTGAAATATCAGAATTGATCAGTAATATCCTTGCAATGATTACAACTGCCTTGTAATGTATTGTGTGAGTATTCGTGGCATCAGAGTATGACGTCAGGACGTCAGGAAAAATGGAAGTTTGGTGAATAAACGTTGGTTGTTCAATCTACACTGGAGTCTGAGTCACATAAATATTATATGCCTCATTCTCAAATTTTATAGGGATGGAACTCAATGTCTTTACTCTGTCTCCTATTTTGAATAATATACAAAGCAGCTTCGTGTGTTTCTGGCAATGTGGTCGGAGTTTAGGATACAATTATCTTGTGGCAAGTCCTACAGAACTCAGTGTTCTTTACAAGGTGCTTTCAGTCTATGTTTCCTGGGTAGATATATAGTATATTTTCCATAAAGTTATCTGGATGATTTTAAATGATAAAAATACTATAATAACAGCAATTTAATGTACCATTGTTTTGTAAAAATGAATTTTATGTTTGGCTCAACTTCTTCATAATCTCTAGGAGTGATAAGTGTTCATGTAACTTTGTGCACTGCAAGTGATTGGTTAATGTTTGAGTCAATACATCTCAATTTTAACAATTTTAATTCCAAACAATTCACAAATAAATAATAATGTGTCAATTATAAATGTGGATTTTCAACATCTCACAGTTCATGAAGAATGCAAAAATGGGGGGCTAAGTTTTTGAGCTGATAGTTCTGACAGGAGGGTCAGTCATCAGCTTTATGCCCATGACCCATGATATCTTGTTGATTGTAGTTAGAAAAACTTGGCCAGCATAGCCCCACATTTCCAATAATGTTCTTGGTGTTTAAGGCTCCCTGCTGTGTGAGTCAGAATATTACCCCTGAGACTAATGTAATTAGCTGTTTTCCTTTGGCTGTGAAGCTATTATCCATGTTGTTTAGCGCAGACAGATTTCTAAAGCATGTTGGAGAAGCCGACTCAAATTCTCTCGATTAAAATTTGTTTATATTTAACAACATTATTTGTATGCTGTAAACTCAAAAGTGCCACAAAATGAAAAAAAAAACACATCACAATTTTCCTGAATCTACTTTTTAGAGTTCACATAAAATAATTTCCACTTTACTTCACAGCTGAATAACACAACATCAACTTAACTGCAGGAGGTGGTCCCGGCAATTTATATATAGCTTTAAACAAATTTGTCAGAGACTAATAAAACTATACTCATTAACACTGTTCAGGCTGAATCAGCATCATAATAATTTATTTTAAGCAATCAGCCCCACTGGGTAATTCTTGTTAAAAATGGAACAACTTCTAATAATATCTCAGCAAACGTCTACCAAACACAGGTTTCCCTTCATACTTGTGCCAGATCACGGACTGTTGACTTCTAAGTAGATCAAAGGATACTTTCCCCTATTCATTACATTCTCTCCAGTGATTATTGCACAATATTCAATTACATTCACAGTACTTCAGCAAATGATACAATCCATACTTGCATGCAGCAGGATCTTGACAGCATTTAGGCATGTGCTGAAAAGTGCCAAGTAATATTTGTGCCACAGAAGTGCCAAGCATTGACAATCTCCGGAAAGAGAGAACCTGACCAACTACAAAACACTTAATGATTTTTATCATTGTCAAATACTCAATTCTGTCAATGGCCTAAGTGAAATATGTGCCAATGCGACTTCTTGAAATGCCTTCAAATATTGTATCAATTAAAAGAAAATTGTGGTTGTAACAAAAATGCCCAATTCAAAGCATGAGAGATTTGCCAACCTTTCATTTACATAAATACATCAGCTCAATTTGCAACTGCTTTGTATGCATCTTGAAGTCCATTTGCTAAGCAAAGCTAAAATATTGCACTTCATCAAATTTATTATCAATGTACATATTCTACCCTGAGATTAATTTTCTTGTGGGCAGTCACAGTAAATGGTAAGAAACACAAAAGAATAAATGAAAAACTGCACACAAAGTTGGACAAGCAACTAATGTGCAAAAGACAACAAATTGTATAAGTATGGGAAAAACATATAATAATAAAAACACCAAAAATAGGTAATAACTATTAAGATTATGAGTTGTAGAATCATTGAAAGTGAGTCCATAGGTTGTGGACTCAGTTCAGTAATTGGGTGAATGAAGTTATCCACTCTGGTTCAGAAGCCTGCTGGTTGAGGGGTAATAACTATTCCTGAACCTGGTGGCATGAGATTTAAAGCTCCTGTACCTCTTTCCTGGTTGCAACCATGAGAAAAGAACACAGCCTGGATCATGAGGGTCCTTAATGATTGATGCTGCTTTCCTGCGATAGCTATCCTTGTAGGTGGGCTCAATGGTGGCTTTACCTGTGATGGACTGAGTTGTATCCATTTCTTTTTGTTGGCTTTTCCTTTCAAGGTCATTAGTGGTTCCATACCAGGCCATGATGCAACCATAATATTCTTCACTGTACATCTTTAGAGGTTTGTCAAAATTTTAGATTACATGCCGAAACTTTGCTAACTTCTAAGAAGTTGTCATGCCTTCTTTGTAAAGGTACTTAAGTCCTGGGCCCTCTCTACTAAAGATTTAAGCTAACAACCATATAATGATTTGCAAACTCCCACGACAAAATTAAAAGAATAGATCAGAAACGCCAAAATATTTTGCTCATAATATTTCAATCAAAACTCCTGCAAAAACAGTTTTTCATTGGGTACATCCAAGCAGAGAATTGCCAGGTAACAAAGCGCCTCAGGAGTTAAAATTGTAAAACAACTGCTGAGAACTCAAAAATATCAGATTTGGCCTGACAGCTGAAACTTGAAATCAGGTATTATTGTTATTGGATTGACATTGGAGAAAGCTAAAATTGAACTCTCTATCAATGCACTAAAGACAGGTAATCAAATGCATTCTCAATGACATCAAACAAGTGGAGCACAGTTAATGGATGTGCTGGATTTGTTCACATTGAGAAGGATGGAACAGGGATAGCTGAGATATGGATCTACTTTTATTTATGGGATATGGTATTATTGGCAAGAGCAACATTTATTATAATCCCTAATTACTGTTGCAAAGGTCGTAGCGAGATAGCTACTTGAACACCAAAGACAATCTGACCGTGCTGCTAGGTAGGTGCTTCAGCAACTCTAATTTCTCTGACAGCTGGAACAATCAATCTATCTAGCCTTGAAAAAACTAACAAAAGGCAACTTTGGGTATAGTTGAACCTCTGTCTAATTATCTCCAGTGTGGCTTGAGCAGCTTTGGCAGTACGTCATCCTGGTAAAACCGTACATTTTGGCAAGAAACTTACTGTACCTCTGACATTTGGCCAAAAGTGTTTAAACATCTGAACTGTGGAAGTAAAGCATACTGAGACATGAAACTAACCTTTCATTGTAGCAAGCAATAATTACAATGCATGGGACCAATTATGCTCAGTTTAATAAAGTGACTTTGACTGAGTTTATAACGTCAAGGTAATTTAAACAAATACATTCTTTGCACTCTTTGATCCTGGCACAGGGAAGAAATTAGAGGAGATGAAGGATCACTGAAGGAATACAGCCACCTATGTATAAACAACATACACAAAATTCTGGAGGAACTCTGAGTGTTTCCAGTTCCTCCAGTACTTTGTGTGTGTTGATTGGATTTCCAGCATCTGAAGATTTTCTCTTGGATCACTTATGTTTAAAATTTGCTTTGGAAGGGATTGAAGGAAACAAAAATATTTATAAGGGGATACTTCAGAGTTTCTTAAAGTCTCAGAATGGAAGAAAAACTGGTAAAATAAAATCAAGTGAAAAATTAAATACTGCGAGTCCAAGAAAAGTAATAGAACAATGCAAGGCACAGCACCTTACTTGATGGCTCCTATGAGAGATTACTTGAGGAAGGCTTCCTTGCTTAGCATTCCAGTGATGGTAATCATACTTAGTGTCATGAAAGGTACTTGTGGAAAGCAGGAACTATAGTGGGGAAAGAATGCAACAGTTCGGAATTTGTAATAATTTCCAACACATTCTCTGCATATTTCTAATTCAGTGGTAGGAAAACAAAGAATTTTGCTCTTTGTGTTCTGTCAGCAAACATAAAAAGATACATTTCATTTCTTGACCTCCAAAGTGGAAAATCAAAATTACCCTATTGACTATGAGGCATGTTATAAATAAAGGCACTGAACCTCCTAATGCTCTCCAATGCTGACACATCACTGGGTTGAACGAAATGTGAAAATTACTGTTTTGATTCTACTTTATGTCATCTTGGTGCAAATTTCTTTAATCATTTTAAAAATGCAACTTATTAGTACATTAAAGTCACTCTGGGATGATTTGCAGAAATGCACTGCTCGAGAACTCGGAAGAACCGTGGGGTTCAGTTCTACTGCAGAAATAAGTTTACATCCAAAATAAAAGGATCTGAAAGGAGCCCATATTACTAAGTGACAAAAAACCTTCACTTATCTCATTTACTGATTCTAGCTACAGAGAATTTTTTTGATCCCTCCCTTCACATTTAAAAGTGTTGGGACCAAACATCCTGCAGCCACAAATCCACATTTAGGCCATAAAATAAAAGGACTGATTTTTCTCCTTTGGCAAACCGCCTCATCATGTAGGAGAAAAAACTGCAATAGATACATGCCCAGTTTGGGCCAACATTTCAGAACCAGAGACCACCAGCAATAACTCTGTGTGCAGGTCATAATGATGCTCTGAGAATCTATACTTTACAAAAGATGCTGTTGGATATCTTTTCCAGAATCAGAAGGAATTGAAGATTTTCAATGTTTAAACTCTCGTTTGTTCTGATCATTGTGGGGTAGGTTAGTAATAAGGCTATAGCTAATTCTAATTAAGAGTTAAGGACTAGCCTCCCCAATAATTTACTATATAGCTCCTCATAAATTTGCAACACTTTGTTCGAAAGATCAACAGTAGGTCTGTTATAAGCAAATTATATTTAACCACATTTAAAGTGCTCATAGTAGAAAGGGGTTAAGATCTTCTGCTGCAAACTAGAAGTTCAGGATATAAGTTAGTTATACCAGAAAATTCTATTTTAATACACACAAATATCACTGAAAATTCTTCAGCTTCACTGTTCACACTAAAGTAGAGATCAAACTAAAGTTATCAAAGTGAAAAATCTCTTTAGTTTCACAGGTACCAGTGTCGTTGCTCTTAGTTTATAACCCTGGCTATAAAGTGGCGATGTCTATTTTAGGGAAAATAATTTAAATATTTACTGTCATCATTGTGCAATTAGTTATACTGTATGCTTGATGTGAGTCTAATATTTCCTGTTACAGTTTTGAAACCCAGAGGGAAATGTGAAACAATTACGCCCGATTTATAGATTCACTCTGATACCTCTGGTGACATCATTTCTTGACTTCTATGCCCTAGGCCAATTTCCTGGCTGTGACAGCTGATGTATACAACAGTAGGAAGGGTACTGTCAGGGCAGGCGAGGTGGGCACATTAAAAGAGAAACCCGGATTCTCCACTTGGAGAGCAGAGACACAGAGTTTTTTTAGGGTAGCTGAGCAGCTGTTGGTGTCTAGGTATCAAATGAGGCTCTGTTAGGCAGGATATTTGTTGGATATGTGATGCATACCGTCTCTGTCTTTACTCATTACTGAAGGAATTCTCAGACAGCGGATTCATACAATACCTTCATTGACCGATCAACTATAATTGATAGCACATCCATTTTATTTTGTCCACTCACCTTAGCACAGGAACCAACAGTGGATTTTTGATTGGCAGATTAAAATGTTCACATAAAATGGGTGGTCTCTTACAGATTGTCATAAAAATGCACAAACACACAGGTTAGCTGCACATGAGACAAAGACAGATTTTTCTTCTATTTACAGTAATATAGCATCTTAATTTCATCTGTAGAACCTATTACCCCGATTCAGCATTTTGCCCGCATGCTCCTAATCGTGTCCTTGATGGCCTGGAGCTTGAGAGGTCCCTGGATATTCATTATGGGATGAAGGTAGCTATTGACTTGTAGTAAATAGCTTCTGAGAGGGAGCCAGAGCATTTACAAGATGTGGGAGGAACTCAGCTGGTCAGGCAGCATCTTTAAAGGGAAATGAACAGTCAGTGTTATGGGTTGAACTCCCTCCTTTGAGTCCAGATGAAGGATCTCGGCCCAAAATATCAAAAGTTAATTTCCCTCCATAGATGCTGCCTGACCTGCTGAGTTCCTCCTGCATATTGTGTGTATTGCTCAAGATTTGCAGAATCTCTTGTGCCACAGCATCCTGAAAGTGTGTACTTGATGTTGCTGACCGTTGAATGCAGAATCCAGAAAATTCACTGGAAGAATCAGTGAAGCAACATGAGTATCCTCTTCAAGAACAAATTTACACTCGGTTGGATCCCTTGGGAAGGCCAAAGCACTTGCATGGCCCAAGCTCTGTTACAGGAAGAGATTACCTGACAAGCAGAAGAACACTTAAAAGACATGCTCAAAAACCTTATTGAAATAGTAAGATCCTCACCAACCTTAGGACATCCATGACCACCCAGAGTAGAGAAGGAGCATTTGGGTTATACTGAGAACCTTGAAACCATGCATTAGGAGCACACTTCAGTGCCCTCCTTCAGTGATAGAAGGAGTGCACCACCTCACAGCTATTCACCCTATCAGCCTGATCCTGCCCTCTCTGGGGAAGTTTAGGTTGCTTCGTTGGCTTTTATCACCCACTAAGAACGTACAAAATTAAAATGGACAAAATCCATTCTTAATAGCAGGGAAAAGATGAAAGAACCTGAGACCAGACATGAATCAAAACTTCCTGGGAGTTGGAAGTTTTAAAAAGCCTGGTGACCAAAGAGGAAGAGAATGAAAAATCAATCTCCAACTTCCTCAAGTGGTCAACCAGTCTGTGTTACATAGACCATGTGTTATATGCAAAGCCTTTAATATTATTCCTCCCTGTCACAGAGGAGAGTGAAAACTTGCAGTAGGCACACTTTCTGAACTGTGCAGGATAGCTAAACGATTGCACTACTATCACACCAAAATTCCTGCAGTATCAATTGCTGATAATGATGTCATGAGCAAAGAAATTCGAATTTATCAGGTTGTAGGCAAAGAGTTAAACATATGTGTCCAACTCCAGCTGAATGGTAGCACAAATAACCCTGATGAAATTTTGGGCCAGCCTCTTAAGAAATTACTCCATAAAAATGTGCCCAAAAACTATACTTCTCTAAAATAAAAGGCTCTATAAACATTGCGAAGAAAAAAATTGCAGAGAGCATTCCATGGCATCATGGGACTTGTGTCATTCATATACCGTTTATAGTTCTCATCTCAATCAAATGCACAGGAAATAAAAAGAAAACCCAGGCTCGATCCTGGAAAATCGTGCCAGGTGTTCATTTGAATTATTTTTGCATCAAACAGGGGCCCTTAATGAGGCATGAAATGGAAATAATCAGTTTTGCACATAAAGTGCAGCAGACCAGTTCTACTCATCTATTTGTGTTAATTTTTTTTACTTGTGAAGTGTTATCAGCTCTCTCATAGAAGAGTAAGATATAACCCCCCAAAAAGAAATGCCAAATATCAATGTGCTAAGCCAAATTAGACCAGCTGTGACAATGGGACCCTGATAGAGAGAGATTAGGACTTCTAAACATTACTATGCCTGAATGAGTTGACTATTTGCAAAGTCGACACGCTAGCATGTCTTGCTAGTGCTCAAGCAATTGTATATGAGTGTATTGTATGAGTGTTATGCCTTTTCTTGTAAATTATGCTGGATGTGTATGAGGTGACCTGACCTCGGAGTTTGCATGTTCTCCCTAGAACGATGTGGTTTGCTTCTGGGTCCTTCAGTTTCCAAAAGATGTGTAAGTTAGTCAGTTAATTGGTTATGGAAAGCTGTTCCTTAAGTTTTGGTAATGGGAATAGTTGGTGGGAATGTAGATAGAATAAAAGGGGATGAGTGTGAAAATGATTTTATTCTACCTACATTCCTAGATAGGTGTCATGGTTGATGGACCGAAGGGCTTGTTTTCATATGAGTCTGTAACTGTATAGGAATGCAATGTGATTATGATTAAATAAAACTTATGAATGGCCTATTATAGTTATAAATAACCGAAGTTGTTCATCCCCAGAAAGGCTTAGGGTTTGACTGTTCAATATCTAGTTTAGCTGAAGAGGCTGTTTAAAATTTGGTCATTGATAACTTGTTTATTAATGTTATGTGTACCGAGACATAGTGAAAAGATCTGTTTTGCATGCCATCCAGATAGATCATTCCATACATAGGTATATTGAGGTAAGGAAGTTCGGCATGTCCCTGATGATCCTTACCACAACTTACAAATGTACCACAGAAAGCATTTTATCTGGATGGATCACTGTAAAGTCTGGCATCTGCTCTGCCCGTGACTGCAAGGAACTCCGGAGAGTTGTGAATGCTGCCCAATCTATCACAGAAAAAAAACAGCCTCCCCTCCTTGGACTCTACACGTCTTACTGCCTCAGGAAGGGAATCAAGGCCTCGGCAAGGTAGGTTGAAAGACCTAGAGTTCACTTTTAATCTGCAAGAGATCCATTTAAGCGGTTTATTAACAGCAGCTGTTCTTGAACCTAATAGTACACATTTTCATACTGTGGTATCCTCTGCCTGGGGATGACAGACATTAACCAGGGTAAAAGTGGTCATTATTTATGCTAGTTGCTTTTGTATATGTTGCTGAAGATTTCCAGCACCTGAGGAATCTCTCAATTCTCTTTTTTAAGCCCCTATCCACCTGTGCTGGCTCTTTTATTGACCGTCACCTTGAGATTCTTCTGTATACAAAATGCTCCTAAGTGTTCTGTCATGTGCTGTCTAATTTCCTTTCCATTTGACCTTTCGAAAGGCAGCACCTCACACTTGTCTGGATTAAATTCCATCTGCCATTAATCCACCTAGATTTCCAACTGATTTACTGTATATCCTGCTCTGTCCTTTGGCAACATTTCTCACTATCCTGAATCAACAAATTTTCATATTGTTTGCAAACTTACAAATAACTATTCAGCCATTCACTACTGTAGCACAGTGTTAGCTAGCAAATTCTCACAGTCTAATCACACAGTGATGCAATTCTTGTGAATTACGATTTGGTATTCAATCAGGTACAGCTCACAATCTGCCCTTTCGAACAGTCTTGATGGAATTTCTCTAGCCCATGGTCCAACTGAGATATCACTGCCCCGCTTTATGTACCTTCAGGTAGACAGTCTGGTTTTGTCTGAGCTATGGTGACATCGTAACTTTACCCTTTATTGAGTGCAGTACTTGAGTTTGGACTTAAACAATAGGTAATTGACCACGGTCATTAATCTATAATGAAAATGGCATAAGCAGAGCAAATGAAAAAGAATTGTAGACAGTATCGTGTGGAGTATCTGAAATACGGATTTATTTCAGCAGTAAGCAATCCACAGCAGCCAATGTGTCTGTTGTATGAAAAAGCTTTTTCAATTGAGGCAACAAAACTGTCCAGGCTCATTGAACACTTCAAGAGAATATTCTCTGATAAAGCAAACAAGAACTTGGTTTATTTTCAGTCACTTTGTGAAAACTTCCAGAAACAGGAAAAAACTTCAAAACACTTTTTCCAGCACCTCGCCACAAAGCAGCGATGATTTGTGTGCTTCATACAACTTTTCAGTGCTATTGATAAATCCGGAAAGCCCCATACAATTAGAGAATCTACCAGCAGGAGGGGAGGTTAAGACACCAGATCAAAGAATTAAAGCAATTCTGCTCAATAACAAACCTGTTCAAAGTTGACTAGATGAAAGGTCTGAGAGTGTGGAAGACACATTGTGCAATGTACTTAGGACAACAGAATTTGCTCTGCTGTTGGATGAATCGACTTTGCTAGGCAAAAGATCTTTGCTTCTTGGTTATGTTTGTTTCATAAAAGATGAAAGCATGGCTCAAGAGTTGCTATTTGCAAAGAAACTAGAAACAGATACAAAGGGGAAGTTAATATTTTGGGTTGTTGAGCAATTTTTTCAAAAAGAGGGACATTCCTCTCACCAACATTCTTGTTTGTGCAACAGATAGGGCAACATCAGTGACAGGACACCACACTGGAGTTATTATTTTCTTTAAATACTGTAGTTGTACCTAACATATTTACCATTTACTCTGTAATTCACAGGCAACATCTTGTCACAAAAATACCTAAGTGATCGGCTACACTAATCATTAAATATTGTTATCACATTGGTAAATAAAATCAAGTTCCATGTTCTCAATTCTCAACTATTTTCGAGAGCTTTGTATTGAGAATGATGACCAGTTTGTACGCTGGCTGTTACACATATAGAAATCAGATGGCTCGCAAAGGAAACAGCCTGTGATACTTCTATGTGCTTTTTGAAACTGTGATAAAATTCTTTGAAGACCTGAGAGCTACATTCTGTAATCAAACTCAATAATACTAGGCAAGACTTTGCTTATTTGTCATAATTATTTGCAAAGTTTAATGTAATCAATTTTCAATTGCAAGGAAATGATGTGAGTCTTATCAAAGTCAAATTAAATGTTTCCACATTTCTATCCAAGATTATCCTATTTAAGTGCAACATAGGCCATTGTAACTTGTTACAATTTCCAAGCCTCTCCAAGTTGGAAGTGAAAGAAAGAAAACCAGATGATGAACATCAACTGTACTGTGCCCACCTGGGTGAGCTGTATATCGACATGTCAGAGAGATTTCAGGATCTTCTCTGGTCCAAATTCCATATTGGGTAGTAAATCCGTTCCTGAACACTTTTAATGAGGAATTATCAGGAAGGATGGAGGAAGAACTGATCTCACTTCAAAATGACTTTGAGTTGAAGCAGAAGTTCAAAAAAAATATAATTAGTTGCAGGAAGAAATCTCTGAGTGCTATCCAGTATTGTGGAAAAGGTGAAGATGTTCTTTATTGCCTTTCCAACATCATATTCAGTGGAGCACGGTTTCAGTATAGTCACCCAACTTCTTTCAAAGCAGTGAAACATACTGCTAATTACTGAATGCTGGGGATCTGAGACTCCTTCTGAGTGACAGTCAGCCTGATGTTGAGAAACTAATATCACTGCACCAAGCCCATCCATCTCTTTGAAGGGTGAAGGAGTTATGAAGTAGTGAGTAGTTGGACTGCTAATGTACACTCTAAAATTGTTGATGAAAATTGTTTTACTGTATTCAAATAAATAAGTAATTTAATTTGTAGCTTTAAAAAAGATTTGAATAATTTTTGTAATTATTTGTCACCGCTTTGAATTTGTAGTTTCTTCTTTTCCCTGTGCATCATAAATCAAAATTCTTCATAGTTTTTATGTAATGGTCAGAAAGCCGGGGGGGGGGGGCACTGGGGACCAGGGCTTCAGTAACCCAAAGAGTTTTAGGAACTACTGCCCTAGCATATCAACACATCCCTTCATAATCTCACCATCATCCATTTTTTTTTCCTTGGTAAATATGGATGTGAGTTACTCTTCATGGACCTGCTCACCTTTTCTGGCTCCATGCATGAATTCCCTTCCTTTGTCCTTGAGTGCATTTACCATTTTCCAAGCATTCTAAATATATGAATAAACTGCCTTCGCATTCAGGCATCTGGTATTTTGGAAATATCTAATTTTTGGGGAGCTTGTTTACAGTGACCATGACTATATTTCAATAAGCTAGCAGTGGTGAAGGTAAACACCAACTGTCTTCTGCTCTTCTGTGTAGCATATGTACCTAAATCCTTCTGCTCCTCCACATTTCCTTGATTTCTATAATTTAGTATACTTTCCCTCAGCTTGTTTGCCTCTCCATGTATATTATGTTATGTACCCCATAACTGGGTTGCCAAACCAGCAGAAGTGGACCACTAGTTGGAAACTGGTTTAACAGCAACTAATAAAGTTTTATTAAAGAAATAAGTAACACAGTACTCTAATCGTAAGGATATAAATGCAACAGGTTAGCAACGATAAAACACACATGTACACAGAACCAAGCTCTATCGCAGTCTAGGGGTAAAATGATCAGTCTTAAGTGATACAGAGTTCAGTTCAGCTTAGTACAGTTCACAGTAATTGTTGTGCCGTTGGGGAGAGAGAGAGAGAGAATGCAAATTTTGATTCAAGCAGACCTTTGATGTTCTTCGCTGTTGGCTTTCGGGCGGATCCTTTTTATGTCTTCTGTGGTCACCGACTGTGACCCCTCCGTTCCGGATACGACCGTTCTTCCGCGGTGAACCCGGCATCCAGGCAAGGGCGGACACACACACCAGGTTCCGGCCGATCGTATCTTTTCACCCTGTCAGTCTATGGTCGGTTCCCTCGAACCAGACCTCCAAACTCCCACCAACTTGTGGGGGCACACCGCTCTTCCAGGGTCTTGTTATCTCGTGATCTCGTGGTGTGTGTCGTGCCTTAGCGAACCTGTTCTTTTTATCCACCTGCTGGGGTATCGCCTGTCCATCAAACTTCAAACAGTTCAGGTTCATAGCAATCGGTCTGTCAATATCTGAAATGTGTTTCTTTCTCGTTAATCTCTCTCTTCTCTCTTATTAGCATTTTGAATGTTTCTCCATTGTCTCCCTTATCTCTCTCTCATTAGCATCAATCTTTTGATAACTTGGTTTGTCGCCACAATTACTACACCCTTCAAGTGGAAATCCATTTGGTAGTTTTCTGCCTCCCCAATCAGTCCATTGAAGCTAAATTTCACTTCATTACAGTTTTTTGAACTATTCTTTCTATATGTAAATCTACATGTAAGTGTAGGGTGGTGGAAATTGCAGAAATTTCCAGCACGGGAGGAGGCTGCTCAGCTAGTTGTGTCACATTAGTTTAAAAGCAGATATTTTTGCTCATTCAATCACTTAATTTTTCATTCATAGCCCTGTAGGTTACTGCATTTAGTGCTTGTGAATATCTTTATTTTAAATGTGATAATGGTGTTTACTGTTACTACTCTTCCATATAACATGATCCACATCCTCACCATTCTTCCAATGAAAACCTCTTCCAATAACACGCCCCCCCATGATCTTCTCATAAATTGCCTTAATATACTGTATATCCTGTAGTTATTTGCAAGTTTCTCAGTACTGCTTATAAATTCCTTGTATGTAAAATGGGTATGTAATATTTTCTTCTGTTATGGCCCACTAGAAATGTTCTTACAATAAAATGAACTTTATAAATGAAGTTATAATTACATAACAAGTTCTCAGTGCCTATGTAGAGCCATCTGTGAAAGAGCATATTTCAGTTTAGTGAAGTACAGCAAAGCCCAAGTTCATTCCAAATCAATGGATTCCTTTTCTCAACAATTCTCTCTTCCCACGCTTCTATTTTTGCAGAAGAAATCATTCAGACAGTGTAAAGGCATCAAGGTTTCAACAGCCTGAGAATGGAAAACGGAATGATGCCATTTAACTGCATGCTAAAGGCTTGTCGTCTGAATGCATGTAGCTCTTATAACGTATAACTGATGGTTCAAATAGGAATAAGTAGGTATATTTCACCAATTACCATGACATTATTGCAAGATGGCCAAGGCTAGACAATGAATATACTTGACATCAAATGTCTGCCTACCAACTGGGCAGAATCTGAATTTCTCTAGCTGAGCTGGACCAGAGAATGAAGGGAAAGTGATGCCTCTACTGTGGTGAGCCAGGCCATTGCCGTTCTACCTCTGCTGAGTTGTTTGGGAACATCCAGACCCATTCGGGGAAGGGAGGTCTGTGATGGGTTCCACCATTCCTACCAGGTCATCTACATTGGGGTCATGCTGTCTACCTCCATCTGCTGGGAGAACGAGAACAAAAACATGTCCTTGGAGCCTTCAAGGATTCTGGCGCAGCAAGCAATTTTTGTGGATCTCGAATTAGCAAAACATCTTCAAGTTCCCCTGGACCGTCTAGACCAAATGGTCATGGCTGCGGCTCTGGGAAGATCTGTCGCCTCACTGCCCCCATCTGTCTACATATAGAACAGCATACTGATTCTCTCCAATTTCACTTTATTCATTCCTTTGAGTTCCCATTGATATAGAGGCACCCCTGGTTAGTACTCCACAACCCACAAACTGACTGGTCTGTAGGGTAATGTAGTTGGTGGAAATGTGCGTAATTCATAACCACTGACATTGAGCTGGGGTTTCATTTTAAAAGGTTGGTCCGAACGTGATGATGTAATTATGTAAAGGGTTTTTAGTGTGATTTGAGTTCTGTTTTTTTGGTATAATAAGTTTCTGAAACATAAAATACCTCCGCTGTTTTATTTGCTAAAACCTACAGTGGTGATCCTGATGTTCGAAGAGGATTCTAGAGTTATTGAATATGTCAGCCGATGCAGTTGCTTTGAAACTGCTGGAGTTTTGGGAGCAAAGTGCATTCACTTGGTTTGTACTAGTGGAGGCTCAATTTGCACTTTGAGAAGTCTCCACCAACAGCACCAAATATTTCTATGTAGTTGCATCGCTCAGCAACTCCACGACTGTGAGAGTGGTGAGTCTACTAGAACACCCACCTGAACTTGATAAATACCAATTGCTGAAAACTAATCTCTTACAGACTTTTAAACTAATGCCTAGGGTGCCGCACAGTTGGCCCAGCTGCAGCATTTGTAAGCCTTTGGAGCTAATAGACTACATGCTCTCTCCTGGAAGATCACTGTCCTTGTTTTATTTTTAAAGAACTCTTCATGCAGCAAATATCTGATCAAGTTCTCATAACCCTTGGTAATGCACCAGTGAAGGACTATAGGGAGCTTACTAAAATGGCTGATAGTCTACACACAGGCCTCCTCCTCTGTCTACCCCAATAAGCCTGGTCAGCAAGGCTCCCAACAGGACAATGATGGGCCAGTGCTTTTACCATGCATGCTTTAGTAGGAATGCTAGGAAGTGCCGACCACCTTGCAGATTTAACCATGTCAGCACATCGGGACATCAGAGGTCTGTGAACTCTGTTGTCTCCAGCTGCCAGGGTCATCTACTATTCATTACAGACACCCATTCAGGGCGACGCTTCTTGAGAGACCTGGGTGCTCAAGTGAGTGTGCTGCCAGCCTTGCATATTGATGAGAAGGCAAAGAGTTATGAAACCTCGCTGGAGGCCGCTAGTGGCAGCAAGATCCAGACTTAAGGGACATGACAGATGATGCTGTGCTTCAGTAGGTGATGTTACACATGGGATTTCATCTTGGCTAAAGTGGCTAGACACCTGCTTGGTGCAGATTCCTGTGTGCCCAAGGACTGATGGTTAATAAGAACTGTTGCCTTATGGATGTCAAGGATTGTGTAGTTAGCCTTCTTCCTCAGTAGGTTCACTACAACGACTCTGTCAAGCGTAGGCACCACCACATGTGAGCTTACTTGACGACTGGGCAAATTCCAAAACCTCAGCAAGCCCACATTCTCCACAACTGGCCCACCTGTCTATGCCCACGTGCATAGACTGGGCCTAGAAAAGCTAGCAACCGTGAAGGCTGAGTTTGCCAACACGGAAAGGCTTGGCATTATACGCTGGTCAAATAGCGCCTGGGCTTCACCCCTCCATATGGTCCCTAAGCCCGATGGTGATTGCCACCCAAGTGATGGTTACCGATGCTTTAATGAGGCCACCATCCCCAATTGTTACCCAGTCCTACACATCCAAGACTTTTGAATATATTTAGCCAAAGTAAGTAAATTTTTTCCAAAGTTGATTTAGTTAGGGGCTACCATCAGATGCCTGTGTGTACAGAGGACATTTTCAAAACAGCTGTGATAACCTCATTTGGCCTTTTTGAGTTTCTGCATATGGCGTTTGGGCTGAAAAATGCAGCACAGACTTTCCAACGGCTGATTGACTCTGTATGAAAAGACTTAGATTTTCATTTTATTTACCTGAATGACATACTTGTCATCAATGCTTCCAAATCCAAGCACAGATCCCACCTCTGTAAACTTTTTGAGCACTTAAGCCAACATGGGTTGAAAATTAACCCTGCTAAATGCCAGTTTGGGTTGTCAACCATTGACTTCCTCGGCCACCGCATCTCCACAGAAGGTGCAAAGTCCCTCGCATCAATAGTAGTTGGTGTTATGAATTTCCCACTGCCCCGCACTACTAAAAACCTACAGAAGATTTTAGGTATGGTGAATTTCTATCACTGCTTCATTCCGCGAGCAGCTGAACTTATGCTTCCCCTGTATAGTGCGCTTAAAGGCAATACCTCTAATGAAATGCTTGACTGGTCAGTGGACATGACCAGGGTATTTGATGGTGCCAGATGAGCTCTTTCTAACGCGACCCTACTGGTGCACGCGCTCCCTCTTACTAGCCATTACCACTGACATTTGAGACTATGCTGTAGGAACTGCACACGAACAGTTGTTCGGAGACATATGGCATCCGCCTGCCTTCTTCAGCTGCCAGCTTCATCCTCCCCCCACCCTTCCAAAAGGATGTATAGCACGTTTGACCGTGAGTTTAGTCAACGCCTATGCTGTCTTCCAGGATCTTATGAATGATGTTCTCTGATGATATACTCATCTTCTCCAAGACCTATCATGAACATGTCCATCATGTCTGGCAATGTTTACTCCAGAACCAACTATTCATCAGGCTGGAGAAAGGTGAGCTCCACGTCTCCACAGTCTCCCTCTCAGGTGTATTGACTCAAAGGAGAAACTGCAGATGGTTGCTGGCAAGATCCAGTTCATCAGGGATTGGCTGTAGTCCACTATGATCAAGCAGCTCCAGTGGTTTCTGGGGTTTGAAAATTTTTACTGTAAGTTCATAGAACATATTACACACACTACATATGACATACTACGCACATTACAGGTCCTTCAGCCCACAATATTGTGCCGACCATGTAAAGTACTCTAGAAGCTGCCTAGAATTTCCCTACTGCATAGTCCTAATTTTTTCTGAGCTCCATGTACCTATCTTAAGAGTCTCTTAAAAGACCCTATTGTATCTGCCTCTACCTGACGCAGGTAAATGGACTTTTCAACCCTAACTCTGCCTGTTCAGATATGTTAATTGATGGCATGCATCATGTATCACAGAATATCTGGGAACTGCTTCAACTGTGGAGTTCATCAAGAGATGGTTCTGGTGACTGGGCATAGATGGGGATTTAAAATTATAGGTGGCAGCCTATCTGCGCCTAGAACAAGGAGCCCAGATCCTGTCCACAGATCTGTCCAGATCTTATCCTGCAACCCATGTTCAGAGTGCTTGACATTTCCCAAGACATTGTTTCTGACTGAGGCCTCCAGTTTATCTCCCAGTTCTGGAAGGCTTCCTGTTGGCTCATTGAAGCCATGGTCAGTCTCTCGTCAGGAATTCACCCCCAGTCCAATGGGCAGAGAGAGGTCCTGGAGAAGACCCATTGCCCATTCCTTCCTTTCTCTGGTCCCATATCTCAGTGGATTTTATTTCTGGTCTGCCACCATTGCAGTGATGGTGGTGGATCAGTTCTCCAAGGCCTGTCCCCTTTGTGTCCCTACCCAAGCTTCTCTCAGCTCAGTATGTGGGCAACCTTATCCTGCAACCCATGTTCAGAGTGCTTGACTTTTCCCGAGACGTTGTTTCTGACTGAGGCCTTCAGTTTATCTCTCAGTTCTGGAAGGCTTCCTGTTGGCTCATTGAAGCCATGGTCAGTCTCTCCTCAGGAATTCACCCCCAGTCCAATGGGCAGAGAGAGGTCCTGGAGAAGACCCTGAGGTACCTTGTGTCAGGCAGTTCAAGTGATCTCCTGCCCTGGGCCGAGTTTGTTCATAACAAATCGGTGCCACTCTTCTACAGGTATGTTTCCCTTCAAGCGTCAGTTTGGTTATCCACCCCTTCTGCTTCCAGAGCAGGAGTGGGAGCCCTGTCTGTCGTTGCCAGCAGCAATGGAGGAAAGTGTGGACTGCCCTGCCGAAAGCCCCTCTGCGACAACAGAGGCAAGCCAACCATCGGAGGTGGCTGGGATCTTCATACTGTCCTGTTCAAAGGGTCTAGCTCTCCACCAAAGCTCTCCACCTCTCTGGGTTGTCTTGGAAACTGGTGCCACACTGGATTAGACCATACAAGGTTCTCCATTAGGTCAACTCAGTTACTTACCATCTCCAGTTGCCACATGCCATACCTCCCGTTTAAGGCCCGTCCTGCGCAGTCATCTGCTCCTGTCTCAAGATTGCCTCAGCTCCTCGCATCTTTAACAGTCAGCTGGCTCCAATACTTGGTGGATTCGGAAGGTTACAGCCCAGAGGAAAGGTCATAGGTTCTCTCCTTTGATATCCTGGACAAAGGACCTGATCGGAGACTTCCACTGTCACCACCCTAAATTTCCCTGAGCCATCAGGTGCCAGCAGTAGGGTAGGGGGGAATCCTGTCATGCCTCACTCTGACCACCTGGGGGTGCCAGAGTCCACTAAATTCCAATACTACCCCCCCCCCCCCACCTATTATTAGTTGATTATTTTCACCTGAGTCTTGGTTTAGTTGTCAGTACATCTGTTTTTTGTTTTGCTTCTTTATTTAAATTCCCTCTGCTTTTTTCATCTTTGCCCAGCTTTGTGTGCAGTGATTCTGGAGTCCTAGCCTGTGTTCTCTGCTAACCAAACCACAAGTAATTTTCTTTGTTCAATTCCATCCTTATCCCTGGTCTCCTTTGCAATAGGACCCTCTTGATCTAAATCTAGTCTCTTCTAGTAGTTCACTGATTAAAGATATGGACCTTCACCATAACAACCCTGATTCAAACCCAGCTTGGCAACCACCTCTGTTGTAGGTTCGTTAAGATCAACTGGACCTCTTTATTCTCCTTTCTTAGCCAATACTGAGCTCTGGGAACCTGAAGAAACACTTACCTTGCAAGGGAAGAAGCATACCTGAGCTTCTTCTGACCAGTCTGTTATTTCTAATCCATGTAGCTGCTACACTTGGAAGTGACATTAATGATGAAACAGCTCTCGCAGGCATCATTCGTTTTAATCTAATACTGTCGCAGAAAATGTTGGAAACACCGAGCTTGTCAGGCTGCATCCAGGAAGGGGAAATGAATTTAAAATTTTAGGTCAAAGGTACTTTGTGAAACTGAAATAAATGTCTTTAGACTGAAAAAAATAACTTCAATCCTCTTTCAGCAGATGCTGTACGTACTGATGAGTGCTTTCAGTACTTTCTGTTTTCCAGGACTTGCAGCTTTAAAAAAATAATTTGTGTTGATCCAAACTCCAACCTAAATTAATAAAACTTTTCCTTATTCAACAGATTTATACTACTTTAGTTTCCCCATACTCTAGCAATGAGTCTTGGTATAACTGCTATTTGCACAATTCAGGTTGCCACACTTTTATTATATAGGATGCTAATTTAGCCATTTCTATTTTTGTTGCTGAACTGAAGTGATTAGGGTTTTGCTGGTTAGTTCAAGAACTGAATGGTTGAAGGAAAATAACTATTCTTGAACCCAGTGATGTGGAGCTTCACGCTCCTGTACCTCTTGTCTGATGGTACCAGTAAGTAGTAGCATGGCTCAGATGGTGGGGATTGTTAATGGATGTCTTTTTGAGGCTTTGCTTCCTGGAGATACTACCACTGCTGGGAAGGGATGTGCCTGGATGTACTGAGCAGAGGCCACTAACTTCTGCATCTTCTTACTTTCCTGTGCATTTGACTTGTTATGTCGGACCATGATGCAAGCTGAACTACTTTAACCTTCTTGGAAGGTAAAGACACTAGTGAACTTTACTTATGGTTACATCTGTGTGCTTGGTCCAGGTGATCCAGGTTAAGTCATTCATATGTTAACATCCAGGAATTTATATTTACTGACTTTCTCCACCACCAAGTGAACATGTTCACCCTCCTTCCCCTTTCTGAAGTTAACAATCAGCTTTTGGATATTGCTGATATTGAGTGAGAAGTTGTTGTTGTGGCAATACTCAGCCCGTGATGGATACTTACTTCCTCAACCAGTGGGCCTTTTGGTTTCTTGCATAAAGGCATCCGTTAGTCTTGCGAGACCATGGATTTGTGCCTGGAAAGTCTTCACTCTCCAGGGTGCAGGCCTGGGCAAGGTTGTATGGAAGACCAGCAGTCACCCATGCTGCAAGTCTCCCCTCTCCATGACACCGATGTTGTCCAAGGGAAGGGCATTAGGACCCATACAACTTGGCACCAGTGTCTTCGCCGAGCAATGTGTGGTTAAGTGCCTTGCTCAAGGACACAACACGTTTCCTCAGCTAGGGCTCGAACTCACGACCTTCAGGTCGCTAGTCCAATGCCTTAACCACTTGGCCACGTTGTTTCTTGCAAGGCTTGCTTAAAATGCAAATGGAAAGCATAATCAGATTGAAGTTAAAAACATAACTTGCAAACAAGCTCTGTATAGAGGCTTTGACTTGCTGGCTTCTACCACGAGGCTAACTGCTCGAAATGTGCATTGTAAGACAATGGGTTATTTAATTTGACTCGTGTTAAAATAGACAAACTAAGTTGTTTAGTTCAAGGAAGCTTACAGACCAGATGGAAACAAGCATTTAGCATATCAATTGCTAATCTATTAATGTTTGGAGTTTTATGTACTCAGAGAAGTTAGCTTTACAACATTAATTATGGGTAGCTGAGGTCTGTGTCTCTAGAAAGCTTTTGGACCTTTTGTGTGAAAAGGATATATGAGGAAATATCATATATGTGTGACATGCCCAAGTGGCAAAGAAACTGTACAAATGTAGGGAACAGTTCAAGCTTATTAGGAATGGGATGAAGAATATCAAAAAGCATGATGAAACAAAAAGTGAACTGGAATGCATTCCTCAGGCATTTTTTTTTGCAACAGGCAATTTGTTTGTATTGTCGATATGTCTTTTTTTAGTTTATAGGAATTGTTCATGTGTTTTGGAAATGGTTTGTGCCTTGGAAGTCAATTGTGAGTTTAAAAAGTGGTTTAAGAATGTTGATAGGATTTAAGTGTGTATCGCTGAAAATAAATCAACTGTGTTTTAAAATACTCTGTTAGCTGGGAGTATCTTCTTTGTAGGGAGGAGGGAACCACTGGACAAATAGTAAGTATTGGCTGTTTGACTTCCTGTGGAGAATATACAGGGAACTGGTCTTTGAAGATTAGGTAGTTACAGTATAATATCTCTTCAGTGAGAGTGCTTGTGCTATTTATATCTGATAGAGCTTAAGTCCTTCATTTGACTTTAGAACTTCGTTGTCAGCAAACTCAATTCCATCACAAGCCAAGTATACTATCTCATTTGTATAAGCTGACTCATCACCACCCATGATTCATCCAACCACTGTGGTGTCATCAGCAAATTAAAAGATGCCAGGAGAGCTGTGCTTAGCCACAATCATGTGTATATAGAGAGCAGAGTGGGGGAACTAAGCAGACAGCCTTGAAATACACCTGTATTGATGATCAGTGAAGTTGTTTTTACCAATCTTCACTGATTAACATCTGTCAATGAGGAAATTGTGTATCAGTTGCAGAGGGAGGTACTTAATTTCTGGTCCAGTCTTGTCAATTGTCGTAACTGTCTTCTACCTTCAAGTTAAGGTAATTATCTCCACTATACTCTCCCACTACCTGCTTTCAAAATGCTGTCAATTATTAGATCCAATACTAACCCATCTCAGATTGGACTATCTACATACTGGCTCAAAGAACTCTCCCCAATCCTTTCACACTTAAGGACTCCAAAGTAATATTGAGAAATGTGAAATCCCCTAACATTAATAATCTATTATTTTATATTTTTTTCTGTGAGTTACCTACACATCTGCTCCTCTGTCTCCTGAACTGGGAGATCTTAGGTGCAGCCCCAGCAATGTGATTAGTCCCCTTTTTTCCTGCTCAATTGAAGGAGCTTCAATGATATCCTCTCCTTACTGCAGTATTAATCAATGGACTCATTGATTAAATCTGTAATACCTCATTCTCTGTTACATCCCTTGTAATGTCTGAAGATTCTATACTTGCAATGTTGTTAGTCCTGCCCATGTTGTAACACATCTCCATGATAACAACCACATAAAATCCCCAATCATATATCAAATAACCAACACCTTCAGTTCCTCTACCTGAGTTGTCAAGCTCTTTGATCGTGAGTTTGAAAAAGTTTTGGCAAGCTGTTACAGTGCATTTTACAGATTTATGCAAATTGTACTCATGTTGTGCTGTTGGTGGAGGATTATTAATGTTCTGTGTGTAGATTTGGAGACATTTAAGTAGGCTATTACCTCCTGAATGGTGTCGGGTTTCTTGAGCATTGCTGGAGGGGCACTAATCAAGTCAAGTGGAAAGGCTTCCACTACAGTCCTGATTTGTTGCATTGTGTCTTGTAGATGTTTCAAAGGTTTAGAAGAAGCAAGGAATGAGTTAATTTTTGGAGGATACACAGTTTCTGATTTGCTCTTGTAGCCAGAGTATTTATGTAGTGGTCCAATTAAATTTCTAGTCAGTGGGATGTTCACAGTCAGGTTACTAACAATGCTAATACAATTGTGCAATGAGTTCTTTGGGCCTGTGTGGGGCACCAAAGAGCACTGAGGCCCCAAAGTTTATAGAACACCTGACTTGGTTAATTATTGTTTAACAAGAATCGTTAATCGTTTAGAGTTTCTTGTGTCTTTCTCGAGTGATTTGCTCTTTGTGATGCAGTCTCCTGATACTTTCTGTTTAAGCTTGTTAAGTTTATTTTGATAGGCCCAGGATTCTGTGTTACTTGTATTACTTTAGTGGACACCCAATTAGTATTAACCGCATGGTCATAGTTTTGAGAATGTTACTTCTCGCAGTGTCAGTTGGTCAAGTTACCGATGTTCTTTTGGAATTATTATGAATAAACTCCCATCACTGTCTCAACCTCGGGGTCTGTTGTTCCTCATAAACTTAGTTAGAGTGGTTAGACTCTCTCTTGTTGAAAATATTCAAAGCAGAGCACATGATTAGCAGTAACATTATTTACCAACAATCAATTGCTACTGAATTCCATCTAAATTAAGGAATTTGAATTAGAAGTGAACATTGTCTTACCAGTACCATAAATATCTTCTGTTGTTCCAATTATAACTTCAGCCAGATGAATATTTTGTTCTTTATTTCTATTGACTTCATCTTTATTAAGTCACCTTGATTCCTCATTCAATCAAATACTGCCTTGATGACAAAGCTAGCCAGTCTGCCCTCATATATGAAAGTATTTTGTAAACATTTGTGCTAGGGCTGTAAAACATTTGGAATTGGATGGTCCTAGTGCGAGACCGACCTTGAGCACCGGTGAACAGACCTCACAGCCATTTCTACTCCTTTTGCATGGTCCTTGCTGATATATCTCTCATACATACGCCCTTTTAAAGTCTGAATTCTACACTAAATGCAAAAGTTTTGGCAGTGAATAAAGCCATCTTATGGCAGAAATAGATACCCTGTTTAAACTCCTTTCAGAACTGTGGTATCTTTATTTTATGAATGAGACACTGTTTCTTCAACCTCATGGTTATCAAAGGGACATGTTATTCCAACATTTTATTTTTAAGCAGTATTTTTAACTTAAATCACTGATGTCAGCAGCCATATTGGAGACATAAAAAAGGAACTTACCCAAGACAAAGGTGTACCTTGCTGTAGTTAAAGAACTGAAGAAAACCATCATATGCAAAGTAGTAAATATCATATGCAAAATTTAAAACTGTATTTTGATTGAATATCATGGTTGTTAATAGCATGAGTACATTTTCACTCAGAAAACTGAGAAAAGTACATGTCTGAAGAAATGTAAACATGAGGAATGCTGCAGATGCTGGAAATTCAAGCAACACACATCCAAGTTGCTGGTGAATGCAGCAGGCCAGGCAGCATCTCTAGGAAGAGGTACAGTCGACGGTTCGGGCTGAGACCCTTCGTCAGGACTAACTGAAGGAAGAGCTAGTAAGAGATTTGAAAGTGGGAGGGGGAGGGGGAGATCCAAAATGATAGGAGAAGACAGGAGGGGGAGGGATGGAGCCAAGAGCTGGACAGGTGATTGGCAAAAGGGATATGAGAGGATCATGGGACAGGAGGCCCAGGGAGAAAGAAAAGGGGGAGGGGGGGAAACCCAGAGGATGGGCAAGGGGTATAGTCAGAGGGACAGAGGGAGAAAAAGGAAAGAGAGAGAAAGAATGTTTGTATATAAATAAATAACATTTGGGGAAGAGGAATAGTCCAGATAGCTGTGAGAGTCAGTAGGCTTGACATCAGTAGATCAGCTGTCTCCAGAGATAGAGACAGAAAGATCTAAAAAGGGGAGGGAGGTGTCAGAAATGGACCAGGTAAACTTGAGGGCAGGGTGAAAGTTGGAGGCAAAGTTAATGAGGAAATGTTCATTTCAACAAACTTGAAAAATAAATACTCTTATGCATACATTAATAATGAAGCACATGTACATACAGTATTCCATTTTTGGGGGGATCTGGGGTTCTCTGGAATAGTCAGAATTTATTGCCTTGGAGAAGATGATGGTGATTTAGCTTCTTGAGACATTACTGTCTTATTTTGTGTTTTCTGTTTGGCAGGGTGTTCCTGATTTGAATCCAGCAGTGATGAATTTCCTCATCAGGATAGTATGTGACAAGGATGGGAACCTGCAGCCGGTTTTATCAACATATACCATTTGGCCTTGTCCTTTTTGGTGGTAGATGTTACCGATTTGAGAACTGCAATCAGAGTAACCTAAGGGAATAAGTGTAGTTCATAGATGGTGCTTACCAACAGCCACCATGAGCCAGTAGTGGAGAGAATGAGTGTTCAGAATATTGATGGATTAGTCAAGTGAGTTGCTGTTTGAGTTGCTGTTTCAGGATAGTGTCAAGCTTTCTGACAGCTGTTGCAGTTCCATTCATTCAGACAATCAGAGACAATTTCAACTTGAGCCAGGCAAGACTTGTAGATGGTGGAAAGCTTTGAAGTATCACAAAATGAGTAATTCAATGCAGATTTTCCAAACTGCCCTTAAGCAATGGTATTTATTTGGCTGATCAAGTTGAATTTCTGGTCAGCAACAATTCCTAGAAGATTGATTGTGTAATACAAAGAATTGACAAGGTCATTGAAATTTAAGAGTAAGTGGTTTTATTTTATTTTGTCATTATCTTGTGATTACATGGCATGAAACCTGTTAGGGTCTCTAACAGAAAGATAAACATTTAATAGAATGTTTTCTCCATTTTAGTCTGTTTTAGTAAGATCTATATAACTATTGGTAGTAGCATATTTTGCATCAAGATTTTATTTTTAAAGTAGGACCTAAATAAAACATGTTTCTCATGAAGTTCTTGTTGGATTTGATGTAGACTAATGCTTTTATTGTATTTTCCTTTTAGTTTTAGTTTTCTTTATGCGTGCTGATATGTTTGTATAATCAGCTGATTGTAAACTTCCTGACTTGTAAATGTTTCTGCAGTTTCTTTGTTTTCAAAGCTGAAGTGTGACTCAGTCAGTACCTTTTCATAGGCTTCTTATCAAAACAAGGTTGGACCGGTTTACAGTATAAGGAACAAGTTCCTTTCTTGCTTCTTTACTAGCCTTGTATGCTTATACAGCCTGACTTGTGCTATGATAAACATTTAGTTAAATGACTGTAGCCATAAGATCTATTCCTCATTCTTAACTTTCAAAGAACCTTCTGGACATCATCTCATGATCTAAAACCTCTTTCAGTATGTATATAAAAGTACATCTTTAACAAATTACAATTAAAAACTGAGTTTTATTTTTATGATCACAATATTTTCAGCATTTGCATGACTACTTACTGACCAACAAATTTTCGTTGTTACAATTCACTCTTTTATGTTAGAAGTCCCTCTACTGCAATTTCCATGAATCTTCTCCCTTTGTGAGAACTTTATATTCTTCAAATACTGGCCTTATAAGCATGCCCAGGTTCCAGCTGGCAGCCGGATGCTACAGCCCTACAATAGTTTACGGTCCAGTGCAGGCTCTGCTCACCTTCAGCATGACGTTGCACACTCAGTGCAAGGTATTTCAAATGATCAGGCGACGACTTTAGCAGCCCTGGCAAGTGGAACACAGAAGTCCCTAAGCTGTTTGTCACCCCAAGTGAAGTTTTCCTGACTGTACCTGTACTCTGCTGAGGGGCTTCTCACTCCTTGCTCCAATTTGTCCGCAGTTACACAGGGAAATGTGCTTGCTGAAGCAAACCCAATTTATGCCTGTTGCAGAAAGAACATCATTCCAATTGAATTTTATGCTTTAACAGTTTATTTCAAAGAAGTTTTTAATGTAATGATTCATTATTACTTGGAGATATTTTTGTATGTTTTCTAAATGTCAGAAATTTCCTGAAGTATTTAATGACCTTGATTGGTTTGACAGTGATCTAATGTACTGTAATTCTCCTTAAAATGCAAATTAACATATTAAATAAAATTGGGACAAAAGGCTGCAAGAAGCAATATACTCTCCAAAGAACCTTCAAAAGTCCTTTGCACAAGCCATCAGACTCTACCAAGCTCCATTATACACTGTATGGAAGACAGAGATGTTGCAATAAACACAGATATTTTATCTTTATTTGTGCCTCCAAATACTGTTTAATCAGAACCTTGAGGATTCAAGTCCTATTGCAGAGACTTGATCCTAAGTGATGAAGGACTGAGCTGAAATTACTCTATTTGAAGACTTGCATGCAAATTCTTATGCCAACTCAATCAGTTCAGTTAACATATTGGAAATACTGAAATAAAGCTAGGATTTTTTTTCTCAGCATTCTTGCCTGTTTTGATTTGATGATTTCAGAATGCAGCAAGGATTACAAAACCTGGTTATTATAACTGTTTCCGGATTGACTATCTGGCATGTTTGTACGCTTCTTTAGATACTAAGTCTGGCAACCTTCTTAGATGAAGACCTAATGAAATAATAGGCTAAGGATGTATAAACCAGTCTTAGCCAATTATATGGAGACTCAAGTGACTCCAGATTCTGGAATATGAAGCAACATATAAAACCCAGAGGAACTCCGTGAGTCAGGCAGCATCTACTGTATGGAGATGAATAGACAGTTAACATTTCGGGTTGAGATCCTTCATCTGCATTAAAAGATATCCAGGTGGACAGGATGGTGAATAATGTGTTTGGTATGTTTGCCTTCATTAGTCAAGCCATTGAGTATAGAAATTAGCTCAACATGTTGCAGTTGTACAAATCATTGGTGAGATCTCATTTGAGGTATTGTGTGCAGTTCTGGATTCCCTACCTATAGGAAGAAGGTCATTAAGCTGGAAAGGTTTCAAGAAATTATTCACAAGTACGTTACTGGGACTGGAGAACTTGAGTTAGAAGAAGAGGTTAGTTAGGCTGGGACATTTTTTCCACTGGAGCATAGGAGGCTGAGGGGTGACCTTTCAGAGCTATATAAAATCATGAGGGGCTTGAGTAAGCTGAATGGTCATAGTCTGTTGGTTATGACTATTTTTTAAAGAGTTTGAATTATTTATTTTGAGAAACATACAGTACTTTAAATGTTAGATATTAAGTTTCAAAATATGATTTCATTGTAATGCTTAAATCTAAATAAAATAACGTAAACTAAAAATCTCACAACTTTAATGTAAGAAGAAATATTTCAATACAGTGTAGTCACCCAGATGGAAAGACTATTATGAGCAAAAGTACATTGAATTTATCATAAAGATTGATGTTGACCATGCCTTGAAAGAATTTTGGAAAATTTATATTAATAGCTAATATTATTAACTGCCTTCATAATCAGAATATGTATATTCATTTGAATGGGAATTAAATAGCTGCTTAACAAAGTGGAAATCTGAGGGGTGTGTACAGTTGACATAAGAATAGAATGGAATTACATGACATGGAGGAAAACACAGCTGTAAAGTTGTGGTGTCATATTGTCTGATAGCACACTGACAATTAACTAACTGCAACAGTTCAACTGGTAATTCTATCGATCAAACAATTGACTAGATAATTATATAGCAAAGCTTTCCATTGTATTATTTTCTTTTGATATTTGAAATGCTGTCATATCATTCTGATTGTAAAATGATAAACACAATAATGGCTTTGTAATGTTAAACAAAAATAAATATTACAGTAGATTTTACCATAGAGAATTACGTTATATATTTAAAACTATATGGCATGATTTTGAAAATTGCTGATGGGTAAAGATAACTGGGAGCACATCTACAGAAAAATATTAAAATAAGCAGGGGGATTTGCTTAGGTGACTAGGACACCATTTGAATTATTTGGGCTTAGAAAAACAAGTGTAGAATGTAAAGACAATCCCATGAGAAGAGTATAAACCATGGGTTTGATCCTGGAGTGTTGTGGATAATTCTCTGCACAATTTGAAAAGGCATTGAAAGGGTAAAGAAGATGTTTATAGTATAAGGAATATCAGATAGAAGGAAAATTTGGGCTGTTCTTGTTCAAAATTTGAAACCACAAAAGAGATCTCATAGCAATTTTCAAAATGCCAGACAATTTTGAGAAAATTATACAAATTCCACTAGTGAGTGAGTGAATGATTATAGAGTTAAATCCATTGACGAAAGATGAGCAGATTTTTATCAGTATCTGATATGCTCCATCCTGAAAAGCCACATTAGTTCAATTAGAAGGGGACATACAGGTCTGTGAATAAGTAAAAACTGGAAAAGGTATGGCAATCTTAAGCATTCTTATTGTTATAACTTTAACTACACTTCAAATACACTTTGCTGGCTGTAAAATACATAGCTATTAGAAGATATAGAAGTGAATGTTTTGTTAATTGATTTCTGTAAGTTAGATATTTCATTTTCCATTGTTTTCTGTTTTGTTTTATTATTAATTCCATTTCCCAACCCTTCTTTAATTCTTCCCTTTCTATTGCTTTTTACTCTCCCACTTTTTTCATTTTCCCTATTCATGTCTTTCTTTTCCTTTCATTTAGTTTCTTTTCATTACCCTGTTCCTTTACCCACCTTTCCTCCTTTTCCATTGTATATACAGTACTATCCATTAATTCGCTTATATTATTTCTTTTCTGTTACCCTCTTTTCCTTGCATCAACTTATGCTTTCTTTTATTATTTACTTTTCTTTCCTTTTGCACAGCCTACTGCTTGTATCTTACCACTGTTCTTTCTACTTCAGTTTCTGCATTTTTTTCATTCCATCTTTTTCTTTCTTTCCTCTGAATGTAATGTTATTTCATTTTTTCTTCTTTCCTTTTAGTCCCTCCCCTTTAATTTTCTTGCTACAAACTTTTATCTTCTTTTTTCCTTTTCTTATCTTGCCTTTACTTTTATTTTTCACCTCTCCTGTCCATTTTTTTATTCCGATTTCTTTGCTCTCATCATTTCTCTCCCATTTCCTGTTTCTTCTCTTTCTTCCTTACCCTCTTCTCATTTGTTTCTTCTTTGCTTTTCTTTCCATTATTTTTATTCCCCTACTTTTCACTCTGTGACTCACTTCTTTTTCTTTATTTTTCTTTTCTTGGTTTTCTTCCACCCTTCATTTTTTCCCTTCTTTCCATTCTCCCTTTCATTCCAGATAGATTCCTAGAATGGGAATTTCATTCTTTTGGAAGAGATTAAATAGATTGGAACAATATTCTGTCAGGTTTAGAAGGATGATAGACAAACTTATTGAATTGTACAAACTTCTTATGCAGTTTGATGGGTTAGATATGCCATTGATATATGCAATATTTCCTGACATAATGTATTCCAAATATATTTTTCTATCCACTCCACTAACACTTTTATTAACTTGGTAGAACTTGTCTTCACCCTAACCAATTTCTCTTTTGGTTACTCTTAACCTTCTACAAATTAAAGGTTAGCCAATGTATTTGCATGGGCCTTAGCTACATCAGTTTTTTATTTGCTACTTGGAACAGTTGTTGTTCCAAACCTACTCAGGAACTGCTCCAAAGCTCTTGCTTTGCTACATTGATAGCTGCATTAGTGCTGCTTCCTGCATTTCTGTGGAACTCACCAATTTTGTTAACTTTGTCATTAATGTCAATCCTACCCTCAAATTTACCTGAACAATTTCTGACACTTCCTTTCCTTTTCTGGATCCTTCTGTCTCCATCTCAAGAGGGAAATTACCTATCAATATCAGCTATACACCTACTGAGTCTCCAGACAGACCTTCTCAAGTATAACTCCTCTCACCCTTTGTCCTACAAGGATGTCATCCCCCTTCTCTCACTTTCTCCATTTCCACTGCATCTGCTCTCTAGGTCTTCTGCAGTGTCCTCCTTTATCAGAAAGTGTGGTATCCCCCCACTGTAGTTGACGATTTGAGTCCTCACACAGATTTCTTCCATGTTTTCACCTATCTACTCTGGTTCTCCTTTTCCTAGACAAAACAGGCATAGAGTTTGCTTGGTCCTCACTTTTCAGCCCCACTATCCTCCACATAGAGCATGTCATCCTTCACCACTCCCATCAGCTCCAATGGGATCCTACCATCAGCAACATCTTCCCCCTTTTGCAGAGACCACTCTCTTTGTCACTACCTGCTCAACTCATTCCTTCTCGCTCAACCATCATCTGGTACTTTCTCCCATAACTGTGTATGAGATACAAAACCTGTTCCTAAACTCCTCCCAAAGAATCATCCAGGGACCTAAAATGTTTTTGCAAGTGAAGCGGAGATTCATGTGCATCTCATCAAACCTGACTTACTGCATTTTTTTTTGTGCTCACAGTATGACATCCTCTACTTGGGCAATATCAAGCATTAACGAGGTGACTGTTTTGCAGAGTACCTGCACTGTGTCTGCAATGGCAGTCTTGAGCTTCCGGAATGGATGTCATAACAACTCCCCTTCCCTTTTCCACACACGTCAGTCTGGTTTTGACCTTCTCCTCTGCTGCTGATCTGAGGCGAACCACAATCTAGACGAACACAAACCCATATTCCACTTGGCATCCCAGTGGCAAGAAGAGTGAATTCCACAATTTCAGGTAACCCACTCCTGCTGTATTATTTTTCTATTACCCCCAGTCCATTTCCATGTATTCATCTTTTCCATCCCTTCTCCACCTTGCTACCAGGGATCAACATCCCACCAACCCACCAACCCCCCCCCACCCCCATGTATTCCCATCTACTTATCATCCCTTTCTTAACTGGTTAATAAATATCACCTACCAGTTCTTATCTCCCCTCTCATTGACTCCTCCTGCAAATTTTTCTTCTTCTTTCCTTATGTTTCCTATTAACTGCTAGCCTTTGTGGCGACACTCGTTCTTCTCCACCTACCTGTCATTCTCCACCTATCTATCATCTACCAGCCTCTGTCTCACCACTCCCATTCAATTTTGACTATTTTCCCTTCATACTCTCAGTGCCAATACACAATCTTGACATGACAGTAACCATTCTGTTACCTCCACAGCTACTGCTCAACCCCCAAACTCTTCCAGCAATTATTATTTTTGCTTTAGGTTCCAGAATCTGCAGTTTCTTGAGTCATGATGTTTGTCCTGCTGGGATTCTACAATGGGGAAGTCACAGTCTCAAAGTATTGAACCAACATTTCATGGCAACAATGGATAGCAATGCTTTCATCCAAGCAGTAAAGAATTTTGGAATATTTGACCTAAGTGGGTCTTGGAGACTCAAAACTGAGTATATTCAGGGATAGGATGTTTAGAAAATAAAGAAACCAAGGGCTAGGGAATGGTGCAGGGAAGTAATACTGAGGTGAAAATCAGCTACTATGAATGGTGAAGCACGCAAAGGGGATGAAAATACTGTTCCTGCTTTTATTTCTCATCGTCTGTTATAGTCATCGAGTCTATGTCAGTAGGCTTATCCTTCCCATGACCCCACTTACTTTCCGTGAGACATATTTTCTCACAGTTGAGATATAGAGTTCTGCAGATGCTGCAATCTGAATCAACATATCAGGTGCTGAAGAAGCATAACAGACCAGGAAGTATAATGGAAAATAATTGACATTTCGTCCGAGGGTCTTCAATAATCCAACTGTAAATTGAGATTCCAACATAATTCCTTCAACAAAATATTTTTAACAAATCAATGATAAATCTTTTCACTCCACTCTTCTCTAAATAACGCTCCTGGTCATACATACTAAAAATATCTCCAGAACAGATAACAGACTGAGGAGCCTACAATTCTCTTTTGTTTCTTGGTCTCCCACATTTTGCAAATAACCTCGTTGTGTTTACAGTATTCTAACCTAAGATAATGGGCAAGACACCTTAAGCAACACTTTGAGCAAAAACAGTATATTTTGAAATTATGTGAAATCCATTCCAAAGCTTAACATTCATGTCCAACATTTACAAGTTGCCAATTAAACAGTTTTTAAAGAAAGCGTTTCCCCAAACCTACACAGAATATATTGAAAATATTGCAAGTTCACAAAATAATATTTAAGTATAGCTGGGCATATAAAATATTATGTCAATCTGTGATCCATTTCTTTTTTTATTTAATGCCAGGCCTACTAAATCTGTAGGAATTTTTTTTTGCCATAGCCTGGCACAACATTCCACAACCATTTCAACTTCATTACAATTGTTTAAAATCATGTTTAGCCCGAGCCCTAAGTTACACCAGGAACTGACTGGATATGGGTGGGGTGGGGAACCACTCTTAAAATAGCTTCATACAGTTGATTTCTTCTTGTTTCAACAGTCAATAGCCAGGGAAGTAAAACAAACATTACAAGTCACCCAAGACAAATGGATGGATGTAAAAAACTGGTGTTATTATTAACTAATAATTTGCGTTTAGAACTAAGTGTTGAATTGTAAATTGATGTTACAGATTCATTTTCACAAAGTGTTGCACCTCTTCCAATTAATTGATTTTTACAGGAATAGGAAAATCAAGCCATCATACTTTAAAAGAGGGAACGGTCTAGACTAATCCTGATAACTGTGTGAAAATAAAACAGTCCCCTCACTTAGAATGTTGCGGTTCAAATTACAGGCATCTGCATTTACAGTACAGTAATGGTTTTCCATTAAAGAGTAGTACCTCCATAAGAGAAATTAACATTTTTAAACAAAACTCATCGTGGCTTTCACTTAAATTGTTAGATGAATGTAGCAGATGTTTGCTAGATGTGACAAATTCTCACATTCTAGAAATCCATAAGAGAACAGAGACAGTGGTATATACAACATGTAGATGCTTTTCAGGAACAACTACACCGAGGCTCAGAGAATGTTAAGAATATATTTTCCTCTTGCAAGTGGAGGCTGATATTCTTCAGCATAACCATCTGTGAAATGAAGGATTACAATTGCAAGAGACCCAGCGCAGAGTTAACTCTCTCCAAAACCATAAAGTTTGCTTCTTTCCCTGCAAAGAACAATAAAATTCAAGAACCCCTTTGGTACATCACTGTGAAATCTATTGATTTCCAACGTGCTTCTTGAGGTTCCCATTCTTTCAATTGATGTTAAGATTTGGGTGTTGCAGTTTTATTAATGTATCATGCCAGGAACCGAAATGGTAAAGGAGATCATCCTAAGAAAGTTAATTTTACTTGATTTTTTTGGCAAAAAACAAGTGATTCTCGCTTGAGTCTTGAGAAACAAGTAAATGTTACAGACTGAAGTACCATGACTCGCGTTTGGGCACTAACTATGTAAAATGTCACTATCTTCAATAATCCAGGTCATATGTCGTGAATTCTTCCCTATGGTAGTATAAACAATTCTTCCATTTATAATGCTGGGTTCTTTCACTTTTATCTATACTAATAGAAATATTTAACATCACTACTTTGCAGTAGAGGAAAGGCAAATAGGAGAGACATAAAAAGAAGTTCGGGTGAAGGATGTTCCCCAGCACCAATTGATAAGACCCATTATAACAGTTGTAGTAGGCCAACTAGCTGTTTTGCCTCTTCAACATATTCCAAAAAGCAAATAAATTAACCCTGGAATGCAATCACTATCGTAATGTAATTCCACGCAACGTCTTAATTACAGTCCCAATGCAGGATCTTGACTTTTTTTTCCCAAGACAGATGCTGCTCGACCCACTGAGTTTTTCCTGTAAGTTTTTTTATGCTCCAGATTCCAGTGTCTGAATTCTCTTGAGTGTCCATCTTGATTACGGTTAGCAGAACTGGCTATCTAATATAGTTTGAATCATGGAGGGAAGATGAATTGATTGGAATTAACTTGAAGTTCTTTTCCCACGTGATCAAGTTTTCTAACTACGTCATTTGGTATCAAAAAGAAGCATTTCTGCAAATTGAGTTTTTAAAGTTCTTTAAAGTAATACTTTGTACATGGAAAGTAATGGGCAAATTGAAATAGCTCGAAAGATACGGAATCGTGTAAAGCAGTTTCCAATTCCTTTCCTATATCATCGTCAATACAATTAACACTGCACATTGCATGCGTTAATACTAACTGTTAGAATTCAAACCCGATTACTTGTTGACGCTTTATTTTCCTTAAATCTACATCGAGCTTCACACGGAAGTTAGTCATCCAAAACGTGGCTGACTGAGCTGGACATACAAGCATCCAATGGTGCCCCCACTGCAACGGTAACGCCAAACCTTCATTCTTCCCGTCCGCTTCACGCCGCCCACTGCTACTTTCCAGACTAAAGTTGAATCCCTACTTGAAGAAGAAATAATGAGTTCTATCACTTGTCTGTGACACGGGGTGCTGATTTTTTTTTTCTTAACCCCGTTTTGTACACTTGATTACTAACAGAACCCGCCCTGCAACTTTGTAAATGAGCAGCGTACCTAGCCGGACACATCCACCTTTGGGAAATTGTAGAGGAATGTGTCTCAGATTGTAGAATGGTAAGCTTGCGCTAATCAAATAGTGCATCTAGTTGGTGCATTTCCTTCAAGGGCAAATCCCGGTGACAGTGGACCTTTTGGTGGTGGTGTATGTGTGTGTGGTTTAAATCCTGTTCGGGAGTGCTGTGAGACCACCATGTCCGCCGATACAACCGGGTTCCTGGCTGCGAGGAAGTCAACGCACTCCTTTGATGCTGGATCTGGAATGGAGTAACGCTGCGCTGCGCTGCCGCTGCCAGTTAGATTCCCAGAGTAGCATGCGAGAGAGAGAGCGAGAGCGAAAGATACAGACAGACAAAGGGAGAGAGGGGCAGGTCCTCCAGCGAAGCAGGCGAGTTGAAATGGCGCGACTTGCGCCATTAAATGGACAGCAAAGAGTTTTTTGTTGGGGGGGGGAGGGCAGTGAAAGAGCCCTGACCAATCGCTCATGTGTTAGACTGAGTATTGAAGGATGATGAACTGCAGTAACTTGATGGGAACTGGTCGGGAGCCTAGGCGTGCACTTGTTTATTCAGTCGGGTTGCTTGACAGAGAGGCTGCACTTCGAAACGCCCTTTAATTTGTGAGTGGGGCATGGCCACGCTCGCTGTGTGAGGTTGACTCGCTACCAAAGGCTGTCTCCCGCTCAGCGTTCAGTAGAAATCTACTGTTGTGGCAGCCGGTCACGAGGCAGCCAATGGGATCCCCGTGTTGCAGCGCGACGCCGAGCACAGGGCGATCCGCGGAGGCAACTGGTGCAGCCCGCACTCCGCACGTCGCCATCAAATGATGAGCGCACATTGCACGCCGTTCAGTGAGGCTAGAACGTTGCAGTCATGAAGTAAAACGTATTCCCGATGTTTTACAAATAATTTCTCTTTTTAACACCGTCGGATGCTTCCGTGCAGACGCGCTTCCTTTCCAACCTATCTTCTCCTGTCGTGGCTATCCCCCTGACATTTGAAGACTTCCTCTATCTTTTTCTCCCTCCTGAAATCTTGATTTTTATTTTGTGTGATAAAATCTGAAATACAAGGAAGATTGGAGCATATAATGGTTGGGAACGGGTTCTTCTGATTGCGGCTCTCTCTCTCTCTCTCTCTCTCTCTCTCTCTCTCTGGCGTTGAATTTTTTAAGTTGGAAATTAATTAATTCTGATCATAGAGAATTCAAACATGAAACCGGCAATATATTAAGCTGTAATGGCATCAAGTGTGTGGGTTCTCTAAAGTCAATAGTGGCCACATTGAATGCATTTAATTTTATGTGGGGCAATTTGTGCTACTGGTATCAATTTTAATGATAGGTATCATGTAAGAGATACTTAATTTTTAACATTGCAGGATTAAGGATTATTTGTTTTATTAATTGGTATCCATTTTCAATAATTGAACGTCCGTTGTGATTTTTTTTATCTGGAATTGTTGCTTATGTTCAAACCTTGTGAACTCATACAAATAACCATTTAAATCAACTTCTGCCGTGCATAAACCCATTCAGTTGCCAATTTGCCCAACTTAATTCAGTTTATTTTTATTGGTACCACTGCAAACTTGTCGTGAATGTTGCCAATTCTACTGAAGGGTATATTTGTTTGACAACATAAACGAGTAAGAGTGATCAACTTAAGAGTTATAAAATTTTAAAATATTTTGTTTGTTTAACAACCTGCAATTTTACTGTTCATTTGTCGCTGAAGGATGTCACTGCTTTGCATTCTATAATCCATTTAGCTTCTCTGTTGACCTTGTTCTCATATTACAGCGTTGTAGGTTTAACACCAAGTATACTAAATCATTTTTAACTAGCTATTTTAAGAAGGTATAGGAAAGAGTGAATCAATCATCAGATAAATTTCCAAATGTGCTTTGTTTCACTTGACTGCAGCAATTTTAAATCATCACGCAATTTCGCTATTCACTCTGAATCCCCTAAGAAAATGCCCTTGTAAAACCCCAATAACATTGACTTTTTTGAAGCGTGTTTTGCTTGTCACTGTGTTTATGTGTTTGAACCTTAGATTCCCCTATCAGTTAACACTGTGCATTAAATGCACAATCACTTTTCACCCTTCTGAAATGAACTAAATTGGCTTTATTAATGTTTTACCCATCTACTTTTACAATTTTCTTGATGTTAATCATTTGACTATCTAGCTCTATGAAAAGAGATCATTTTTGCATTATTCCTTGTTGTTTTTGTTCTCTGAAGCACATTATTTTGCAAATTCTATGTAAATTGTACCTCACATCTGTTTTGCCTTCAGTTAATTTTATTGATCTGTCAATGCCCTTCTGAATTTCTTTATAGTGTATTTCACTGTTTTAAATAGCTGCCTCCTGTAATGCACTGTGTGTATGTTTGTATTCTTCAGCAGTTGTAGTCCATCCACTTCAGGGTGCAACCTGTTGTGTAATCAGAGATGCTCTGCTGTACACTACCTTTACAAAGTATGGTTATTTGAGTTACTTTCACCTTCCTGTCCGCTTGGACCAGTCTGCCCATCCTTTTCTGATCTATCTCATTAACAAAACGTTTTCACCCACAGACTGATTTTTTTTTGTTTCTTGCACCATCCTCTTTAACCTCTAGAGACTGTTAATGCATGAAAATCCCAGGCGATCTGCAGTTTCTGAGATACTCAAACCACCCATCTGGCACCAACAACCATACCATGGTCAAAGTCACTTAGATTACATTTCTCCCCCATTCTGATGTTTGGTCTGAAGAACAACTAAATCTCATCACCCTGTGGACATGATTTTATGTACTGAGTTGCTGCTACATGATTGGCTGATTAGATTATTGCATTAATGGAAAGGTGTATAGTGGTCACTGGGTGTATTATACATCATATTTTGTGAACACAATTTTTTTTCTGTAATGTTACTAATGCTCTTTGAAATTCCCTGCAGTATGGATATGGTCATGTGAAAACAAAAGTGAACTTAAGAACAAAAAAAAATCCTTTTCCATTGGTCTGATCATTCTACCTTGCATCAATAAATCAAGTTCCTATTCAGCTGTCACAGTTATTTTGTATAAAGTCATATTTTGTGCAAATGCCCAATCACTGAATGGCAATTATTGCTACAGCATATTTTCAGAGCGGGAGGCCAGATGGACTGAGCCACTATATTACCTGGGCAAGCTTCTGACTTCTGTGCAGCTCATTCCGCCACAGGGGGCATGATATGTCCCTGCATTCACATTGTTGGGTGAACTTTGGTGGCTTGGTCAGTTTTGTTTTCTGTTGGGTTAAACAATAGAAATGTATGGGGTCTGTAGCTCATCCTAAGTGTAAGTAGTGAGAAACAGAAATGTAGAAGAGAAGCAGCTACAGCTAACAGCAAAATCTGCTTACATATTCATCCATAAAGGGGCTGTAGGGACTTACTTTTGGTCTAGTTACTGATGTTCACTTAGCAGGGTAGTGACCTCTAAATAAAATGATAGCAGGGTGAATGCTAAACATTCCAGACCTTAGTATCTCTCATCCATCACAGAAAGTAGTCTTAATTAAAAATATGAAACGTTTTCATTGGTTGAAGAGATGTACTTGTTTGTAGAATTATTTGATTCAGTAGTCCGCTGCATGGATTTTAAATTCCAGATCAATTAATACTGTGTACATTTATATTTGACACAGTCCGGATGTAAAACCAGATTGTCAACTTCCATGATGCAGTAAATAGATAAATGCTATTAACAAAACAGCAGTGACTACAACAAAACAGTCCTCAGATATCCGATTACACGTGACACACCAGGACATGACCAATCTAAGTCATTGAGTTTAATATTGCAACATATTATTCTATGGATTATGGTTTATGGAATTTAGCTTGCAGAAAACACTTGTAGCTCTGAAACAAGAACATTACAGTAGTAGAAGTCCCAGTGAGGAAAGTTTTCTATCTGCATTCTTCACAAACAGCAAACTTTAATGAACTGTGCTTGTTGAGTTGGAGAACCAAATTGATGGAGAAATGCAGTTAACAGTGGCAACATCAGTGGCTCTGAGTGTTGATTATATGACCACTTGTGCATGTCAAAGTGTTTAGTGGCACAGGAGAGACTGCAGAGCTCTCTTGGAAGTTGGGAAGTTCAGCAAGATTGTTGAGTTACTGAACTGTGCATTGTGGCCATTGCTGTTAGATAGGAAGCTGGGAAATAGTACATTATATGAACTGGGTATTTGTCTATTACTCATTCTCTTGAGCCAACTTCTCTCCAGTTCCCATTGTGACTGTTGATAATTAAAGACAATTAACCATGAAAAGTTTGGCCAGACTCCTATAGTTATCTGCTTTCTGATTTCCTTCAACAATGAAAGATGTAGATTATGAAAATTTGGTGCATTTTCGCTTTGATTTCCGGTGAAATGTTCAAAACCATTTTGATTTCTTTATTATTTCTAATTATTTCAGAACTTTTCTGCACATAATCTGAAATAATTAGAAATAATAACAGAAAAAATAATTAATATCTATGCAGCCTAACAGCTTTTTTGAATTTCTTCAGTCATAACTTTTAGGCTCCTTCCTTTATTGCTGTCTACTGTCTAACACATTGCTCTCTAACATATTGCTTGCATTTTAAAATGTGATTGCAGTTTGAAGTACCTTAAAAGTCTTTGCAGAGGTGCAGAGATATTACATGGAGTGGATGAAACTTAACATCAGACACATTTTGTTATATTGGCAGTACATTATAAATATGCAAATATTAAACAGAGGTGGCTTTGGAATGTTATGCATTTAAAAAGTATGTTAAGGCATGAACTCAATGCACCCAAGATCCTGGTTCTATGCTTTCTGATTCCATACACTGGGAAGACAACAGAAAATGTACAATGAACTAAAACTTACATAACTTAGTTACTTCTGATGATCATCTTGCTGCACTTGATGGCAAACTGATGTTTTACACATCCCTTCCTACCCTTTAGTTGTTATATATGGAATTTGTCATTTACACTGAATACAGAATCGGAAACAGGTTTATTATCAATGGCATGTGTCATGAAATTTGTTAACTTAGCAGCAGTTCAATGCAAATATAGAAGAAAAAAATAATAAAAAAGCAAATCAATTACAGTATACGTATGTTTTGATAGATTAAAAATTTTGCAAGAAAACAAAAATAATATATATCAAAAAGTGAGGTTGTGATCAAGGGTTCAATGTCCATTTTGGAATCAGATGGCAGAGGGGAAGAAGCTGTTCCTGAATCGCTGAGTGTGTGCCTTCAGTCTTTACCTCATTCCTGATGGCAACAGTGAGGAAGGGCATGTCCTGGGTGCTGCCTTTCTGAGACACCGCTCCTCGAAGATGTCCTGGGTACTTTGTAGGCTAGTACCCAAGATGGAGCCGACTAAATTAACAACCCTCTGCAGCTTCTTTCAGTCCTGTGCAGTAGCCCCCCACCCCTTACCAGACAGTGATGCAGCCTGTTAGAGTGCTCTCCACCGTACATCTATAAAAGTTTTTAAGTGTATTCATTGACATACCAAATCTCTTCAAACTCCTAGTGAAGTATAGCCGCTGCCTTGCCTTCTTTATAACTGCATCAATATGTTGGAACCAGATTACGTCCTTTGAGAACTTGACACCCAGGAACTTGAAACTGCTCGCTCTCTCCACTTCTGATCCCTCTATCAGAATTGGTATGTGTTCCTTCATCTTACCCATCCTGAAGTCCACAATCAGCTCTTTCGTCTTACTGATGAGTACCAGGTTCTTGCTGCAACACCACTCCACTAGTTGGTATCTCTCACTCCTGTACGCCCTCTCATTACCATCTGAGATTCTACTAACAATGGTTGTATCATCAGCAGATTTCTAGATGGTATTTGAGCTATGCGTAGCCACACAGTCATGTGTGTAGAGAGAGTACAGAGCAGTGGGCTAAGCACACACCCCTGAGGTGCACCGGTGTTGATCGTCAGAGATTGTGGTCTTCTGGTTAGGAAGTCAATGATCCAATTGCAGAGGGAGGTACAGAGGCCCAGTTTCTGTAACTTCTCAATCAGGATTGTGTGAATGATGGTATTAAATGCTGAGCTATAGTTGACGAACAGCATCCTGACATAGGTGTTTGCGTTGTCTAGATGGTCTAAAGCCGTGTGAAGAGCCATTGAGATTGCATCTGCCATTGACATTGCATATATGTTATGTAAAGCTTTAATTATGGACATTTCATTGTTAGGTTTGAATGAGATTGAAGGGCAGCTTCACAATCATTAACACAGCAAAACAAAAAGCATCCGAAGTAGCTTAACAGATCTTGAATAAAACACTTGGATTTAAGACTTAGCAATCTGCAAGAAGACTAATAAAAGCATTCAGTTATATTTAAAAACAGTTGAATTTTAAGTACAGAGTAGCTTTTAAGATTTTAAATGGACAGAATCTATATAATTTTTTGATGTGATGCCATTCATGTTAAAATACCCCCATTGATTCACCATTAGAAGTAGTGCAAAACTAACAACTTTTAAATCCTTTTACTACTTTTATGGAACTGATCACTGGTAAGACTGATATTTATGTATTTCATAAGTACCCCTGACATAATGGTTTGCTGGGCTATTTCACAGGATGTTTAAAAGTTTGGTTTCTCAAAATATCTGGATTTTCATGGTTCATGGTGAGTTTTCACAATAGTGTTTTGATTTTAGACATACAGTACATTTCCTATCTTCTATAATGGGATACATGTATTTTCAGAATAGCAGTCCAGACCTCTAATTACTGGTTCCATAGTGTAGCCAGTACATAGTTACAAGTTGTGGACTAATGGGATTCTCATACCCATGACTGGCTTTATTGCTAAAAACACTTGTGGTACAAAATTTAAATTTTGTAGTGGATATTCATATGCCACTGAACACAAGTTTGTAATGTGCTGCCTTATAAGAGTTTTTAACTATATCTGAGTATTAAAATTATATAATACTGAAACAAGTTACATAAAGACTTAAGCCCAAGAATTCTCCTTATTTGTCTTCTCTGTGCAAGAAAACTTGAACAAAATATACTGGGATATATGCAGAAGATCAAGCAACATCTGTAAAGTACATTTTCTTTCTCTTGTCGTGAAATTTGGCCTAAATTGTTAAGGGTTTCCAGCATTCCACTTTGATTATTTCTGATTTCCAACATCCACAGAATTTTGGTTTGTATTTGTTGTTTTGCCAAATTATACAATTGAACCTTTATTAACAAAAAATGGTTAGAGGATGTCTTGGCTTTTCATTGCAGGATGAAGGAGAGGTCTTCCTTTTTTAAAGAAAGGGGCTTCCTTTCCTCCACCATCAACTATGCCCTCAAATACATCTCTCCCATTTCACGCACATCTGCTCTCACCCCATCCTCCCGCCACCCCACTAAGAATAGGGTTCCTCTTGTCCTCACCTACCACCCCACCAGGCTCCGTGTCCAACATATAATTCTCCATAACTTCCGCCATCTCCAACGGGATCTCCCCATCAAGCACATCTTTCCCTCCCCCCCTTCTGCTTTCCACAGGGATCGCTCCCTACGCGACTTCCTTGTCCATTCATCCGCCCCATCCCTTCCCACCGATCTCCCCCCGGCACTTATCCTTGTAAGCAGAACAAGTGCTACACTTCCTCCCTCACCACCATTCAGGGCCCTAGACAGTCCTTTCAGGTGAGGTGACACTTCACCTGTGAGTCTGCTGATGTGATGTACTGTGTCCGGTGCTCCCGGTGTGGCCTTCTATGTATTGGCGAGACCTGACACTGACTGGGAGATCGTGTCACTGAACACCTACGCTCTGTCCGCCAGAGGAAGCAGAATCTCCCAGTGGCCACACATTTTAATTCCACGTCCCATTCCCATTCTGATATGTCTATCCACGGCCTCCTGTACTGTCGAGATGAAGCCACACTCAGGTTGGAGGAACAATACCTTAAATTCCATCTGGGTAGCCTCCAACCTGATGGCATGAACATTGATTTCTCTAACTTCTGTTAATGCCCCTCCTCCCCTTCTTACCCCATCCCTAAATTTTAATTTTTTTCTCTCTTTCCCTCTCACAATAACTCCTTGCCTGTTCTCAATCTTCCTCTGGTGCTTCCCTCCCCCTTTCTTTCTTCCAAGGCCTTCCGTCCTATGATACTTCCCCTTCTCCAGCTTTGTATCCCTTTTGCCAATCAACTTCCCAGCTCTTAGCTTCATCCCTCCCCCTCCTGTCTCCTATCATTTCAGATCTCCCCTCCCTCTTTCAAATCTCTTATTATCTCTTTTTTCCGTTAGTCCTGACGAAGGGTCTCGACCTGAAACGTCGACTGTACTTCTTCCTATAGATGCTGCCTGGCTTGCTGCGGTTCACCAGCATTTTGTGTGCGTTGCTTGGATAACAACTCACTTTACTGAAGCATGTTGCATATAATGGAACTGTTGAGTGGGTATTTGCTCCTTCTGAGTGTCTTGAGAATATATCAAGGGTTAATTGTGCACACAAGTTGCTGAACTTGTTTTGATAATTTAAAATGATTTATGCAAAACACTTTTAAAGAATATTTGACAATATTCCTTTACTACTTGCAAATCTTTTGTTCTGCTGGTTACATTGTATGGTTTCCTTATATTAGGCTACAGCATGCTGATAATAATGATAGCTTGGCACCATAGATCTATTTTCATATTTCTTCTGTCTGTAAAGAGTTTGTACCTCCTCCCCGTGATTTGTGTGGGTTTCCTCTGGATGCTACGGTTTCCTCCCAAATTCCCTTGATAGTGTGGGTTAGTAGGGTAATTGGTCACATGGATATAATTTGGCAGCACGGGCTCATTGGCCTGAAGGACCTATTACTGTGGAGTATATCTAAATAAAATTACAATAAAAAATTTCAATAAGATAATAACAAGCTGCTAACATCAATATTGACTGTTCCTCATTAGTAATAAAAGCATCAATGTTTCTTAAGAATGTATAGTTTACCGTACTATGGATCTCTTGGGGGCAACATCAAATTCAAGTCCACTGATCTGCAAGTTCACTTTGCCATTTAATGTAAATCAGAGGGTGGAAATATTGATATTATCCTCCAGTGAGGTGGGCATGCAAAACACAGATTTTACATATAATCACATATTTCATATCAGAAAAAAATGGCATGCTAGGAAAAATAGTATGCTGTGCTATACCATGTTGTCATATTGACAGAATTTGCCAGGTTCTATAACTCATGTATATAACATTCAAATCACTGACAGGCATGAAATCTATTCTTAAGCCAAGCCCATAACAACGTAGCTCAACATTGCATTCATATGCTATGAGACCATCAGCATCATTCTGCACCACTAATATCTGTAACAAAATTGGAGCTGCAATTAGATGAGACCATGTAGAGTAGTCTATTTCTGAAGGTGCTTTCAGCAGGATGTAGATTCCTACTTTGTATTTTCAAACTGTCACAACAGATGAGCTCAATCCAGCAGATCTGTCAGTAACTTTTGAAAATAAGAATGAAGATAATATATCATTATTTGGTAGTGCCTTAAAAAGAATCGTATTAGACTCTGAAGTACATAGTAGATATAATTAAAGTATCAACATCTAACAATCATTGATAGAGTAACAATAGATTCAAAAAAGTTCAATTTCCATATAAAGGTATTCTTGGATTTATGATTTTTTTTGTAATCAATTTTTAGATATTCTCTCACCGCAGGAAAGATAGGAGAAGAAAGTAGAAACGTCTTGTCTTATTTGGATGTGGAAAGCTGGGCTGAGTTATTTTCTTACTTTGCACTGTGCTCCAGTGGCAAAGTGCTTTATCCACTTGATCACAGAACAAAACTTCCAGCCATTACTTAATATGGCTAGTATATCCTGCACATCAGTTTCTAAACTGTTTTCCTAACAATTAATTTTTGGGACCTTTAAGCTTGATTAAAGTAGGCCAATGATGCTGCTACTGAGGAACTGGATGAGGAGGAAGTGAGGGTGAGAAAAGTAAACAAACAACAAGAAATTACATTTGATATTTTTTACAGTGTGGCTACTACAAAGATTTTAAGTGGTTATACAGGCATTGACTTTTCACTCAGAGGCAAAATCTTCTTTCTTACAGTTAACACTAACTTTTATTGCCCTAAACATTTTAAATCTCTTCAATGTAATATAGAGCTTTAGCATACTAATCTCTCGCAAGGCAAACTTCTTCACATCACTGCTGTGGAAAGTTTCAGTACTGTGTTGAAACGGCCAGTGAGCCAAGCTCTCAAGTAAAGAAAATAATTTATGAATTATCCACAAACTGTAATTTGCACCAAGGATAAGAAAGATTGTTTTGATACAAGCCATTCAAATTGTCTTGACATTAATTAAGGAGTAAGAGCTTCTGCTTCTTAAGCTCCAAGTATTTCAAGGTTTTTGAGAGAAATATCCAGACATTTTAGAGTATTACGTTCAAAGCCATGCCTGTAGAACTGCAACTGTTTAAAAAAAAATGCCAAAAAACTTACTGAAGTAACAATATAGATATGAGTAGTCAAGAAAATAGAGTCTTTTGAATGCGGAAAAGCAAATAGCAAAAAAGTAAAGGAAACACATGCAGTTTGTAACAGCCAAAGACAAATAGGCACAGCTAATTGACCAAATTGGAGATTTACAGCATTGAAGCAGATGAAGAAAAAAATTACCTGATGCAGAGGTAGCAGGTAGACATCTGTATCTTTTGAGTCATAAAAGCAGTGTGCAAGAAAAACAATAATTTGAAAGAAGGAAATAAACAGCTGTATACATTTAGCCAAATTTTATGTCAAGAAGTTGTTAGAGTTTGCTTCTGTAATTTTCAACCAGTTTTAAAAACATAAACATTTTTGATGAACAAGTTAAATTTTGTAATGTAAAAAAAATACATGCTCAATGAACTTGGGGCTGAAATATATCAGCTTTAGAGGAGCCAACATGCATATGTGACATTAACATGCAGAAAGTATGAATAAAGGGAGCCTTTTCTGGTTGTTACTGATTTCTAGTGGTGTTCCCTAGGGGTCTGTGTTAGGACCACTTTGTTTTATGTTATATGTCAATGATTTGGATGATGGAATTGATGGCTTTGTGCTCAAATTTGTGGATGATATGAAGATGGGTGAAAGGGTAAGTAGTGTTGAGGAAGCAGAGAGGCGGCAATAGGACGTATAGATTAGGAGTATGGGCAAAGAAGTTGCAGATGGAATACAGCTTCAGGAAGTGTATGGTCATAAACTTCGGTAGAAGAAATAAAAGCTTAGACTGTTTTCTAAACAGAGAGGAAATACAAAAATCTGAGGAGCAAAGGGACTTGTGAGTTGTCATGCAGGATTTCCAAAAGATTAATTAGCAGGTTAAGTCAGTGGTGACGTACACAAGTACAATGTTGGTATTCATTTCAACTGGACTAGAATATAAAAACAAGAATGTAATGTTGAAGCTTTATAAAGCCCTGCTGAGGCCTGACTTGTGAGCAGGTTGGGCACCTTGTCTCAGCAACAAAGTGCTGACATTGGAGACAGTTCAAAAGAGGTTCATGAAAATCATTCTGGGATTGAAAGACTTTCTATGTGAGGAGTGTTTGATGGCTGTGGGCCTGTACCCACTGAAATTCAGAAGAATGACGGGAGATTTCATTGAAATCTATCGAATGTTGAAAGGCCTTGCAGGAGAGGATATTTCCTACTATGGGAGAGTCTTGGACCAGAGGGCACAGCCTCAGAATTGAGGGACGTCTATTTAGAATGGAGAAAAGGAGGAATTTCTTTAGCTAGAGAGCGGTGAATCTGTGGAATTCGTTGCTACAGGTAGATGTGGAGGACAAGATATTGGATTTTTTTTTAAGGCAGAGATTGATAGATTCTTGATTAATCAGGGCATGAAGGGATACAGGGAGAAGGCAGGAGATTGGGGCTGTGAGGGAAATGGATCAGCCTTGAAGAAATGGCAGAGCAGACTTGATGGACCAAATGGCCTAATTCTGCTCCTGAGTCTAGTAATAGAGACATCGCGGAGCAGATAGGGAGACAGATTCTAGAAAGGTGTAATAATAACAAGGTGGTTGTGGTGGGAGGTTTTAATTTTCCAAATACCGATTGGCATCTCCCCTGATCGAGGGGTTTAGATGGGGTGGAGTTTGTTAGATGTGTTCAGGAAGACAGGAAGGTTTGTTGACACAATATGTAGATAAGCTTACAAGAGGCGAGGCTATACTTGATCTGCTATTGGGAAATGAACCTGGTCAGGTGTCAGGTCTCTCAGTGGGAGAGCATTTTGGAGAGATTGATCACAATTCTATCTCCTTTACCATAGCACTGGAGAGGGATAGGAACAGACAAGTTAGGGAAGCCTTTAATGGAAGTAAGGGGGAATTATGAGGCTATCAGGCAGGAACTTGGAACATAAATTGGAAACAAATGTTCTCAGGGAAACATACGGAAGAAATGTGGCAAATTTTCGGGGGATATTTGAGTGGCATTCTGCATAGGTACATTGCAATGAGACAGGGAAAGGATGGTAAGGTACAGGAACCGTGGTGTGCAAAGGTTGTTGTAAATCTAGTCAAGAAGAAAAGAAGAGCTTACGAAAGGTTCAAAAAACTAGGTAATGATAGAGATCTAGAAGATTATAAGCCTAGCAGGAAGGAGCTTAAGAATGAAATTAGGAGAGCCAGAAGGGGATATGAGAAGGACTTGGCGGGCACGATTAAGGAAAACCATAAAGGCATTCTACAAGTATGTGAAGAACAAGAGGATAAGATGTGAGAGAATATGACCAATCAAGTATGACAGTGGAAAAGTGTGTATGGAACCTGAGGAGATAGCAGAGGTACTTAATGAGTAGTTTGCTTCAATTTTCACTAAGGAAAAGGACCTTGGCAATTGTAGGGATGACTTACAGTGGACTGAAAATATTAAGCATGTAAATATTAAGGAAGAGGATGTGCTGGAGCTTTTGGAAAACATCAAGTTGGATATGCCACCGGGACCGGATGAGATGTACCCCAGGCTACTGTGGGAGGTGAGGAAGGAGATTGCTGAGCCCCTGGCAATGATCTTTGCATCATCAATGGGGGCAGGAGAGGTTCTGGAGGATTGGAGGGTTGCAGATGTTGTTCCCTTATTCAAGAAAGGGAGTGGAGATAGCCTAGGGAAATTATAGACCAATGAGTCTTACTTCAGTGGTTGGTAAGTTGATGGAGAAGATCCTGAGGGGCAGGATTTATGAACATTTGGAGAGGCATAGTATGACTAGGAATAGTCAACATAGTTTTGTCAAAGGCAGGTCATGCCTTATGAGTCTGATTGAATTTTTTTGAGGATGTGACTAAACACATTGATGAAGGTAGAGCCATAGATGTAGTGTATATGGATTTCAGCAAGGCATCTGATATCCCCATGCAAGGCTTATTGAGAAAGTAAGGAGTCATGGGATTGAAGGGGACATTGCTTTGTGGATCCAGAACTGGCTTGCCCATAGAAGGCAAAGATTGGTTGTAGATGAGTCATATTCTGCATGGAGGTTGGTGACCAGTGGTATGCCTCAGGGATCTGTTCTGGGACCCCTACTCTTCATAATTTTTATAAAAGACCTGGATGAGGAAGTGGAGAGATGGGTTAGTAAGTTTGCTGATGACACTAAGGTTGGAGGTGTTGTGGATAGTGTGGAGGGCTGTCGGAGGTTACAGTGGGACATCAATAGGATGCAAAACTGGGCTGAGAAGTGGCGGATGGAGTTCAACCCAGATAAGTGTGAGATAGCTCATTTTGGTAGGTCAAATATGATGGCAGAATATTGCATTAATGGTAAGTCTTTTGGCAGTGTGGAGGATCAGAGGGATCTTGGGTTCCGAGTCCATAGGACACTCAAAGCTGCAACGCAGGTTGACTCTGTGGTTAATGTATACAGTGCATTGGCCTTTATTAATTGTGGGATTGAGTTTAAGAGTCAAGAGGTAACGTTGCAGCTATATAGGACCCTGATCAGACCCCACTTGGAGTACTGTGCTCAGTTCTGATCACCTCACTACAGGAAGGATGTGGAAACCATAGAAAGGGTGCAGAAGAGAATTACAAGGATGTTGCCTGGATTGGGGAGCATGCCTTATGAGAATAGGTTGAGTGAACTCGGCCTTTTCTCCTTGCAGCGACGGAGGATGAGAGGTGACCTAATAGAGGTGTACAAGATGATGAGAGGCATTGATTGTGTTGATAGCACGAGAGGGCACAGTTTTAAGGAGCTTGAAAGTAGGTACAGAGGAGATGTCAGGGATAAGTTTTTTATGCAGAGAGTGGTGGGAGCGTGGAATGGACTGCTGGCGACAGTGGTGGAGGCGGAAACGATAGGGTCTTTTAAGGGACTCCTGGGTAGATACATGGAGCTTAGAAAAAGAGAGGGCTAGGGCTAACCCTAGGTAATTTCTAGGGTAAGGACATGTTCGGCACAGCTTTGTGAGCCGAAGGGCCAATATTATGCTGTAGTTTTTCTGTATTTCTATGTTTTATGGTCTTATTATTGTAAAGCAAAGCCTTTTCAGAGATGTTAAAGAAATAAATTTGGATACAAAACTGTATGCTATAACCATGGATTTAAGAAACCCAAAATTAAAATCCATTTGTGTATTTTTATTTAGCTTATTCTCTTCATGTTTTGCATAATGATTTTGAATTTCTTGCTGAACAGTGTGAAGTGATATAAAATTTCCATATTTCAGTTTTGATGTATTTTGAGAAGCATAGGAAATGTGTTCATTATACAAATGGGAATAGAGGTAATAAACCGAAGGCTTACTAAGTCAATACATTGTTGATTTGTACCATAGAAATGTATTCTGTGCACAAACAAATTAAAGTCTTTGCAATAACAACCGTTCCGTGTCACTTTTGTTGTAATCAAGCAGGTTAAACTAAATAGACATACTTTAAGCGCATTATTTCTTGTTTTATTTAAATTTCCCTTTATATTAGTAGGGATAACTATAGAACAACTGGAACACAATAGTACAAGAATGCAACAGAAGCAGGAGTAGGCCGTCATACCTCTCATGCTGCCTCTCTATTCTGTATGGTCATAGCTGATATATACTGTCGTTAACTGTTCTATTCCATTTGTTTACAATCTTCAATTTCTTGATATTTCTAGTATTTTTCTCTCTCTGTCTTGAATATATCCAATGATGTGGGCTCCACCTATGGGGTCAGAGAATTCCAGAGATTCATCACCTCTGGGAGAAGAAATAATGAACCTCAGTTTTAAATTACTAGCCTGTTATTTTACAGCTATGTTGTTTGTGACTATTTTTCATCATGAAAAAATTAACATCTATCCTGTCAAGTACTCTTAGGATTACATACAGTATGTTTGGATAATGTCATCTCTCATTCTTCTGAAGTCCAAAGTATACTGTCCGTGTTCATAGAGTTTGGCACTAACTTTGTTTACTTGGATTTTGGCAATGATTTGTTTATTTTAATCTCTGAAATTTGCATCCACGATTTTCTTGTAATTTTGATTTTGAATGGTTAAACAATTGTAATATCCACAATTAAGTACTTTATAGATAGTTGGTTGGAATTTTTGTTTTGAAATCAATGAGGAGATCTCCACATTTCAAAAGACCTACTGACCAGTTTAGATTGAACCAAGATGAAAGTAAAAATGCTCAACAAAATAAAATTTTAAAGCCATAGATTAATGCTTGGTTGCAACATTGTGCACTGTGTTTATAACCGCAGTCCTAATGCTATTAACTTTTCGTTTAATTCTTAAGTGAAATCTAAAGCAAGGGTTCAAATGATTAATCTAGGTGTTTTGGTTTAGAAATATTTAAATTCTATTTTAAGTGCTTTTCCTTTTAAATAAAGATGTGATTTTTGTCTTGCTGGGAATACTTTGCATCTATTTTAGAACAGTAGTGACTTCAAAATTCTCATGGCATCTACAGGCTAAAATCTGAATTCCCGAAGCGCGAGTTTGGTTTGATGCCATTATAAGTTTATGTTTCAGTGTAAGATTTTACCTTTACTGAACATTTATACATGTGACGATGAAAAAAAGACCCCAAAACACCTAATTTGATTTTAGTTGTTGAAATTAGGACATAAAATTGAGCTGTTCAGCTCAAGCATCCTCTATCTGAGAACGAGCCCTTTTCTCAAATGCCTTCATTCATCTTTCCATTAACCATCAGTTTACTCTTCCTTAAATGTTGACATTCACATTCTACAACTTCACAAACTTTTTCAAAAGTAGAATTTTTGTTCTTTTATACTAAATCTTGAAATTATCTCTTAAAGATTTAAAATCACAGAATTGAATTACTCCGAATATCTTTACACATCTCTTTAACCTTAACCCCTGTTCTCCGCTAGATAACCACGGCTTTTTCTAAAAGATATTACTTGATACCTATTTGATTTAAAAAAAATGGACAGAAACGGGAAAAAGCCCCCTCCCTCTCCAACCCATCAAAATGACGGCGGAAGCGTGGTGTGAGTTAGTTAGATTCCAACTCTCGGTCGTCATACGCGTAGATGATCTAAACAAGGTATGGGGTTGAACGCAGGCAAGCGGAGATTCCAGCTACCGGTCTCCTTGGCTAATCACTCGATCAACACTCAAATGATTTTCAGCTATTCCACTTGATCGACGGACATAATTTTTTTTTAAATACGAAGCGTGCACAGAATTCCGAACTGACATGGTTGGTATAAAATATCCAGTATTTCCTTCTTTTTGTATTACAACATAGAATATTTTTCTTTAGATGTGCGGAAACCTTTAATCGTGGGAAGTTTTTTTTTGTCCTTGTCTGTTCGTCAGAGGACTTTAAAACCACATTCATCTGTACTGACGGAAGGAAAACTTACCGGCGAATCAATATATGGAATCGTAAAATAATTACAACTGCTTCTAGGATAAGATGATTGAGGCATTGAGTCATGCACGTCGAAATAAACGTGAATAAGTTATCATCTGTCATGGTGCAGGGACGTAAATTTGGTCTCTAGTCTTTAGTATTTACAATGAAGTTGAATATATTTTTTGAACAATTCTATCTACGCATGGATTGCCACCTAATCTGTTTGGAGTGAATTCCGTAGTAGCCATGGAAGGAATGTGGATTTAAATTCAGAACGTTGCTAGCGGAAAACCGACATGCGGATTTCAGTGCAAAAAGAAAGCCTCTGTTTGTTAGAATTAGCTCAACGTTGCCGACAAATTCCGGTGTATCTTTGTGTTGTCCATGTATCCAGATTTGCTTCTAACTAAGCGCAAGTATTTGCAAGTTTTCATAATTCCGCTAGCATTTTTTAAAAATGCTTTTCAAATCCAAGTATGCAGTGGGAAAATATTTAGATCAGGTACTACATACTTAAATGGGTTTTTAAGATATTGCTTATCTTTCTTTGTATGGCACTTTGACATTTACAGAATAGATAATGACTCGTCCCTTTTTCTCCTACAACGGGATGAGTGGTTTTTTTAAGTCTGTCGCATATTTTAACGTTGGTGGCGGCAGGAAAATAGGTCGCGGGCTTGAAGATGAGCGAGTTTGGATGTGGAATGCAGCGCTGTGTGGGTGGGGGTGGGGGGGATGCTTGTTATTTATTTTCAGCAGACGCTCGCGCCTCACAGCTCGTCAGTAGATTTCTATAGTCGCGCGCCCAGCCAATAGGAGCCGCCGCTGGCGGTTGTGCACAATGGCAGCTTGTAAAGGCGAGTCGCCGGCGGCGGAGAGGGTTCTGTGGCCGCTCAGCGTGGCGAAGCGGTTACTAAATAGTCCTCGGGAACTATTTGTCCGTCGTTGTCGTCGTCGTCGTCTGAGGCAGTGGCGGCGGTGGTCGATGACGGGCGTCGCGATTAAGGTGCTTCCGTTTTTATTTCGCCAGAGCAGAGCCAGCAATCGTGAGTCTCGTTGTGGATGAGATAGACGGGGATTTTTTTTTTGTCTTGGGGAGGGGTTGCCGGGTGACGTGGAATTTATTCGGGTGCTTTCTATAGGGAAGCGGAAAGCGCGGGATTGCTCGGTGAGGGGGAACGAGCTTTTGACATGGCGGAGGGGGTCTTGTCCTGTAGCTCCAGCAGTGCTATTCCGTGACAGTTGTGCTAAGTACCCCAACCAAACCTGACGGGGCATCTCTCCATACCCCAGAAGATTTACCACTCACTTTCCTCTCCCGCACATCAACCCATCACACTTGCTACATCTAATTTTATTTCTCCAGGCACTTTCATCTAATTCTAGCTCATCTTACTCTCTGACTTCTTGAGAATACCCCAACCCACTCCGTCGGCAAACAGTAATACTATTGTTCACACGGCAAACCTCCTCCCTTCCCCTCCAACCCCTCCAACCCCAAACTATCCTCAAGGTACATAACACCAACCCCGCACACTTACTACTCTTACTCAAACTCTAAATCTTCAATTCTTCATTTGAGCAACGACAGATCTTTCCCTGGGCCCCATGAGTGATCTCATCCTGAGATTTTTCTTATACTCTTTTGAAGAATCTGAGCTGCTACTTTCTCTTCACAGTCTTTTACCCCCTTCTACCCACATGAATATGCTGAACCACTCCCGATTCCTAACATTGATGCTGTTTCCACAATTCCAGAAGACTTCATTCACTCTTAACTGGGGCATAATTTGACTATGTTACTCTCCATCCAAAGGGAGAACTAATGAAGTGATGGGGGTGGGGGGTCAATGTGTGCGTGCTGGTGGATTTGTAACTGAAGCATTTGTGGACAGGAAGGTTTGTACTAATCTTAATCTTGCTATCTTTGAGGAGAGGAAGATCCAATTGAAGTGGACTTAATATACATTGTAAAATATCATTACTGCCAAATACAATAGATTTAGAACAGACTTTACTGTGGCTGGTGGCAAATTGTATACAAGCACACCCTGTTATTGGCTAGTATTTCACCACAGTTGTCATGCATGAGGGGAACTGATCCCAGTTCATTGAGAAATGCAAAGAAAAACTTACCAAGAGCAGCATTAATTAAGTGCCTGCTGGATTGCATCCAGAGGAAGCCTGAAGTAGGGAGCTAACTTTCTCAAACCTGCATTCAGATTGGCTTTCAAAAATGTCATTAACAAATTATGCAGGAGGTTTATGGATTATATAAACAAGGCTTTTGCTTGAACATTCCAGGCCCCAACAATGGCAGAGATTAGACGATGCATTTTGAATCATCTGGAGCCAGATACAATGTTGCAGTAGTCATGGGTGAATTTCAATATACCTGTACAACTAGATTGGAAAAATCAGGTTGGTGTGTGAGAATTTGTACAATGCCTATAAGATGGCTTTTTAGAGCAGCTTGTGATTGAGTCCTCTAGGGGATCAGCTGTTCTCGAATGGGTGTTGTATGATTAACCAGATTTGATTATGGAGTTTAAGGTAAAGGAACCCTTAGGACACAGTGGTCATAATATGATTGAATTCACCCTGCTATTTGAAAGGGAGAAGCCAAAGTCAGACGTATCAATATTACAGTGGAGAAAAAGGGATTTATAGAGGTGTGAGAGAGGAACTGGCTAAAGTTGATTGAAAGGGATGATGGCAGAGCAGTAATGGCTGGAGTTTCTGGGAGCAATCTGAAAGGTGCAGGATAAATACATCCCAAGGAAGAAGAATTCTAAAGGCAGGATACACAACAACGGCTTACAAGGGAAGTCAAAGCCAACATAAAAGCAAAAATTACTGTAAAGTTAGATGATTGGGGAAATTTTAAAAACCACTAGAAGATAACTAAAAAAGCCATGCGGGGGTGCGGGAAGGAAGGTGAAATATGAAGGTAATCTAGTCAGCAATGTCAAAGAGGATACCGAACATTTTTTTCAGATATATAGAGATGAGGGTAGATATTGGACCACTAGAAGTTGACACTGGAGAGGTAGTGATGGGGGCTGAAGAAATGGCGGACAAACTGAATAAGTATTTTGCATCAATCTTCACCATGGAAGATACTACCAGTATGCCGAAGGTTTGAGGGTGTCAGGGTGCAGAAGTGATCGCAGTTGCTATTACTCTGGAGAAGGTGCTTGGGAAACTGAAAGGTCAGGTAGATAAGTCACCTGGACCAGATAGACTACATCCTAAGGTTCTCAAGGAGATTGTGGAATAATGATCTTTAAATAATCATGAGATTCTGGAATGGTTCTAGAGGACTAGAAAATTGCAAATGTCACTCCATTCTTCAAGAAGGGAGGGAGGTAGAAGAAAGAAAATTATAGGCCACTTAGACTGACCTCACTGGTTGGGGAGATGTAGTTTTCGGGTAATTGGAGGCATATAATAATAATGGCCAAGGGCAGAATGGTTTCCTTAAGGGAAAATCTTGCCTGAAAAATCATTTAGAATTCTTTGAGGAAATAACAAGCGGGATAGACAAAGGTAAATCGGATGTTGTCTACTTGGATTTTCAGAAGACCTTTGACAAGATGCCACACGTGAGACTGCTTAATAAGATAACTGCTTAATAAGATAAGAGCCCATGGTATTGCAGGAAAGATTTGAGCATGGAACGAGCAGTAGCTGATTGGCAGGAGGCAGAGTCGGGGGCGGGGGGCAGAAAGAGAGCCTTTTCTGATTAGTTTCCAGTGACTAGTGGTGTTTTGCAAGTTTGGTGTTGGGATCACTGTTTACATTGTAAGTCAATGATTTGGATAATGGAATTGATGGCTTTGTGGCCAAATTTGCAGATGATATGAAGATAAGTAGAGAGAGAGATAGTTTTATGAAAGCAGGGATGCTGCAGAAGGACTTGGACAGATTAGGAGAATGGGCAAAGAAGTGGTAAATGAAATATAATGTCAGGAAGTGTATGGTCATGCACTTTGGTAGAAGAAATGAAAGGGTTGACTGTTTTCTAAACAGGGAGAAAAGTCATAAATCTGTGGTCCAAAGGAGTCCTCGTGCAGGATTCCCTAAAGGCTAGAGTGTAAGTGGAGTCAATGGTGATGAAGGCAATTCCAGTGTAAGCATTCATTTTGAGAGGACTAGAATATAAAAGCAAGGATGTAATGCTGAGGTTTCTTAAGGTACCACTGAGGCCTCAGTTGGAATATTGTGAGCAGTTTTGGGCCCCTTATATAAGAAAGGATCTGTTGACATTGGAGAGGGTTCAGAGTAGGTTAACGAGAATGATTCTGGGTATGAGTGATTGGTGGCTCTGGGCCTTTACTCGCTGGAATTTAAAAGAATGAGGGCTGATCTTATTCAAACCCGTCGAATGTTAAGACCAGTATTTTTGCAGGCAGGTTTGCTAAAGCAGTTGGAAATGATTTAAACTAATATGGCAAGGGTATGGGAACCAGTACGAGGATGAGCCAGCAGGTTTACAAGTAGATGATGTAATATGTAATATGATTGTAAGGAAGGACAAGCCAATTATTGGGTACAGCTGCAGACAGAGCAAAGAGTTGAGTTGTACCATAGAGGCAAAATTCATAAGGGTGAAGAATGCAGGACTGAAGGTGCTATATTTAAATGCATGTAGCATTCGGAATAAGGTGGACAAACTTCTGGCACAATTAGAGATTGGTCAGTATGACATGGGCATCACTGAGTCATGGTTGAAAGAAGGTCATAGCTGGGAGTTTAACATCAAAGGATATTCTTTGTATCAAAAGGAAAGGCAGGAAGGCATAGGTGGTGGTGTGGCTCTATTGATAAGAGCTGGAATTACATCTTTAGAAAGAGGTTACCTAGGGTCAAAGAATGTTGAATCTTTGTCCGTAGAGCCAAGAAACTGCAATGGTAAAAAAACATTATGGGAATCATATATAGGCCTCCAAACAGTAGCCAAGATGTGGGGTTGAGATTGCAAAGGGAGCAGGAAAGGGCATGTAATAAGGGTAATAACACAATTGTAATGGAAGACTTCAATATGCAAGGGGATTGGGAAGATCAGGTTGTAGTCAGCTTGCAAGAGAGAGAATTTGTTGAATGCCCATGAGATGGGTTTTTAGAGCAGCTTGTGCTCGAGCCTACAAGGGGAAAGGCTATCTTAGATTAGGTGGTGTGTAATAACCCAGATTTTATTAGTCACCCTAATGTAAAGGAACCCTTAGGAGACAGTGATCATAATGTGATTGAATTCACACTGCAATTTGAGAGGAAGAAGCATAAATCACACGTATCATTGCTGCTTTGAAATAAAGGGAATTACAGAGGCATGAGAGAGGAGCTTGCCCAGGTAGATTGGAGGGGGATACTGGCAGGGATGATGATCGAGCAGAGGTGGCTGAAGTTTCTGGGAATAATTCACAAAGTGCGGGATAGGTATGTCCCACAGAAGAAGTTCTCAAATAGCAGGGCTAGGCAACCATGGCTGACAAGGGAAGTTACAGACCGCATAAAAGCCACAGAACAGGCATGTAAGGTAGCAAAAGTGAGTGGGAAGTTGGATGATTGGGAAGCTTTTAAAATCCAACAAAAGGCAACTAAGAAAGATATAAGAAGGAAAAAGATAAAATATGAGGACAAACTAGCCAATAATATAAAGCAGGATACTAAAGGGTTTTTCTTTTAGTTATATAAAAATAAAAAGGAGGTGAGCATTGATATTGGACCACTGGAAAATGATGCTGGTGAGGTAGTAATGGGGGACAAAGAAATGGCAAATTAACTTCCTAAGTACTTTGCTTCAGTCTTTTGTGTGGAAGACACTAGCAGTGTGCTAGAGGTCAGTGAGTGTCAGGGAGTAGGAGTGAATACCATTGCTATTACAAAGTAAAAAGTGCTAGGCAAGCTGAAAGGGCTTAAGGTGGATGAGTCACCTGGCTCAGATGGACTACGCCCCAGTCCTGAAAGAGGTTCCTGAAGAAGTTGCTGGTCCTGATCTTTCAAGAATCCTTTGATTTTGGCATGGTCCTGGAGAACTGGAAAATCACAAATGTCACTCCACTCTTTAAGAAGGGAGGAAGGTGAAAGAGAGGAAATTGTAGCCAGTTAACCTAACCTCAGTGGTTGGGAAAGTGTTGGAGTCCATTATTAAAGACGAAGTTTTGGGATACTTGGAATGCCTGGAGACTAATGATACAATAAGACAAATTCAGCATGGTTTCTGTAAAGGGAAATCCTCCCTGACAAATCTGTTAGAATTCTTTGAGCAGATAGCAAACAGGGTAGACAAAAAGGCAGTGGATGTCATTTACTTAGATTTTCAGAAGGCTTTTGATGAGGTGCCTCACATGAGGCTGCTTAACCAGGTAATATCCTATATATTACAGGAAATATACTGACATGGATAGAGGAATGGCTGACAGGCAGGAGGCAGCGAGTGGGAATAAAAGGGGTATTTTCTGGTTGGCAACCAGTGTCTTCTGGTGTTCCTCAGGGATCAGTATTGCGAACGTTACTTTTCACATTGTTTGTCAGTGATTTGGATAACGAAATTGATGGCTTTGTGGCAAAGTTTGTGGATGACTCGTAGATAGGTGAAGGGGTAAGTAGTGCTGAGGAAGCAATGCGATTGCAGAATGACTTAGACAAATTGGAAGAATGGGCACAAAAGTGGCAGGTGGAATACAGTGTTGGGAAATGTATGATAAGACATTTTTGGTAAAAAGGAACAGTAGTGCGGATTATTATCTAAATGGGGACAAGGGTCAAACATCAGAAGTGCAAAGGGACTTGCGAGTTCTCATGCAAGGCTCCCAGAAGGTTAATTTACAGGTGGAGTCTGTGGTAAAGAAGGCAAATGCAATGTTGGCATTTATTTCAAGGGGAATAGACCATAAAAACAAGGAGATAATGCTAAGCCTTTGTAAGAAACTAGTCAGTCCGCAGTTTTCGGCCCCATACCTCAGAAAGGACGTGTTGTCATTGGAGAGGGTCCAGAGGATGTTTACGAGGATGATTTTGGGAATGAAGGAATTAACATGTGAGGAGTGTTTGGCAGCTTTGGGACTGTACTCACTGGAATTTGGATCTCATTGAAACCTACCGAGTATTGAAAGGATGTGGTGGGGGTATACAGAACTAGAGGGCACAGTCTCAAAATTGAGGAGTGACTTTGTAGAACGGAGGTAAGGAGGAATTTTTTTAGCCAGAGAGTAGTGAAACTGTGGAATGCTCTGCCACAATCTGATGTGGAGGCCAAGTTCATGGGTATATTTAAGACAGAAGTTGATCATTTCCTGATTGGTCAGGGCATCAAAGGAGATGGCGAGAAGGCAGGTGTATGGGGTTGAGTGGGATCTGGGATCAGCCATGAAGGAGTGGTGGAGCAAACTCAATGGGCTGAATGGGCTAATTCTGCTCCGATGACTTATGTTGAATCCAACATAAAAGCCAAAGAGGGCATATAATAGAGCAAAAATGAGTGGGAATTAGAGAATTGGGAAACGTAATAACCAATAGAAGACAACTTAAAAAAAAAGCTGTTAAGAAGGAAATGTTGGAATAAAAAATAAGCTCGCCAGTAATAATGAGGATATCAAAAGTTTCTTCAGATACATAAAATGTAAAAGAGAAGTGGGAGTGGATATTGGACAACTGGAAAATAATGCTGGTGAATTAGTAATGGGAGACGAGGAAATGGTGAACGAACTGAATATGTATTTTGCATCAGCCTTTACTGTGGAAGACATACAGGAGTCAGAAGTGTGTGAAATTGTCATTATTAGGGAGAAAGCTTTTGGGAAACTGAAAGGTCTGAAGTAGCTAAGTCACCTGGACCAGATGGTGTACACCCAGGGTTTTGAGAGAGGTGGCTGAAGAGATTGATGAAGCATTAGTAGTGATCTTTCAAGAATTGCTAGATTCTGGAATGGTTCCGGAAGACTGGAAAATTGCATATGTCACTCCAATCTTCAAGAAAGGAGAGAGGCAGAAGAAAGGAAATTATAGACCAGGTAGTCTGACCTCTGGCTGAGAAGATGTTAGAGTCGATTATTTGGGATGTGGTTCCAGGGTACTTGCAGGCACATGATAAAGTAGCATAGTTTCCTCAAGGAAAAATCTTGCCTGACAAACCTGTTGAAATTCTTTGAAGAAATAACAAGCAGAATAGACACAGGAGAATCGGTGGATGTTGTGTACTTCAATTTTTTTCAGAAGGTCTTTGACAAGGTGTCATACATGAGGCTGCTTAAGTTAAGAGCCCATGGTATTACAGGAAAGATACTAGCATGGATAAAACAGTGGCTGATTGGCAAGAGACAGACAGAGGAACCCTTTTCTGGTTGTGTCTGGTGTCTAGTGTTCTACAGAGGTCTGTGTGGGGATCGCATCTTTTTACGTTTTATGTCAATGACTTGGATGACGGAATTGATGGTTTTGTTGCAAAGTTTGTGGACTATACAAAGATAGGTGGAGAGGCAGGTTATTTTGTGGAGGTAGAGAGACTGCAGAAGGACTTACTAGGAGAATGGGCAAAGAAGTGGCAGATGGAATACCGTGTCGGGAAGTGTATGGTCATGTACTTTAATATAAGAAATAAAAGGGTAGGCTATTTTCTAAATGCAGAGAAAATTTTAAAAATCTGGGTGCAAAGGGACTCCGGAGTCATTGTGCAGGATTTCATAAAGGTTAATTTGTAGGTTGAGTTGGTGGTAGGAAGACAAATGCAATGTTGGCATTCATTTAGAGAGGACTAGAATATAAAAACAAGGATGTAATGTTAAGGCTTTATAAAACCTCAGTTGGAGTATTATGAGAAGATTTCAGCCCCCTATCTTGGAAAGGACTTGCTGATACTGGAGAAGGTTCAAAAGAGGTTCATGAAAGTGATTCTGGGATTGAATAGCTTGTCATGAAGAGAATTTGATGTCTCTGGGCCTGTATTTACTGGAATACAGAAGAATGGGGGGTGACCTAATTGAAACCTATTGAATGGTGAAAAGCCTCGATAGATTGGGTGTGGAGAGGATGTTTCCTATGGTGGGAGAGTCTCAGAATAGAGGACACAGCCTCAGAATAGAGGGGTATCTGTTTAAAACAGAGATGAAGAGGAATTTCTTTAGCCAGAATCTGTGGAATTCATTGCCACAGGCAGCTGTGGAGGCCAAATCTTTGGGAATATTTAAGGCAGAGGTTGATATATTCTTGATTAATCATGGCATGAAGGTATATGGGGATTGGGGCTAAGAGGGAAAATGGATCAGCAATTGGTGAAATGGCAGAGCAGACTCTGGGCAAAAAGGCCTAATTCTGTTCCTGTATCTTATAGTCTTATGATTGGGTGGTTAAGAAGGCATATGGCATGCTTGCCTTTATTATTTGTGGTATTGCATTCAAAAATCAAGAAGTTATGTTGCACCTTTATAAAATTAATTAGGTTGCAATCTGGAGTATTGCATATATTTTTGGTTGCCCCATTACTGGAAGGATGTCAAGGCTTAGGAGAGGATACAGAAGTTTAGCAGGATGCTACCTAGGTTAGAGTGCATGTGGATAACCGGGTTGTTTTTGGTTCTGGAGACGGGCAGAGAGTGAGGCGAGATCTTTCAGGTTTATAAGATTATCAGAAGTAGAGATGGAGTAGATAGACAGTATCTTTTTCCTAGGGTTGAAATGTCTAATACCAGAGGATATGCATTTAAGTTCAAAGGAGATGTGAAGCGCAAGTTTTTTTACACAGTGTGGTGTGTGCCTGCAAAGCATTATCTGGGGTGATGTTACAGGCAGGTATATTAGGGACTTACAAGAGGTGTTTAGATAGGCTCAGAAATGTGATGGAAATGGAAGGATAGGAACATTGTGTAGGCATAAGGGATTAATTTAGTTGGCCATTTGATTGCTAATTTAATTGGTTTATCATAATATTGTGTTGTACTGTTCTCTGCTTTATTGACCAACTACCTGTATTTCTAAGTGTTGTGTAAGATCAAAATAGCATTTGACTGTCTATCTTTGGCTGTAAGATGCCCTAGTTGATGGAATCAGGAGACAATTATCCATTGGCTGGATTCAATATTATGTATGAACAGATGATCGTTGGAGGCTAATACTTCCCTTGAACATCATTTATAAGGGACCCAGTGAGCACAAGGGACTGAAGTCATCAATTACAGCTCCATCCTCTTGGGGGGCGGGGGGACAGAAAAGTAGTCCCTTATTCTGGAATATCTGATCAACATGTGGGATGACAAATGTGATACTTTTGCTATAGAAACAAAGATAAGTGCCAATAACAAAAAAAATATAAGGGAATGGCTATGACCATTGTCTATTTCTCTCACAGTCAATGTCCTGGATGGTCACTGCTGACAAGAAACTCAATGGAACATAACTAAATAGTGTGAATGCAAAAATCAAGGCAGAATTGGGTGTTCTACAGCAATCAACTCATCCCTGATTCATGAAGCCTTTCCACCATTTGCATAGAGCATCGAGAATGAGAAGTAGCAGTCTGCTGCATTTGCCTGGAAGGATGAAACACTTGAGCTGGGTAACACCCAGAATAAAGCAGCCTATTCAACCGCAACAACACTCATAAAATGCTGGAGGCACTCAGCAGGTCAGGTAACATCTATGGAGGGAAGTAAACAGTCACTGGGACCGGAAAGGAAGGGAGCAGAAGCCAGAATAAGAAGATAGGAGAAAGTGGGGGTAGGGGAGTACCAGCCGACAGCTGAAAAAAGGTGAGGGAAAGGAATGTGGGTAGGTGAGGGAGGGGGATGATGTAAGAAGCTGGGAAGTGGCAAAGGACTGAAGAAGGGATCTAAGAACAGTGGGCCATGGAAGAAAGGGAAGGAGGGGAACCAGAAGAAGGTGATAGATCATGAGGACAGAGGATTGTAAGAGAAGAGGTGAGAGGATAACTGGAATGGGGAACCATTCTCTTTCCCTGTCTTCAAGGTTTGCCCATCACCTCCCTGTGGTTCCTTTCTTCCTTCATAGTCATAGTCATTCTTTATTGATCCCGGGGGAAATTGGTTTTCTTTACAGTTGCACCATAAATAATAAATAGTAATAGAACCATAAATAGTTAAATAGTAATATGTAAATTATGCCAGTAAATTATGAAATAAGTTCAGGACCAGCCTATCGGCTCAGGGTGTCTGACTCTCCAAGGGAGGAGTTGTAAAGTTTGATGGCCACAGGCAGGAATGACTTCCTATGACGCTCTGTGCTGCATCTCGGAGGAATGAGTCTCTGGCTGAATGTACTCCTGTGCCCACCCAGTACATTATGTAGTGAATGGGAGACATTGACCAAGATGGCATGCAACTTAGACAGCATCCTCTTTTCAGACACCACCGTGAGAGAGTCCAGTTCCATCCCCACAACATTCCCTTTATTCCTTGGTCCATTGTTCTCTCCTGTTGGATTACTACTTTAGCTCTTCCACTTATAACCTCCTAGTTTGCATCACTTCCCCTCCCTCTCACCCATTTTACCCCTCAACTTGTCTCACCGATCACCTACTTTTTTTCCTCCCCCCCCGACCTTTTTATTCAGATCCTGTCCCCTTTCTTTCTAGTTTCGATGAAGGGTCTTTGCTTGAAACATAGCCTGTTCATTTCTTTCCATAAATGCCACCTGACCTGTTGAGTTCCACCAGTATTTGAGTGTATTATTCAAGATTTCCAGCATCTGCAGAATCTCTTGTGCCTACCATTTAACTGGAGCATTGTAATAATGTTGTATAGTTCTTTCAAGAGACTTTATGGGAACTTGGCAAAGCTGCTTTGACAGTACCTCCACTATCAAAAAGGGTAAATGCCTTAGATTCCTAGGAATGTCTTTGGTATCATCTTCTTGAAGTATTGGCAGTGCTTTGACGTAGCTAATTGGCTTGCTACCTCTGAAGAAAGGATAATTCATAGAAAAACCATGTTTGTTTAAGATTGTTAGTTACATAGACAAAACTGAGTAACATGGTGGTAAGTTTTCTTGAAGAGCAGTCACAAATCCTTTGAGTTTGTTATCATAGCTTCACCACTTTTATTTGAACAATTTAAGTAATCAAACTAATCTGGTGAAATTTGGGTATTTTCTACATCATTAGTGTATTAATGTGACTATGTTATTGAGCAACTAGTGTCGTGGTGCTCACCTGCATCTTTTATTTCCGATGTTAATACTGGAAAGAAACTAAAGTTTTTCATTCAAAATTAGACATTTTCAAAATGATGATTGAATTATCAGTATCTTGATTCTGATAACTTGTATTTAACGCCATGGGTGATAAACTGTTTTAATTGCAAGAAGAAGAAACTATTCAAATATTCTGGTTGAGGGAAAGTGGAAAGAATGAAAGACAAAGTTAACTTTATAACTATTTGAAATCTGTTTCAGTCTTCAATCCATATATTTAGGCAATACAATCATTTTAGCATTTGGGTTAGACAGACTATCTGTCTGCATCACATTAAAAGGACTGAAGAAAATAATCTCTAATGATTTGCTTGTGTTAATAATGAGTCAGAAGTAGATTAGGTGCACAGGAAGGTTTTTTGTACTGCTTTTCAAGAAAGTATGGTGCTATAATCCCTAGAAGTAAAGCTCAGCTAATTTAAATAATAGTAGATCAGTAAAAGTCGGTTTTAAAGCACTGAACTTTCATGTTGATGTGAATGCATTAAGAACTGTTTATAGCTTAATTGAAGTGGTTGTATAAAATATCTTTCATTATTTCCAGAATATATTAGAATTGGAACTTTAGCAAAAAAATGAAGAACTGTAAACTTACAAACTAAGGGGCCAAGGCACTATGCCTCCAGGCAAAAATATCTGATGCAACTGTGCTAAAAGAAATGTTCTCCTTGACATGCCAACCTCCTCCTCTCACCACTACCAAACAAGCTATGAAATGTTGTAATGGTATTCAACACTGTTTGGTCCAAATTCCCTATACCTTGTTAAATTAATCCAAACAATTTAAAACATTACACATTGTTATAAAATGACAAATTAAACAACCTTTAAGTTCTATATCAAAAGAATGGATCCTTAATCTGTGCAAGCTATTTATAGGTTAATTACTATCATTTTATCTTTTAAAGGAAGGTATAATTCTATTTTGGACACATTCTTTATGAATTAACATACTTGGAAGAAAATTGACATCATTGGAAGCTGTTGAGTGCTTTATGTTGCAGTCATGTAAATCGTTATCTACAGCTTGGTTAATCCTTGACCTTTTATTTTAATTGCGGGAGCTGTTGTTTTGAATTTGGATGCCATTTTCCTGTAATGAAACTGGAGTTGGTCTGTAATTTTATACTTGTTAATAAATTGTTGGGATGCGTTTGCTTTTCCTTTGAGAAGAGTACATGAGTTTCACACACTTCTGTTTTCATGGTTTGCTAATTTTCACCAGCTGTTTTTCTTGGGTCTTTAAATCCTGTTTAAACATTAAGCTGTTCACAGTGTTCTCACTGAAATATATTTTCTTTTAGTGTCTCAGCTGCTACACTGCAGAGCCTTTTTATTCTTGGTAAATTCAAGCTCCACCTCAGATTGTTGTGGTCTTTTCTATATGCTGTTGCAGCTTCTCATACTTTTAATCTTTCCCTCCATTTAAAGCCTCTAATCCTTTAACATTTGCTATTTCAATGGTGTTACTATCTTATGTCAATCACAGATAAAATCATTATTTTGCCCTTCATCCTTATTCCATTGTCCATTTTGCACCTCTTCATCCAAGTGTAATGAAGAAAAATGTCTTCCAGTTTACATAAAAACTGCATTTTCAAAGTCTCATTTATCAAGCTTTTGATCTTCCATTCAATGCTGCATTTTTTTACCTAGTGCAGTCCATGACATCACTTCACTACCAGTGGCCTAATCCCCATTAAAACTCTTACACTTTGACCAATGTGTTCAATGCTCCTTTCGGTCAAAGGAGCACAGAGATAAGCTGATAAAGGGATAATTCGTTCAAGTTATTGCCGGTGCTGGATGGACCACCTAGAGGATCGTCACCCCTTAATTCTAGATATGAAACCATTCACTGCTATGCACCTGCTTTTGAAACATTCTTCCATGCCTTTGCTATTTCCAGATATGACTGTTTTTGCCAGCTCTGCAATCCATTTTCAGTAGACTAGGCCTGCTGAAATACTGCTAAATTCCACCCATCCATCATATAACTGGCCATTTAATGTATATTGGCTCCAGGTTAAGGATTTGTCAAATTTTCATCTTTGCTGCCAAATCCCTTGACTACCTGTTCTATTGTTCTCATCTGCTGCTCTTCTTTAGTACTTAAAAAATATCCAAGATATCAATGGGTCTGCATTCTGATTACCTTGATTTTAAAGGTTCCAAAACCCATAACTGAAATTTTCAAGAGGATGTTCAAGTTTCAATTCTGAAAGCGCTAACTTTACTGTGTTTTCACCATGAAGATGCTGCTGTATGTATTTCTGTGAGGAAGTTATTTCTAGTTTTTTTTTAATTATATAAGTCCTTCTAAAGTTAGAGAAGTTAGTGTACACTTCATTTTTATTGTTTTCAGAAAAGTCACTATTTTCATTGTTCATAGTAAACAGTGATTTCATCTTGATGATTTCCCCAGCAGTGATTTTGCAAGATTTTATCTTAGTTTGTGTATTTTTTTCTCTAGAGAGAAACCTTTCCAACACCATTCAAGATTAACTATCCTGGTTGATTCGAAAATCAGGCAATGGTGCAAAAAGGAGTTCAAAGGACACCTGCAAGAAGGAAACATTTTCCATTTCAGCGCCATTTGTATCGTGGCAAGTGACTTTTTTATTGGGCTGATTTAAAAGGAAAAAAAAAATTGCATGTTTTGGAACACAATTGGAACACTGCAAATGTTTGCTTGGAATTGCTACCATAGAGTTATAGAGTTGATGCATCACTCTGCTCTTTCTGAAATCTACTTTTACCAACATACTGAAATTTTGAACAAACTCAAAAAATGCAATTTAAATGGTTAAGAATACTGCTGCCAAAAATGGAAAGATTTTCACAGAAGGAAAGTGTTGCTTGTAATACAGATGTCTCAATGAAGTGTGGTACTGGAAGAAAGCAGACTGCAAGAAAGGCTGTAGTAATGAAGACTCTTCTTGATCCTGCACAGCAAAAGGCTAAACAGAACCCTGTAATGAGTGAAAGGGGAATAGAAAGTTCTGATCGTAGGAAAGCATATGGAAAACAGATTACTGAAATGTTAATGTTTTGTGTTAAGTGTAAAGATGTTCAGAAGTTCAGCTTTGCAGAACTCAAGGAACACTGTCAACAGAAACACCCTGATGATAAACCCATGTTTGTCTGTAGCAAATGTGGTTTCACCGTGGATGATGTGGAACGAATGAATGTGCATGCAATTTCACATAAAGTAGACAGTCCTTTAAGCACAGGTCCTGGTAATGGCAAGGAAGGTCAATCCTCGCGTGTAGAGGGAAAACAACATAAAACCAGACATTTAAAGCCAGATACATTGTACTGTAATAAATGCAGGTTTTCAACAAAAGATCCACTTCAGTTTCAAAAACACACGCTAAGGCATGATGAAATTCAGTATAAGTGTGGACGATGTGATCATGTTTGTTACACAAGGGGAGAATTCCAACGTCACTCTGTACAACATACTGGAACGTTTCCCTTTAAATGTAGGTATTGTGATTATGGTGCAGTACGAAAGGATTATGTTGTGAAACATACCAAGGGAGTGCATAGAGACATTGTAAAAAATGGTGGATCTGTCCTCGTTCTACCAATGCGGAAAGGCCATAAGAAAGCTTTCCCTAAACCGTATAATGGCTTAAAAGGTAAGCAAACAACAACTTCACAAAATGAAAATTCTGCCGGTATGATCTTAAATGATCAAATGGCAGATTCGGTGAATATGGCTCCAAATCTCCAAGAGACTTCCTGTCAACTCCAGGACTTGGATATTGCTGTTCTTCCACAGGCAGATATCACAGTTTCTGGTGAAAATAAGTGCAGTGATAAAACTGTACAATATGTTAAACGTTCGAACTGTTTTCCCACTGATGCTAGAAGGATTCGCCTGCAGGTACTTGCAAATTCTAAGCACATTGTTCAGCCTGGTACTCCCTTAACCTTGGTTACCCCAGCACAAGTAGTTATTCCTTCAAATTGTTTGGCTCAATTAATAGAAATAAAATCTGTTAATGGAAAGCAACAATTGGTATTCAAGCTAATACCACAAGCCTCAGCAACTGCTTGCCCTGTCCTAGGCTCTGATGCATCGGGAATAGCTTCTTTTTCTTCACAAGAAATGGAACAAGACATGAACATAAAACTTGCAAGTCGACAGAAGAGCAGTATGTCAAATAATTCACCTACATTTCTTCCAAAAAATATTGATCATAATTTACTTCCCCATTTTGATCATTTGAAAGAAGATTTTGACGCTGATCAGAATGGTATGGTAATGAATACTAAGACAATCTATTCAACTTCTCATATTTTAGATGATAAAACAAGAAGCTCTTCCACATTGGAGTTCAGAAACAAAAGTAATCCAAAATGGAAACAAAAGGTAATTACAGACCAACTACAAGTCGGAGAATCAGTCACAACTGATTCAACTTGGGCTTCACAGCAGAATGGCTTTGTATCGCCAAATATTTTGGGAAAAGCAGTGCATTGTGTTCTAGATGGCAAAACCATTGTACCTAATTTGAATCTAGATACCCAAGAGATTATTACTCAAGTTGATAATGAATCCTTAACTTTCTCCGGATCTAAGGAAATGCAGAAAAGTAAAAGCCCGTATTTAACTAATGAAGTTGCAACAGGCAAAGGACAAGAATCTGTTTCAAATGGTGAGCAAACTTTCCCATCAAGATTCAACAACACATGCCTTGAAGTCACCTCTATTAACAAAACTTTTGAAAAACCATTTGTACAGCTGCCTAAGGTTGTGCATGTGCTCCCAAAACCAGAAGTATGTTTGTGTGATAACCAATTAATGGGTTCTGGTTGCAAAACTGCAATAAGATCAGTGGAATCTTTGCCAGTCAATGGAACTGAAACCAGTACACAACTTTGTATTAAGTCATTCTCTGCATCTCCTGACACTAGTACGACTACACAGGTGCAGGTGTCTTCTGCCTCATCCAGGAATGTCACATCTTCATCTTCTCAAAACCATGGCCTTCAAGTTGCTTCTAATTTTTTACCTGTACAACCCAGACTTGTATCCAAAGATACAAATCATGCAGAGCATTTGATATGTCAGGGAACTGAAATTGTTAACAAACAACCCATTAATGAACCTTTTAAAAGTGGATTTGAAAATCAAAATATGTGTTGTACTGCAGTACAGAATTTTAGAAACATATCTACATCATACTTGCTTCCACCAGATAGTAATGAAGTCTGCCACATAGACAGTTCGCTCCATACACTGAAAAAGTGTGAAAAGAACAGAAAGATGCCAGATATGCTGTTAAATTCATTGGAACATAGGGAAACCATTGCCAATGATATCAACAAATCAGGACACAATAACCAAATATTGGTTACAAAAACACATAAGGATTTGCAAGAAAAGACTAATTGTCCTAGCTCAGCAGGAGTTTCTATCAACATGTTTACTTCTCGGTCAACTAGCAGTCTTGCCGTCATGAGCAAAGTACATGATGACAATGAACTAGGTAAAAAGGGATTTTTATCTATTAACCCAGATGCTCATTATAGTCAGGATACATTGCAAGGCATTACAGTTAATGCAGACTTAAGTGATTTTGGTAGCCATCATGATTTGGAAGGCAACAAGTCCACTGAAGACCATTTGGTTGATACACAATGGCCAATAATTTCCTCAGTGTTTTCTCTTAGCTCCAGTACAGATATTCCAGATATTCAATGGGACAATGACCAAGACAGTCCTTCATTTGCTTCTGCACAGATCCTAAAACCCAATTTATGTCCCCTGATTCAGGCAGATTGTACAAATCCATCAAATATGTTTGAAGAAAGAAAATCAAATAAAGAATGCCAGATAAGTGAACAGTCACATCATAAGAATCCAGAGCATGTATCCAAATCTGGAGATGTATGCCTCAGTACCACTGCGGTTCGATCAGTGGAAAGTAGAAACCAATTTAAATTATCCAGGGATAAAAATCTGTGTCTTTCCTTATTACCGCCCGTGTCACCTATTGGGATTGAAGACAGTTCTGCACATAGATTCGAGCAGTTTGATGATGACGTTCATATGACCCAGGATGCACATGGGTTGTATTCTGGTGAATTTTCTTTAAATCAAACTAGTTCTAATGTATGTTTAGGACAGTCTCCCACAAGCTGTAATAACACAATAGTGGAGCATTCCACCCATGTCAATAGTTTTGTACAGATAAAACAATTAATTATCACACCTAGCTCTACTGAAAATTCAACAACTTCTCTGACACAGAACCAGCAAACTAAATTGGTCTCTTCCCCGAAACTAAATGTGCTGAATTTATCCCCAGATGGTATATCCATCCAAAGCAAGTCACTGCCAAACATTCCATTGTCAGAAAGATTTGGGAAACCTTCTGTTTTGCATAATATTAGTGGCAACTTTCTACTTTCACCTTCTCCTTCAGGGGAAACAAATGTTCTTGAAGAACACGTTCAGCATCAGGTTGGACTTGCAAAGGTTTGTGAACCAAATGGCAGCAGTTCTGATGGTGTTTCCTTTTATCAGAATATTTGTCATTTCTCAGACGAGGTACAAAAAGATGTGCCTATAACTAGTGCTGTGATGTCTTCCGTGAATCTGTGCCATCAGCTTAGCAGTGATAACAAAGATTCTTTGTTTTCATCAAGCACAAATTTGAAAAATGTTAACTCTGCTCATGATGCTGAGAACCATGAGCAGGTACCTCACAACCTTGGCCAAACACCGCAGCTTCCACCTACAAAACTACAGAACGTTTCACTTTCAGTGTTGTTTCCTGCAGGCAACCAAAGCAATCATACAAAAGTGCAATTAAAGCCACTTAGTAACAGCAGTAGAACACATTCTGTGTTACCTACTAGTATCAACCAGGGACATTGCGCTATACCAGTTGATGCATCTAATCAGACTAAATGTGTTAATCATCTTGTTAATTCCCAAAATACTGATGAAATTAGGAACAATAAACCAAACTGCCTTTGGGAAGGTGGGTCTAGAAGTGCCATCATGGGGCAGAATGTGCTAAATCCACTTCCTCATTTGCAAACTATGCCAGAAATTCCTTCTTTATGTACTACTGCATTTCCGGTCCATTCCATGGAACCCCAAATTAATCCTGAAAGCACACCACCACCTCATCACCAAATGAAAGACACTGACTGCACAAGACATGAAGCCACTTACAAGGTTGTTCCAAGTGGTATTGTGCTTAGAGTATTAAATGCTGCCGAAGAGTCCAAACAAAAAGCATCAGCGGTAAGATGCGAGGTTGTCAACCAGTCGCAAAAATTGAGTGAATTCTCTTCGTTGGTTTCGGAAAGCACAGCAAGAAATTCAGACATGCAGGCACCATTAGTGACAAAGAAGTGCAAAGAACCTAATTCTCTAAGTAATTCCTCTCCCAAAGCAAAACAGACATACAGGAGCTGTAATATGTCTTCTGTTTTGATTGACAAACCAAACGTATGTAATACTACTACAATTAAGTTAGTTGCTCGTCAGAAATCTCAGCAGTTGAAGGACAGCGAAGAATTGCCATTGAAACGGAAGTGTACCAGGAAAGGAAAAACAGATCAAGTACAGCATTTAAAAAATGTAGAGAAAAAAAACAATCTTGTTCCCATTGCTACTGATACTTGTGAGTCGTTAAAGACTGCCCGCAAGCTGAGACTCAAGCCGTTTAATGACAGTCAGTTGGTGAAATGCCCTCGCCGCAATCAGCCTGTAGTTGTGTTAAATCATCCAGATGTAGATGTTCAAGAGGTAACAAATGTAATGCAAACTATAGGCAAGTACAGAGGACATGTACTGAAAGTGGTTTTATCGGAGAGAACAGTTATTTCTCTCAATTTAAAGAAAAAGCAACAAAGACAAGAGATTGCAAATCAAAGTATTTTACATGATAAATGGCAGAATTGCAAGGTAGTCAGTCCAGTAAAGGAAAGGCTTATGTTGAAAATGAAACTCAAAAAGATTCACAAAAATAATTATCAGATTGTGAATAATACTCAAAATGAGCATTTGCAATTTAAATTCCACTGTTGGTTTTGTGGGCGCATGTTTTGTGATCAAGAAGAATGGATTGCTCATGGACAACGTCATTTAATGGAAGCCACCCGGGACTGGAACGATGTCGCCACCATTCAAGAAACAACAGGAAATGGAACTGAAGTACTGAATGCGGAAAGGAAATCTAATCCATAATTACAGATCCAGAAATTTAAGAACTCTAGTTGGTATTGGCCAAGAATACACACAATGTAGAATCATGCATTCTGGCTCACTTACTGGTTTGAAATCTTTAAATGCTGCTTTAACTTTAATGTAAATTATACTTTGGTAAGGTGAGTTACGTAACGTAGTTTACTGTCCCTTGGCAAAGCGTGCAGTGCAGAAAATTCAAAAGGAAAGCTATAATTTATCATTAAAGAATTACAATTGGAAGAGACGTTGGAATGTTCTAATGTAATACCCATCACAAGAAAATAATACTGAATGTACAATGAGGAACTTGTATTTAGAGATTCTTAATTTTGCTCTAGGTTCTGTATTCATTTTGCTCTTATTTAATACTTAACATTTTGTAGAGTTGAAGTAAACTAACTTATGAAACAAGTGCTTTTTTGCACAGTTTTGAAATACTTTACATTGGTATTTTATTAGTGCACTTGGTGAAATGTTGAATGTTCATTTCTGATGTATAGGCAGATGGTGTCTGAAGTATTAAATTTATGTGCACCATTTTGAAGAATATGCCATGAAATTCATTTCCATCAGCAGTGTTAAGTGTTAGTGGTGGTGTACTATGCCTGAAGTTTCATTCCATTGGAATGAATTAGGGATTTGGTATGCCATACGTTGGGTTTTAGTTTTTGTACTATTATAAGATTGACTAATTTCAATATTATATTTGATTTCAATTGAATAAATGTTTGGAGGTGGTGTGTAATGTGCTGACATTAGTTATATAGGAAATTTATTGCTCCTAAATGGATGAATTTCAATGCAATAATTTGTAGAGTAGATTAAACACCACAGTTAAATGTGTTCAAGAAATTGATGTTTTTGCATTCGTTCAGTTTATATTTGGCATAATAAACAAAATGGGGAGATGTTCTTGTTTTAAAACATGGCTTTTGTTGGGCACTTGCTTTTTACTCTGGATATATTTTAATTTCAATATCATTATGGCTTCTAAAGAACAGACAGATTGGAGTTCAAGTACTTCAATTTGTTGAAAACTTTTAATTTCCCATGCTACCAGTATGAAATATTTTTGTATTAATTTTGAATTATGGAAAAATCTTGCTTTTTCATTTAAATTAGCTTTCATGCCATTAATTCTGTCTGTTACCAATATAAATTCTGAACTTGAATCTTATTTGTGGAATTGTTTTTGGTCTATATTTATAAACCATTGTAAAATTACAAGTTACTGAGTTTTCTAGTTTAATCATGCTTTTCCTTTTCCTTGAAACATTACATTTGCTTAGACTAAACATTTGCTTGTTTAGTCTAAGTTGAGATACTCTGTAACAACTGAAAGACTGCCTGCCTTACAGAAGTGCTGTAATTGATGTTACTCAAAGCTGTTTTAAGTGACAATTTAAAAAAAATTAGTTAGCCCCAGACAATAGAAGAATATCAGAGTTTGGTATTGGGAACAACATGACTTCATTCAAAAAATATTAGCTGCTTTTAAAATGACCATAAAATAGACTGAGAAATATTAAAGGAATCTTCATGGACCATGCTGCTAATTACGTTGAAGAAAACCTGAATGAAAAATGAGAACAATTTTAAATCTTTTTTCTCTGTGAATGCATTTATCTGTCTGAAATTAGCTTAAATAATAATGAAACAGAATAAAATGACAATTTAATTTTTCATTTTAAATATTAATATTTTCTCAGAAATATTTTGATTTTTAAGACAGTAGAACTTTAAAGTTGCATGATGCAGTCTCATTTCACTAACTTTAACCTTTGTTCTCATGCTTAAGAACAAATTTTATAGAACAACTTAGTATTGATTTGTGGTGTGCATTTTCTACTTGGTTTTGCCAATATGTCTGGACTGAAACCTGTTAACACATATAGTGGCATGCAAAAGTTTGGGGACCCCTGGTCAAAATTTCTGTTAGTGTGAATAGCTAAGCGAGTAAAAGATGGCCTGGTTTCCAAAAGGCATAAAGTTAAAGATGACACATTTCTTTAATATTTTAAGCAAGATTACTTTTTATTTCCATTTTTTACAGTTTCAAAATAGCAAAAAAGTAAAAGAGCCCAAAGCAAAAGTTTGGGCACCCTGCGTGGTCAGTACTTAGTAACACCCCCTTTGGCAAGTATCACAGCATTTACAAACGCTTTCTGTAGCCAGCTAAGAGTCTTTCAATTCTTGTTTGGGGGATTTTCGCCCATTCTTCCTTGCAAAAGGCTTCTAGTTCATCTTGCATGCACTGCTCTTTTGAGGTCTATCCACAGATTTTCGATGATGTTTAGGTTGGGAGACTCTGAGGGCCATGGCAAAACCTTCAGCTTGCGCTTCTTGGGGTAGTCCATTGTGGATTTTGAGGTGTGTTTAGGATCATTATCCTGTTGTAGAAGCCATCCTCTTTTCATCTTCAGCTTTTTTTCTTCACAAACGATGTGATGTTTGCTTCTAGAATTTGCTGGTATTTAATTGAATTCATTCTTCCCTCTACCAGTGAAATGTTCCCTATGCCACTGGCTGCAACACAAACCCAAAGCGTGAACAATCCACCCGTGCTTAACAGTTGAAGTGGTGTTCTTTTCAAGAAGTTCTGCACCCTTTTTTCTCCAAACATACCTTTGCTCATTGCGGCCAAAAATTTCTATTTTAACTTCATCAGTCCACAGGACTTGTTTCCAAAATGCATCAGGCTTGTTTGGATGTTCCTTTGCAAACTTCTGGTGCCGAATTTTGTGGTGAGGATGCAGGAAATGTTTTCTTCTGATGACTCTTCCATGAAGGTCATATTTGTACAGGTGTCGCTGCACCATAGAGCAGTGCACCATCACTCCAGAGTCTCCTAAATCTTCCTGAAGGTCTTTTGCAGTCAAACGGGAGTTTTGATTTGCTTTTCTAGCAATCCTACAAGCAGTTCTCTCAGAAAGTTTTCTTGTTCTTCCAGTCCTCAACTTGACCTCCACCGTTCCTGTTAACAGCCATTTCTTAATTACATTACGAACTGAGGAAAGGGCTACCTGAAAATGCTTTGCTATCTTCTTATAGCCTTCTCCTGCTTTGTGGGCATCATTTATTTTAATTTTCAGAGTGCTAGGCAGCTGCTTAGAGGAGCCCATGACTGCTGATTGTTGGGAAAAGGTTTGAGGAGCCGGGGTATTTATAAAGCTTTGAAATTTGCATCACTTGGCCTTCCCTAACAATGACTGTGAAAAAGCCATAGCCCTAACAAGCTAATTAAGGTCTGAGACCTTGGTAAAAGTTATCTGAGAGCTCAAATCTCTTGGGGTGCCCAAACTTTTGCATGGTGCTCCTTTCCTAATTTTCACTCTAAAATTATACAAAACAAAAATAATACTCTAATCTTGCTTAAAATGTTGAAAAGAATGTTTCATCTTTAACTTTATGACTTTTAGAGATAAGTTCATCTTTTACTCGTTTAGCTATTCACAGTAACAGAAATTTTGACCAGGAATGCCCAAACCTTAGCATGCCACTATATTGTGACAGGGCCAGCACTTAGTAAGAATTCCTGAGCTGGATCTTGCTCTTCACTGTCCACACTTCACAATGTTGCTTCACCACACCCCCACCCCAACTGCAGCCTTGCTGAACCATTTGGCTTGCATCTTGATTATTAATAGCGGAGTGCCCAGCAACATTCTTTTTTTTGGTAGCTTGCAGCTACAGTTTTGGACCAGATGAAATTCACATCGTGTAGAGGAAACCAGCGTGTGTGAGCTATGAGGGAGAAAGAACAACCAAGGATGAAAAGTCAAATTTAATAATAAAGCAATGCAGTTGGTGGTTGATTTAATAGATTAGTGAAGATGCGGAGGTCAATCTACCAGCAAATAGTGATTATGATCCTGGGCGGTTGTAAAGAGAAATGTTGTGAATGAAAGTGGAAAGAGCAATGACAATCAATGTAATTAATTAGACACTGTAACAGAGGCACGTAAGTTATAACCCAAACTCAATCACTGGAGGCTACTGTGAGGTTAATCTGGTGAAAATTTACCATTAGTGAACACTTTATTAGGTGTACCTGTACACCTCATTAATGCAAATATCTAATCAGCCAATTATGTAGCAGCAACTCAATGTATAAAAGCTTGCAGACATAGCCAAGAGGTTCACTTGTTCAAACCAAACATCACAATTAGGAGGAAATATCTAAGTGACTTTATGGAATGATTGTTGGTGCCAGATGGAGTGGTTGAGTATCTCGGATACTGTTGATACCCTGGCATTTTCATCTGAAAGTTTACAGAGAATGGTGCGAGAAACAGAAAAAAAACAGCTTTTTGAGAGAGAGGTCAGAGGAGAATGGCCAGACTGGTTCAAGCTGATGGGATGCAACAGTAACTCAAATAACGCTCCATTACAACACTGGTGAAATTTGTCTTGTGCAAGAGGTAAGTACCTTGTATTAAACAATGTCTGAATTTATTGAAAAATAAGGGAATTTGAGAAGCATTTTCCAGATTTTGTTCAGCATCTTTTTTGGGAATGACAAGCGAAGCCCAACTGTAATTAGCCTAAGTTTTCCTTTTATGACTTTATGAAATTCTCGTGAAATTTTGATGGTAGCATACATGGATTATATCCACAGAAATGTTTTAGAGCCCTAGTACATGAGGGAATAGGTTCATGAGATTTGAACACTCTTAACCCACTTTTCTGGTGTTTTTTGTGGAGTGACATTATTTGTGTAATATTCCTCACTCTTTTCCTTCTTGGTTGCTACCATTTCTTGGATGTTTGGTATCGCTGATGATGAAGATGCATGTCACTTTGAGTGAAATATTTAGTGTGTCTGAATACATTAATACTAGTTAATTATTCAGAAAGTTATCACACCAATAAATCAGCAAACATGAAGATCAAAGCTATGGCATTCTGTTGGGGAGACGTACTGAAACACTGATTATGCCTACCACCTTGATCTTTGCATACATATGTATTTATTGTCATTAACTTAATGCCTTGGAACCGCACGTGTCTCTAAATCTCAGTTGGGTGGGAGTTAAAGGGAATGTGTAAATTGCAGTTCACTCAGTAGGTGAATGTATAGAGCAAATAAGTTTTAATGTTTTAAAGGAAGGTTTAAACTTAAGATCTGCTTAGATTCCCCAGCTGATGTGGAGTGTTTCAGCTCTAACGTCTGCATCATTAATCTTGTTGTAGACCAGTAAATGAATCATTGTGCACCATTCTCAGATCTTGTATTTAATAGAAAAGAATATGACCATTCATATGGGATGAACTGTAAATCTAAAATGTTCCCTAATACATTCCTGTGATAAAATTAATGTAAGCAAAAAAGATTGGAAGTTGGTCCAACATTTGGCTACATGAGTTCTTGATTTTGGTTCTTTCCTTTTAATTGCCTGCGTACAAAGGTACCAGATACCCCAGGCTGGTTGTTAGTACATGAAATAATGATGATGGCGATCTGAAGGATAGTCTGTTATTTAAAGATTTCCTACAGCAGTTTCCTATTTCAGAGGTTTGATGGCCTATCTACAAAACCAGCCTGTATGTGGAACTCAATGCGTTTCCCAGATGCAATGCAGTTGTTCCATTATACCAGTTAAACGTGGTGGGGTCAGTGCTGGATGTTGCAAGTAAACGCATCCCGACACTTGCAGTGTTAGACGGAGCATTTTTATTTCCAAGCCATACATTTAGCGATTACGTTCAATGAGGAAATAAGACAAATTTCCCTACAGAATAAATAGTCTCTGACAGTTGCTAACGAATAAGAAATATTTCGTGCACTGGGAAAAAGAGGATAACGTACACCAGATTAAAAACAAATACAAATAAATGTTAATTTTTATATACAATAACTAATTTTCTCTTAATACAATTTTTGTATCATTGCGACTTTCTCACGTGACGATTACCTGTTGCATCACATCTGAATTTTCGAAATTAACAAGTATAGTAGAAAGTAGCTTAGAATTTCTTTACATTGAAATGTTTTATCACTGTTGGGTGCATAATACAGATATGCAAAGATAAAAGTTAGTTTCTCAGCGCAATATCAATGGAACAGCGTGGCTGCATTGTTCCATCTGGTTTGCTGATTGATCCCTTCCATCGATTAATCGCAACGGAATATTTTTGTGATCTATTATGAGGCACTGAATAAAACACCCGAGGGGTGAGATAACAAACTTTAGCTTCAAAATGTCTTGAAAGAACGTTAATAAGAATGAATAATACACGAGGGTTTAACGGTATTTTTTCCAACTAAATCTTTCTTAAAGAGCAAGAGATCCAGACCTAGATAATGGGTATTTGAAACACGTATGCCCCAAACTGGCAAAACAGCACAAAGTTCTGGATTTTCAAATGCAAGCTACATTTAACATTGGGTGTGTTCTGCTTTTAAAGAGTTGTGCTGGAATGCAAGCTCATCCACAAAACAACGAAGGCGCTGATTGATCAATCTCTTTTTCCAGTTTGCTGGTAACTCGATTGAAAAAGAGTCTTTTAAATCAAGATTGTTTTTTGTAATGCAAGAGTACCAGTAGCTATTTGCTGACGAGTTTGATCTATATAATCTAAAATGCAATTTACAATCAATATTAATCGGGTTGACACTGCACTTTAGGTTGGTGGAAAATCAGGTAACTGGTGGTTGTGTGGATATGGTTGTATTTTACGATAAACCCATTTGAACTATATACTTAGCAGAGGCCATCGAGCTACAGATTTTAAATACTGTATATCAAGGTATATTCTATCACGTGACGTTAAAACGCCGAGAAAATCGTACCTGGTTATTAATGCTAAATGCACTCTACATGGCATCGGTGTGGTGTACTTCCTGTCGAAGTTCGTTCAATTAAGTCAATTGAATCAATTATAGAGGCAGAGTAGAACGGATTGAAGTGGCTACATACAGGTATTTACATTTAACAGTACTGACCAGCCGTGAATTTCTAGGCGTGTATTCCAAAATTCTGCCCGTTTGTATCGATTCATGACAAGATTCTTAAGCTTATTGATTGGCATGCTAATGATTTTCACAGGAAGATAGTGCTTATAAAAAAACTTAACAAATCGGGCATATTTTGGGGATCATTTGTATCCAGGTCATCAGTTGTGCCGACAATAGAAACATATCTAGGTTAAGCACAGAATAATTGTTTTGTTCATTGGCGCATCTAATATCCATTAAGACCTCCAATAATTTAACTGTTTGTAGTTAAAATTGTTCCATGAGGCAACATTGTTCACCGTTCGTGCTGCTTTCTATTTGGACATCAGACGAACAGGACATTATTGCTGACACGCGGAGCAGCTGCTTTAGCATCTCGATTTCAGGAGCCTTTTATTAATCTGAGTCCTTACAGACACAATGCACATTGTCGCACAGAGCCGGTTGCCTTAGCAACACTCTAGCTTTATTTCAATGTATGATGGCAAATGTGTGGCAGCTGGACATTGGTTCTTCAAAATGACTTCAGAGCAATTGGAATGAATTTCATCTGCAGATCTGACACACTGATTTGATGCCGGTTAAAGATGGGGGATTAATGCAAATCAAGGGAGATGAGATTCAAGGTGAATTCAGGCTTCACACAATGGAGCACGAAACTAGGCGCCCGTGCAATCAAATGCTCAAAGAAATTGATTTGAGAACAAAAATGTAACCATGTCTTTTTTTCTTGCTGTCAAACAGAACAGAAGCCTAAGAAAGAAACAACAAATGATCTAATGGTATAAGAACGCACTTTAGTGGACCCGGAATTCCCCGTAAGCAAGCACAAAAAGTAGTAAGTGATTTGCTGCTGGAGAGCGGAATTATTTTCAATAAAAGGTAGTGGATTTTACACTAAAATCTTCTCATTGCGCCAGCAGTATAATCTAATGAAAAGGTGCTTATACTTAAAGAAGGTAAAAACAGTAGTATGTTATCTAGTTTAGGATACTTGTTTTTTAAGACGATGACAATTATTTCTGAATTTTCACATTTCATTTTGCTTTAAAAAGGTTATACTTGTTTTTCGAAATTCGCATGCAGATGTTGACAAATCCTGTTTGCGATACATCTTCGTCGATGAATTGAACGTGACAGGGTAGTAAAGCTCAAAGTTAATCTGACTCTGAAAGCTCCTACTGTTACCAAATCGAAATCGGGCTCATTGAGGCGGAGCCTGATGGTTCCTTTGGCTTTTTAACACTCAAAGATGCTGTAGTTTGATGAACAATAATAAACAATGAGAAAATATCACCCACATTAAATAAAAAATCATCAACAATTAAAAAGTGTACATATAATATAAATTATGCAATGTTCTATAAAATGATATTGCTGAATCATCACTTCGTCTAGCTTGTATTTGGGCTGCTTTATTGTCTTCCCTCGCTCAGTTTATTTGCTGTTGCCCATATTTTCATCCTTGATTTACCTTGGTCCAGATTCATAATTCAATTTACCATGTTCTACTGCTGAAATTCTGGTGCCCATGATCTAGCTCATACCAAGTCCCCTTTATCCATTACATTTGTTTGTGCTTCCCCAGAACGACTTGCATTTGAAAAACCTTGCAATGGCATTCAAATCCTCAACCCACCCTATTCTGCAATCTTCTACACTGACTGTCACACTTATCGAAAATGGGGTCTGTATGCCAGACTGCTTTTTATAGACCGCATCATACCTCAGAAATTGGTGGGGAAACTGACCTCGCTGGGTCTCATTTCCTCCCTATGTAACTGGATACTGGACCTCTTAACAGTAAGGCCACAATCAGCCCTCGTGGTTAGCAACGTCTCTAGCCCCATTAGGCTGAGCGCTGGCGCGCCGCAAGGCTCCGTGTTCAAGCCGCTGCTGTTCACACGCGTCGGATCCAGCTCAAGCCGGGTCATCAAGTTTGCGGATGACACGACAGTGGTTGCTCACATCAAAATCGACAACAAGACGGAGTATAGAAAGCAAGTGGAGCGGCTGGTGGATTTGTGTGAGAAGAACAACCAAAGCCTGAATGTAGAGAAGATAAAGGAAATTGTGGACTTCAGGAAGGTGCAGATGAAACATTTTCCTCTGCGAATACATGGCTCTTCCGTAGAGAGAGTTAAGTGCAGCAAGTTCCTGGGAGTTCACGAATGACCTCACCTGGTCTCTTAATATCACCTCCCTGAACAAGAAGGCATAGCAGCGCCTCCCTCTCTTAAGACTGATGTAAGGAAGCTTCCCCCTCTCCCACTTTAACTACATTTTACAGGAGTACCATTGAAAACGTTCTGACAAGTTGCATCTCTATCTGGTATGGGAGCAGTCAAGCATCGGACCAGAAGTCCCTACAAAGGATTGTGACATTCTCTGACTGGTTTTGGATGTTTGGAAGCCCTTGGACCATGAGATCTGAGTCGTGGCTGAGAGGAATGTGCCCAGCACAAACAGTTGGGGCAGTGGAGGGCTGTGAAAGGAAATCAAAAGTGCCGATTGAGCATTAAGGGTAATTGGCAGAGTTTTGGATGTTATGGAGGGGACTATGTTACCTGAGTTTCATCACCTAAGTTACAGAGAAAGGTTGAACAAGTTGGGTCTTTATTCTTTGGAACGTAGAAGGTTGAGAGGGGACTTGATAAAGATATTTAAAATTATGAGGGGGATAGATAGAGTTGACGTGGATAGGCTTTTTCCATTGAGAGTGGAGTAGATTCAACCTAGAGGACATGAGTTAAGAATTAAAGGGCAAAAGTTTAGGGGTAACATGAGGGGGGACTTCTATACTCAGAGAGTGGTAGCTGTGTGGAACAAGCTTCCAGCTGAAGCGGTTGAGGCAGGTTCGATGTTGTCGTTTAAAGTTAAATTGGATAGCTATATGGATAGGAAAGGAATGGAGGGTTATGGGCTGAGTGCAGGTCGGTAGGACTAGGTGAGAGTAAGAGTTCGGCACGGACTAGAAGGGTCGAGAGGGCCTGTTTCTGTGCTGTAATTGTTTTATGGTTATAATTGGGACCGCAGATTTTGAGATGGTTGTTGAGTGGGAGGGTGGGGTGGGGTGAATGGAGGAAATAGCTGGTAGTGCAGGATAGGCATTTGGAGTGGGAGGGAGATGGCGGCTTTCACAAATTGAGCAGTGGGAGTTAGTGAAATGTTGGGATGCAGCTAAAAAATGAAGTTTGTCAGTGACGTACTTGGCAAGTGTTTCATACCAGCATTGCCAGTTCGATAAGGCCCCAACATTGATATAAGTTCCATAAAATTTGCCAAAAGGTGTTAACACGTCGCTGTTACAGCTCGTCGCGTTTTGGAGTTGAGAGTTTAATTGCGGTGCTGTTCTGTGTAATAAGTCTCTGTACTTCCTCCCCGTGGAATGTGTGGGTTTTCTCTCGATCCTCCGGCTTCATCCCACAGTCCAATGACGTACTGGGTAGGTTAATTGGTCATTGTAAATTGTCCCGTGATTAGGCTAGGGTTAATCGGGTTTGTTGTAAATGTCCCATGATTAGGCGAGGGTTAATCGGGTTTGTCGGGGGTTGCTGGGGGGTGGGGAGAGTGGACGGAGCTGGCTTACTCTGTGCTGCATCGCGAAAATAAGGTAAAATTCAAATTTAAAACAACTATGCAAGTGCCTAGAATGACTTGCACCCAAAAATACTTGATTGAATTTTTAGCTTGGCAAGGCATAACCTGTAACTGAGCATTATGATTATTTCAGTTACTTACATAATTAGGAGAAAATACTGATTTTCAACGATATGTATAATCCTGAGAGAAGAGCATAATATGATTGTTTTATTCACAATCCCTGAATGCTTGTAACCATTTGAACACCATGTTCTCAGAGTCTCTCCCCCCTCCCCCCTCCCCAAATAACCACATGGACTGATTCAGAATAGGTTCCTTTCTCTGGCAGAGTTATGACAAATAATGCCATCTTCCTTCATATCCAATTTGGCAAGTGGTAGCCAGCAATGTGAGGAATGCTAACAGAAGAGAAATCCATGCATAGTAGTGTAGCAATTAATATTACGCTGCAATTCATGTTCTCAATACTTTTTCTTTTTTTTGTATTTAGTTTGTTGCCTTTTGCTCGTTGGTTGTTTGGCCATCTTAGTTCTGTGCAGTTTTTCATTGATTCTATTGTGTTTCTTTGTATTTACTATGAATCCCGAAAGGGCCTATTCTGCGCTGTATCTCAATAAGTATATAAATAATCTCAGAAAAGTATATGGTGACATAAAGTATCTGTACATTGATAATAAATTTACATCGAACTTTTCAGCACCAACGATTAGAAGATCGGGGTTCAATTCCTTGTGCTGTTTGTGCGGAGATCTCCCATGGCCACATGTGTTTTCTCTGGGTTCTCCATTTGCCTGCACCTCTTCCTAGAGGAAGGGTCTCGGCCCGAAACGTCGATGGTACCTCTTCCTAGAGATGCTGCTTGGCCTGCTGCGTTCGCCAGCAACTTTGATGTGTATTGCTTGAATTTCCAGCATCTGCAGAATTCCTCGTGTTTGCGTTTTTAAATCCAGTACTGCGAAGCCTCTTCCGGTGATGCCTACACCGAAGAAGTTTAAATCTTATCTTCGACGGAAGTTTAGTGAAACCATCTTCACTGCTCCCCATCTGTAATTTCTTCGGCTCTTCAACTTTTCGACCACATTTTGACTCAGACTCGCTATCACACATATACCCACATTCTTTTTCTTTCCCTCCTTATTCTCCCTCTGTCCCTCTGATTATACCCCTTGCCCATCCTCTGCGGGGTTCCCCCTTCCCCCTTTTCTTTCTCCCTGGGCTTCCTATCCCATGATCCTCTCATATCCCTTTTGCCAATCACCTGTCCAGCTCTTGGCTCCATCCCTCCCCCTCCTGTCTTCTCCTATCATTTTGTAACTCCCCCTCCCCTCCCACTTTCAAATCTCTTACTAGCTCTTCCTTCAGTTAGTCCTGATGGAGGGTCTCGACCAGAAACATCAATTGTACCTCTTCCTGCTGCCTGGCCTGCTGCGTTCACCAGCAACTCTGATGTGTGTTCTTCCAAAAGACATATGTGTCAGGGTTTGTAAGTTGTGGGCAGGTTCGATTGGTGTCAGAAGCATGGCAGCACTATGAGCTACTCCCAGCACATCTTTGGGCTGAGTTGGTCGTTGATGCAAATGATTCATTTCATTGTATGCTTTGCTGTTGCAACAACCGTGTCAAATAAAGCATTTTTATCTTTTAAAAAAATCAGTAGGCACGTGCAGATAAATTCTGGAGCAAGAATAGAGGAGGATGGATGTAGAAGGGAAGTGAGATTATAAAAAGAGGCAAATTACAGGAGAATGGAAAATGTGGAATTTAAATCAGAAAGGGAAAGGAGAGGCAAGTGAGGGCAGGGTGAAACATCAGGATTCAAAACTTAGCACATGAAGCAGTGAGAAACAAAATGGAAAAACAGGAAAAGAAAGGGAAATAGGAAACATGAACAGAGAATGGAAAGAGAGGCAATGAATGAAATGGAGACGGACATAAATGGAGAATGGAAGAGGAGAGGGAGGTATAAAAATGTTGAATCTAAAAATGAAATGAACCAATATATTGAAGGGATCTTCTGTTGGGAAAGGCAATGTCTTACACATTTGTTTATGTGCTTCATTTCAGTTGCATGGTTTTCCTAAGTATGCTGAATTGCCTGACCACCTAGGTTACATCAACAGTACAGAAGTGTGACAATATCCTTCGAGTTTTAATCCATTTCCAACAATGAACAAAGTCTGGTGCTCTGTCACGTTTCACAAGGGAAATATGTACTTTACAATTAACCTCCATGTGGACTTAATTTCCAGAAGTGTCCCTCATAACCTCAAAAAACTCTATTAATTTTTTTTGACAGCAGAGGAGAAATACTACTGAAGCCAGAAGCAAAGCGATGGCAGAAAACTTATATCATGTCCTCTGAGCCCACTCTCCAAAGTGTACTCTCTGCTACACTCTAGGTAGCATATTTCAATGTGGTAAACTTTACAATTGTTGTACACCAGTAGCATATACTAGGAATCCTTGTACCATTCTAAATCCAGAGAAAATAAACAGATCAAATAAATAAATAAATCAAGAAAATAAAATTTGGAAACATAAATGATTTATAACCAATCATAAGTATATTTTATGTTCTGTGTGTGTTTAGTTTTTGCTACATGTGTGATTTGATTTAAGTATCAAAGCCATGGGCGAAGGACAAACCGACATTGAGCTCACTACTCTGCAAGGTTTACTCACTTCAGCACTGAGTTGACTCTGCAGCTGTGGCCTGCAGTCATCGGCGCTTGCCTCGGCGAATTGGCATTGTGGCCGTAAGCTGCAGCCATTGGACTCCTGCACCAGCTTCATTTGCCTGAGTGCTGAAATGGCTCCCTGGCTGTGGCACTCTGCAGTTAATGTTTTCTGTGCTATTTGTTTTTTTTTGCATATTGAGTGTTTGACTGTCTTTATTGTGTGGGGTTTGTTAATAAATTCTATGGTGTTAATTTGTCTCGTGGCTGCCTACAAGAAGCGGAAACTCAAGATGGTATACAGTATGCATTACTTAATTAGAAATGTGCTTTGAACAATACAGTGGATTTCGGTTACATCAGGAGATACATTAGGAGTGGTACATTTTGGCCCAATTAAGTGGCTGTTCTAATTAGCTGAAGTTTCATGGAAATAGTTAAAAGTTCTTTAAAAAAGACAAACTGAGTAACAAATTATGTCTTTAAATGAAATACAGAACAATTTAGAACACTACCAATAGTACCACAGTACTATAAAATTGTGTAATAGTTCCTAATAGAACTAAGATTCTTCCCAATGGAAGAATGTATCCAATGAACAAAATCAATGGAGACATCTAGAGCAGATACTGCAGATTCTGGACTGCTTTCATGCAATGCTACTGATGATTGCATCCTCCAAATCTTCATTTTTATTGCAACATCCAAGTTAATAGCTGATACCTTCAAATTCTTTGTAGTTCCTAATTTGTTGAAATATTGAAATGGTTTCCTTTTCACTCCTGGCTGTTCTGGAATCATCAAGCCCGATTGCTTGAAACCACAGTGAGCAAAATAGTTCAAGATTGTCTTACTGGTTATTTCTTGCCAACTATCAGTGACAAAAATCACTTTTTTGAATACAAAAACACACAATCAAAGTTATTTAAAATCTTCACTCAAATATGGTGTTGCGTGTGACTGATGCTAATTAGAACCTGTTCGGCAATAGTCTTTTGCCCTAATTGGGTGGCATAGTGTCCCAGTAAATGGAGGTAATCCAAGTAGTTTTCTTGATTAGTTTCTGTTCTGTAAGCTTTGTCCCGAATAAGCAGCTGCCCTGATTATCTGATGGCCCAATTAAGTAGAATCCACTGTATTTAGAAATTATTCTCACCGTGAAATATCATAGCAGAAAAGTTATAAACATAACTTCTGAAAATATTTGAAGGGATGCTTTACATCTTACAAAAAAGAACAGAATTTGAATGTATGCAGTGAAATGGCTATTGTTTTATAAATGTAACAGCTGCCATATACTGTATCCTCAAAACTTCCTCTGTTTCATGGCATTTACAGGCATAAGTATACCATATGTCAGGATTTAGAAGGAAACATCTTTTGAGAATGCATGTAGTGAGAAATTATTGTAAGCATCAGATACAACATTTTAATAGAATATTTTGTGCATTCATTTTCCTAATCAGCATGATATTAATAATTGATATAACAGATATTTCCCATCCCACTAAGGTTACAGAGAATATATTGAGCATAATTAGATTTACCATAAATTCATAGCAGTACTGAGCTTGCTAACAATAATGAAGTGCTTTGAGAACTGGTTATGGATTGTGTTAAATTCCATCTTCCTGCTACATTGGACCATTTCCAGTTTGCTTAGCGCTCAATTCAGTCCACTGATGGTGCCATAGCCTCTGCACTCCTCTCTGTCTTGGCCCACTTGGAAAATCGTTCCTCATATGCTAGGATACTGTTTATTGACTTCTGCTCAGCATTTAATATGTTCATCCTTCAGAATCTGGTGATAAACTGTTCTTGTTGGGTCTCAGCAACTCTCCCTAGAATTGGATCTTGGACATCTTGGCAGAAAAGCCACAGTCAGTCCACATTGGCAGAAACATCATTAGATTCATCATACTGCGCATTGGTGCCCCTTCCCCCTCCCCCCACCAAGGGCTGCATGCTCAGCCCACTGCTGATGAATGACTGCCAGATCCAGATCCAGCAGATGACACAACAGTGGTTGCACGAGTTGACCTCATCAACAACAATAACGAGACAACATACAGAGAGGAGGTAGAGTGGCTGGTAGAACAGTGTGAGCATAACAGCTTGAGTTTCAACGTGGACAAGACCAAAGAGAAGATTGTGGACTTTAGCAAGGTGCAGGTTGACCTCTCCTCAGTGCACATAAACAACTTTTTCATGGAGAGAGTTAGGAGCACAAAGTGCATGTAATGGACAATCTCATCTGGTCCCTCAACACCACCTAGGTTGCTCCAACAGCCCTCAGGACTTAATACCAAATTTAACAATTACAGTTCACCAGCCTTTCCAGCCTGCTTTCTCTTATTTCCATTTTTATTCCTCTTACAGTTATTTTAGACAGTTTATCTTTTCCTGTTGATACCATCCCCCCCTTCAGAACACCCCCTGCCCTTGCGTAGCTGGAATCATCGCCACTACCTGTGCTGTTCAATCTCTCTGGATCTCCACCCTATCACAGGCCTTCCTTTTTAAACTTTTCAGTACTCCCACTCCGTGCTACTTAAAACCTGTTTCACTTATAACTTTTCCCAGGCTTGATCGAGTCATAGAGCAATACTACACTGATATACTGACTATGGTGCCTAGTGATTAAAAAGTCATTGACATGAAATGCTAATTTTGTTTTCATTTGACAGCTGCCACTTGGACTTAGAATTTCCAGCATTTTAAATTTGTTTGCAGAGTTGTGAAAGGTTTATCAATTCACCAGATGGCCTCCGTTGGGGCAATTCACATTTCCCTCAGCAATTAAAAAAACACAAAAAAAATGTTATAACTGATCAAGGAAGTATTTCTTAAATTTTCGATTCTCCCACACACATGTGAATGAAACCTCACACTGCAGCATGCTTCTACCCATCCCTGTGCATTCAAGCTCACTTCATACACTTGCTGGGGCCATAGCAGGAACAAGCATATTACAGACTCTGGAATCAGTCTGCTTATTGATACTGTTATCATTTCTAATGGAGGAAACCATGGCTGTTGTGTTCACCAATGGAGTGACCTTCGCTTTTGGTAGATGGATGTCTGGAGAAGGAGGATACATTTAATGATGACAAACAAAAACATTAGTGTAGGAATCATGCACTGTTTCTGTCAAAATGCTATATTCCAAAGCCCCATAAATAAGATGTAATTTAATATCTATTGATACATTTAAAATTTAAAACAAAACACTGTGCTTTGCAGATCATTAACAAAAAATAATCTGCAGACGCTGGGGTCAAAGCAACACTCACAACAGGCTGGAGGAACTCAGCAGGTCGGGCAGCATCCGTGGAAAAGATCGGTCCATGTTTTGGGCTGGAACCCTTCATCAGGACTGTAGAGGGAAGGGGCAGAGGCCCTATAAAGAAGGTGGGGGAGGGTGGGAAGGAGAAGGCTTGTAGGTTCCAGGTGAAAAACCAGTAAGGGGAAAGATAAAGGGGTGGGGGAGGGGAGGCAGGGCGGTGATAGGCAGGAAAGGTGAAGAAAGAATAGGGGAAAACAATGGGTAGTAGAAGAAGGCTGAACCAAGAGGGAGGTGATAGGCAGCTGGGGGAGGGGGTAGAGTGACATAGGGATAGGGGAAGGGAGGGGGAGGGAATTACTGGAAGTTGGAGAATTCTATGTTCATACCAAGGGGCTGGAGACTACCTAGAGGGTATATGAGGTGTTGGTCCTCCAACCTGAGTTTAGCCTCATCATGGCAGTAGAGGAGGCCATGTATGGACATATCTGAGTGGGAGTGGGAAGCTGAGTTGAAGTGGGTGGCTACTGGGAGATCCTGTCTGTTGTGGCAGATGGAGCGGAGGTGCTCGACGAAGCGGTCCCCCAATCTGCGTCGGGGTTCACCAGTGTAGAGGAGACCGCATCGGGAGCACCGGATGCAATAGATGACCCCAACAGACTCACAAGTGAAGTGGTGCCTCACTTAGAAGGACTGTTTGGGGCCCTGAATGTTGGAAAGAGAGGAGGTGTAGGGACAGGTGTAGCACTTGCGCTTACAGGGATAAGTGCCAGGTGGGAGATCCGTGGGGAGAGACCGATCCCTGTGGAAAGTGGAGAGGGAAAGATGTGCTTAGTGGTGGGGTCCTGTTGAAGGTGGCGGAAGTTGCGGAGGATAATGTGCTGGATCCAGAGGCTGGTGTGGTGGTAGGTGAGGACAAGGGGAACTCTGTCCCTGTTGTGGTGGTGGGAGGATGGGGTGAAAGCCGAAGTGTGGGAAATGGAGGAGATGCGGGTGAGGGCATCATTGATGACAGCAGAAGGGAAACCACGATCCTTATAGAAAGAGGACATTTGAGATGTCCTGGAACTGAAAACCTCATCCTCGGAGTAGATGCGGCGGAGACGGAGGAACTGGGAATAGGGAATGGCATTTTTGCATATGGTGGGGTGGGAAGAGGTATAGTTGGGGTAGTTATGAGAGTCAGTGGGCTTGTAGGAGATGTCAGTGGACAGTCTGTCTCCAGAGATGGAGACCGAGAGATCGAGAAAGGGGAGAGAAGTGTTCGAGGTAGACCAAGTGAGTTTGAGGGCTGGGTGGAAGTTAGAAGGAAAGTCCATGAAATTGACGAGCTCAGCATGGGTGCAGGAAGCAGCACCAATGTAGACGTCAATGTACGGAAGGAAAAGTTGGGGAGCAGTACCAGAATAGGTTTGGAGCACAGACTGTTCCTCATAACCAACAAAGAGGCAGGCATAGCTAGGGCCCATGCGAGATCCCATTGCTACACCCTTAGTCTGAAGAATGTGGGAAGAACCAAAAGAGAAGTTATTGAGTGTGAGAACCAGTTCTGCCAACCGGAGAAGGGTAGTGGTGGTGGGGAACTGGTGAGGTCTATTATCCAGAAAGTAGTGGAGGGCTTTGAGGCCTTCTTGATGGGGAATGAAGATGTATAGGGATTGGACATCTTTAGTGAAAATGAAGTGGTTGGGACCAGGGAACTGGAAGTCATTGAAGAGGTGGAGGGTATGGGATGTATCCTGGATGTAGGTGGGGAGGGACTGAACTATGGGTGACAAAATGGAGTCCAGGTAGGCAGTTACAAGTTCGGTGGGACAGGAGCAGGCAGAAACTATGGGTGTGCTGGGACAGTCAGGCTTGTGGATCTTGGGGAGGAGGTAAAACCGAGCGTTATGGGGTGTGGGAATTATGAGTTTAGTGGCTGAGGATGGAAGGTCTCCAGAGTTGATAAGGGCGGTGATGGTATGGGAGACAATGATTTGATGTTTTTTGGTGGGATCCTGTTCCAGGGGTAAGTAAGAGGAGGTGTCAGAGAGGTAGAGGTCCGTCCGCCAGACTACTACAGCACCACCTTTGTCAGCGGGTTTGATGGTGAGGTTGGAATTAGTGCGGAGAGAGTGGAGGACAGTGCGTTCAGAGGGAGTGAGGTTGGAACAGGAGAGAGGAATGGTGAAGATGAGACGGTTGATGTCTCGGCGACAGTTGGAGACAAAAAGATCGAGTGCAGGTAGAAGGCCCGGGTGGGGTGTCCAGGAGGAGGAGGAGGGTTGGAGAAGGGGTCATCGGTTGGGAATGTCCATTTGTTTAAAATAAATCCTTAAAAAATCATTGACTATGATTCTCTCATATTCTGTGATATGGAATCATATAATCACTGTGCCATGTTTCACCCACAACCTCTCTGGTTACAGGAGTAGACAAAATATCAACTGTGGTTTGAAGGAAAGGTATGTCTTAACTGAACTCTTCATTAAGTATTCTTTGGTGTCACAGTATTTCACCTCAGGGCATAGCTAAAAACAAACATTAAAACAATCTACCTTCTGCTATTAATTCACCTTGCTGTTGACAAAACCAGCATTTATTGCTAATCTTCAATTTTCCTTTATAGATTTGTCAGTGAGCTGCTGTCACAAAGGGCTGTCATTTCTCATATAAAGATACCCCTACAGTTTTCCTGGTGGGAAATTCAGTATTTGTATTTGGGGATAGTGTTGGAAGGTTGATACGCCCAATGACCTCTTAATAAGCTACCTCCCGTACCTAATAAAGTGGCCACTGAGTGTATCTTCATGGTCTTCTGCTGCTGTAGCCCATGCTCTTTAAGAAATGCTCTTCTGCAAACCACTGTTGTAACACATGGTTATCTGAGTTACTGTCACCTTCCTGTCAGCTTGAACCTGACTGGCTATTCTGCTCCAGCCTCTCTCATTAACAATACGTTTTTGCTCATGGAACTATTGCCGCTCTATGGATATTTTTGTTTTTTGTTTTTTGCACCTGTTTGTAAACTCTAGAGACTTTCATGCATAAAAATCCCAGGAGATCGGAAATTTCTGAGATACTCAAACCACCTCATTGGCACCAATAGCCTTTCCACAGTCAAAGTCACTTAGCCCATTCTGATGTTTAGTCTGAACAACAACTGAATTTCTTGACCATGTGAGCATGATCTTATGCAGGGAGTTGCTACCACTTGATTGTCCGATTAGGTATTTGCATTAAACAGCAGGTGTACCTAATAAAGTGGCCGCTGAGTGTAAATTCAGCTGAGCTTCACTTGGACTGAGAGAGGTTTTCTTATCTTGGAAGCTTTCTGTGAGAAATAAAAACAAAAACTGATGTTGGGATTGTATTAATTAGGACTAATCAAGATCCTATCAACCTCCACACTTTAGATATACTCAATGACTTGGCCTCCACAAACATCCGTGGTAATGAATTCCACAGATTCACCACTCTCTGGCTAAAGAAATTCCTTTTCATCTCTGTTTTAAATGGACATCCCTCTATTCTAAGACTGTGACCGCTGGCCCAAGACTCACCCACTTCTCCTATTCCACACTACCTAGGCTTTTCAACATTTGCTAGATTTCAATGAGATTCCCCCTCATTTTTCTAAACTCCAATGATTACAGGCCCAGAGCCATCAAGCACTCCTCACATGTTAACCATTTCATTCCTGGAGTCATTCTCATGAACTTCCTCTGAAACCTTTCCAATGTCAGTACATCTTTTCTTAGATAAGGGACCCAAAACTGCTTACAATATTTCAAGTGCAGTCTGACCAGTGCCCATTAAGCCTTAGCATCATATCCTTGCTCTTATATTTTAGTCCTCTCAAAAGGAATGCTAACATTGCATTTGCATGCATACACATGTTAGTCGTGGCAAGAATAGGATGATAGTTCAGATGAATGAGTGGCTGAGAAAGTAGTGCAGGGTGCAGAGCTTCAGATTTCTGGCTTACTAGGATCACACGACATCTCAGTGTGGTATGGCAATTGTCCCTTATCGGACCGCAAAGCACTCCAGCGTGTGGTGAAAACTGCCCAGTGGATTATCGGCACCCAATTGCCCACCATTGAGAACATCTACCATAAACGCTGCCTGGGCAGGGCGAAAAGCATTATCAGGGATGCATCTTACCCTAACCATGAACTTTTTACTCTCCTCCCATCCAGTAGGCACTACAGGAGCCTCCGCTCCCACACCAGCAGGCACAGGAAGAGCTTCTTCCCTAAGGCTGTGACACTGCTGAACCTCACATCACAGCGCTAAGCAGTACTGTCTCAGTACTTCTATATTTGTGTGCTGTAGCACTTTTTTATTCACAGTTATTTTGTAAATAACACTATTCTTTGCATTTCTGGTCAGATGCTAAGTGCATTTAATTGGCTTTGTATCTGTACTTGGAACAATGACAATAAAGTTGAATCTAATCTAATCTACTCTCTTCTGGGGAACATATGACCTGTACAAAAAAGAACAGGTAACACATGAACGAGAGGGTGATCCAATATTCTTATGGGCAGGTTTGTAGGAGCTGTTGGGGAGGGTCCAGGAGTTCCCCATCTGGTGTCTATGGACTCCTTGGTTATTGGGAAGTCTCCATGGCATTTAAAAGGTTGGTTTTAAATTGGTTTAAACTAAATTGGCAGGGAGATGAGAACCATAGTGATAGGGCTGAGGATGGCGTAGTTGGTATACAAGTTGATGCATTGTGTCGTGAGACTGTGAGGAAGGACAAGCAGATGATGGGACAAAATGGCATTCAGTGGAATGAGTTGAAGTGCAACATGGGGGCAAAATTGAAAAGGGTGAATGCCTGCAGTATACAAAATAAGGTAGATGAATTTCTGGCACATTTAAAGATTGGCAGGTATGATGTAGGCATGACTGAGTCATGGCTGAAAGAAGATCATAGCTGGGAGCTTAACAACCAAGGACACACCTTGTATCGAAAGGACAGGCAGGAAGGCAGAGGGGTTGTTTTAACTCTGTCATTGAAAAATAAAATCAAATCCTTAGAAAGTGGTGACATAGGATGATAAGATGTAGAATCCTTGTTGGTAGAGTTAAGAAAATAGAAATGTAAAAAGACCCTGGTGGGAGTTATATACAGACCCCAAACAGTAGCCAGGATGTGGGATATAAATTTCAATGGGAAATAGAGAAAGTATGTAATAAGAGCAATGCTACAATAGTCATGGAGGATTTCAATATGCAAGTGGATTGGGAAAATTAGGTTGGTGCTGGATTCCAAGAGAGGGAATTTGTTGAATGCCTATGAGATGGCTCTTTAGCACAGCTTGTGGTTAAGCCTACTGAGGGAAAGGCAATTCTGAATTGGGTGTTATGTAATGAACCAGATTTGATTAGGGAGCTTAAGGTAAAGGAACACTTAGGAGTAGAAATCATAATATGATAGAATTCATCCTGCAGTTTGAGAGGGAGAAGATAAAGTCATATATATCCATATTACAGTGAAGTAAAGGGAATTACAGAGGCTTGAGTGGGGAGATGGCATCACAGCAAGACTCTCCAGTTTGGAAAGATAGGTCATCTGTAGAGGAGAAGCTAAATTACTCCCACTACCTTGGAAGTCCTGCTCTTCAGTCGGTTCCCTGACTCCATCTACTGACTGCGCAGGACCTCTTCCCCATCTCTACATATGTCATTGGTGCCAATGTGCACAATAACCTCTGGCTGCTCACCCTCCCTCATGAGAATCTTATGCAGTCACTCTGAGACACCATGGACCCTGGACCCTGGCACCTGGGAGGCAACACACCGTCCTGACCTCTTTCACAGCCACAGAATCTGCAGTCTGTCCCCTTAGCTATCGAGTCTCCTATCACTATCACTCTGCCTGACTCTGCCTTTCCCTTCTGGGCATCAGAGCCAGCACAGTGCCACTGGCCTGGCTGCTGCTGTTGTGCCCTGATAGGTTACCCCCTACCTCTGCCAGGAGTATCCAAAGGGGTATACTTGTTCCTGAGGAAATTAACCACAGGGAATCCCTGCATGGATTGCTTACTCACAATAAAATTATTGTATTTATTCGGGTGTAATATAAAAAAAATGTTGATTATGCAATTCTCACATGAACCAGAAACACAGAGGAGTTTCAGTGACAAAAGTGCTTTGAAAAAGTTTGAGAAGGTTTAATATTTCCATGTAAAAATATGCAGGGCTTATTTGATTATTCTTCCATAGTCTAAAAGGGGGAAAAATACAAAAAATACCCAAAATGTCCAAAGAATTTCCTGTGTTGCCACTGTAGGATTTGATAAGACATCATTACACCAGCTCTTGGGAGGATATTTGAGCAAACACACTGTATTACTTTCAGATCGTGTTACTGATGGTATGTTTATGGAGTGCAGGGCATTGTTAGATCTTGAGGAAACACATGGGTGGATTGGTTCAAGAGGATGTTGTTTGAGTTCCATGGGTGCAGTGTGAGAAGCCTTTCGAAAGAAAAAAATCGCTATTAGTGCTGGGCAGATCATAACAATATCTCGAGCCTGGTGAAGCGTAAACACATTAAGATGACTCTCACAACTACCTGGATGTTCCCCCCTTCAGGTCAGCATTATTGCTTGACTTAGAGAACAAAATGCAACCGGTGTAACTCTAGTCAGTTAGTTCCAACAGTGTAGAGTCATTGATACTCTGAATACTGGAAGCCACTCAAGACTAGAGTATGTTAGTTGTATGTTGTGCCCTGACAAAGCCCACTTAATGTTTTAAAACTTCCAGAAATGTGGTATTTATGAAATTGGAATGAGTTGCAGTGATTCTCCAGACTCTTCAAATCAGTTATAATCTTTTACCATTCAGCTTCTCCTCTAGAGATGACCTATCTTTCCAAACTGGAGAACATTGTTGTGTGATGATAATTACTCAATGAGCCCTGAAAACCAAGACGACGCTTTCAGGGTCTTTCATGACTGAACTGACACGCTTTGGAATTTCTAGCCTATTTCTGGAATCCACACTGGAAAGTACCTACAGCATTTTTGTTTAGTTATTCATTTTTGAAGATGATGACATCGCTATAAAGACTGTCCATAACTAAACTAAGCATTTGGATATGCCACCTTCTTGTCTATGTGATGAAGCTGCTTTCCTAGTGCAGGAGAGGAGAACGTTCCAGGATTTGGACCCAGGAATGGTGTTACGCTTGCAAGTCCAGAGGGTGCACAACTTGAAGGGGAGCCTGAGGTTCATGGTGTTATTATGTGCCTATTTTTTTCACCCTGCTGGTGGTATTGGTGGCAAATTTGGAAGCTAGCAACTGCAATGGACTTTATACATAGAGCATCTTTATAAGAGATTAATGTTTAGGATGGGGGAATGCATGTCAATACATTGGGCAGTGTTGTCACCAAGGAGAAACTTTCTAACTAAAATAATTTACTCATATAATTATCTTGTTGAATTAAATATCTGGATAAAAGTTTTCCAAAAAGTGCTGTACTTTCAATAGTTAGCTGAGAGGTTTTAATGTCTTGAGAGGATTGAGAAGGGACGTGTGCACGATTAAACAATGAAGCTTTTTGTCCTGTACCCATGCAACCTGTGCTCTAGGTCTGTATCCTAGAGTGCCTAAGGAAGTAGCCCAAGAAATAGTGGATGCATTAGTGATAATTTTTCAAAACTCGTTAGATTCTGGACTAGTTCCTGAGGATTGGAGGGTGGCTAATGTAACCCCACTTTTTAAAAAAGGAGGGAGAGAGAAACCGGGGAATTATAGACCGGTTAGCCTAACGTTGGTGGTGGGGAAACTGCTGGAGTCAGTTATCAAAGATGCGATAACAGCACATTTGGAAAGCGGTGAAATCATCGGACAAAGTCAGCATGGATTTGTGAAAGGAAAATCATGTCTGACGAATCTCATAGAATTGTTTGAGGATGTAACTAGTAGAGTGGATAGGGGAGAACCAGTGGATGTGGTATATTTGGATTTTCAAAAGGCTTTTGACAAGGTCCCACACAGGAGATTAGTGTGCAAACTTAAAGCACACGGTATTGGGGGTAAGGTATTGATGTGGATGGAGAATTGGTTAGCAGACAGGTAACAAAGTGGGAATAAACGGGACCTTTTCAGAATGGCAGGCGGTGACTAGTGGGGTACCGCAAGGCTCAGTGCTGGGACCCCAGTTGTTTACAATATATATTAATGACTTGGATGAGGGAATTAAATGCAGCATCTCCCAGTTTGTTGATGACACGAAGCTGGGTGGCAGTGTTAGCTGTGAGGAGGATGCTAAGAGGATGCAGAGTGACTTGAATAGGTTGGGTGAGTGGGCAAATTCATGGCAGATGCAATTTAATGTGGATAAATGTGAAGTTATCCACTTTGGTGGCAAAAATAGGAAAACAGATTATTATCTGAATGGTGGCCGATTAGGAAAAGGGGAGGTGCAACGAGACCTGGGTGTCATTATACACCAGTCATTGAAAGTGGGCATGCAGGTACAGCAGGTGGTGAAAAAGGCGAATGGTATGCTGGTATTTATAGCGAAGGGATTCGAGTACAGGAGCAGGGAGGTACTACTGCAGTTGTACAAGGCCTTGGTGAAACCACACCTGGAGTATTGTGTGCAGTTTTGGTCCCCTAATCTGAGGAAAGACATCCTTGCCATAGAGGGAGTACAAAGAAGGTTCACCAGATTGATTCCTGGGATGGCAGGACTTTCATATGAAGAAAGACTGGATGAACTGGGCTTGTACTCGTTGGAATTTAGAAGATTGAGGGGGGATCTGATTGAAACGTATAAAATCCTAAAGAGATTGGACAGGCTAGATGCAGGAAGATTGTTCCCGATGTTGGGGAAGTCCAGAACAAGGGGTCACAGTTTGAGGATAAAAGGGAAGCCTTTTAGGACCGAGATTAGGAAAAACTTCTTCACACAGAGAGTGGTGAATCTGTGGAATTCTCTGCCACAGGAAACAGTTGAGGCCAGTTCATTGGCTATATTTAAGAGGGAGTTAGATATGGCCCTTGTGGCTACGGGGATCAGGGGGTATGGAGGGAAGGCTGGTGCAGGGTTCTGAGTTGGATGATCAGCCATGATCATAATAAATGGCGGTGCAGGCTCGAAGGCCTACTCCTGCACCTATTTTCTATGTTTCTATAATCATACACCTCTCCTGGACCCTTTTCATGGTAGGATTCTGAATAAATATACTTGACTTTACCTGGGCAGTGGTTGTGTTGGCGCTGTGTGAAATAAGAACATTTGAATCATTAATAAAATCATAATTACAATGCAATGGATACATTAGCTGTTGGATATAAAGGAGTACTTCAATTTTCATAACTTAAGTGGTTTGAATTATAATTATACTCATAATTTGAATAAAAGTGTCTAGAGATTAGCTGAGACTCCTGCCACAGCTCCCCAAGTGATAGCATTGTGCTCCTGCATCAGAAAGCAATGTTGCTGACTTTCACCCCAGATGGTCTGCAATAAGAGCCAGTAGTGCTTCTTTAATAACTAAAGGCTGCTCTCCAACATAAAGGTGAAGATCCCAAGAGCACACACTTGCTCAAATAAGAAATAAGTTTCTTGTGCACTCTAATGTAGTCCTAGCTAAAATCAAACAATGTGCTTTTATGTAGAAAATTTAACACTCATCATTTTGAAAAGGAAATAAAGAGCAAGTGCTGATCACCTGTCTATAACTTTTTCTTCTTCGAGCTGGGAGCATTTGTGAGCATTTCCAATGGAGAAGTTCAAATTATCTCTTCTGGTTGTGAGTCACTCTTGGGATCCCAACATGACTACTGTGTTACATTCAGAAGCTGATGACAGTGCAATACTCCATCTTAAGATGTGCAGGGAACTTTGGATACATTATCTCGGAGTGCTTCCATCTGGACACTACAAAACAGCTTGGTCTTAGTCCAGAAACATTAAACAGGGAGGCCCGTGGTAAATGAAGCATTTTTATCCTCCAAACTTGCCTATTGCACAGGACCCAGAACTGGAATCAAGTTTAATATCACTGATATTTGTCATGAAATGTGTTAACTTAGCAGCAGCAGCAGTACAATGCAATACATGATAAATATGCTTTAAAAATAAATAAATAAATCAGTTACAGTAAGTATGCATATGTATATTAAATAGTTAAATAAAAAATAGTGCAAAAGCAGAAAAAAAGCGAGGTAGTGTTCATGGGTTCAATATCCATTTAGAAATCATATGGCAGAGGGGAAGAAGTTGTTCCTGAATGGCTGAGTGAGTGCCTTCAGATTTTTGAACCTTCTTCCTGATGGCTACAATGAGAAGAGGGCATGTCCTGGGTGACGAGAATCCTTAATAATGGATGGCAGCTTTCTGAGGCACCACTCATTGAAGATGTCTTGGATATTACAGAGGCTAGTACCCATAATGGAGCTGACTTTTACAACTTTCTGCAGCCTTGAAACACAATAAATTCAGCCATGATCTGTGGCCACAACAATGCTTCAAATGTCCAAGAATATTTTCCAATCACTAATTTTTTCACATTGATCCTAAAGATTTCTTGCTCTTCAATCAAGCAGACTAAGCTGACTTCTGATTCCCTCAATCCTGAAGAGGTCAGCTTCCATGATCCCCTCTCCAAAGCATAGCAATGTCAGTAATGTCAGCCTTCCAGAAGATGTTGATGCCAGTGCACCTAGCTTGATTGTCTCTAATGTCCACAATTTTGCCTTGACCACAAGCTTCGTTGGGCCTTTGGGTGCTTTCCAGTGCCCAATATTACAAAGGGAGTGCTGGCGGTACACCTTTAAATTTGAAGATGGTTGCGACTGAGTCTTTGACAGAGTGGGTAATATTCATACTGGGAGAAGGCCACGACATCAGCACCATGCTTGTACAATGGAGAAGATGGCGGCGCGACGCAGTGCACGGCCGTTCCGAATGAATATTGATATGTGTAACTAGGGGTGCCAGGCACAATCCGGATTTGATGGGGACAGCCGTGAAGTGCAGAGGAACGTCTGGAGAAACTTCTGAAATGCCTGCTTCGCTGCTGCTGCTACTGTGCGATTGAGAATCTCTGGAGACGAAGGCCCCAAATCCTCGGCTTTGCATATCACCTGTTGCCGGGGCTGGGGTTGAAATGCTTGGTAGAGATGGTGCTCGGTGCTTGGTGTTGAATAGGTGGTCGGAGGCTCGGAGTTTTTCGGACAGACTCGGAGTTGGACTGTGGTCGGATGCTTCCGGGATGTTGCCCCGGCAAGTTGGCGGCGCTGGAGGTTTAGCATCTGCATGAGATGATGGGACTTTCGAGAGACTCTGAGACTCTTACTGTGCCATGGTCTGTTCTGATCAAATTATGGTATTGTTTTGCACTGTTGTAACTATATGTTATAATTATGTGGTTTTTGTTAGTTTTTAAGTCAGTTTGTCAGGTGTTTTCGTGATATCATTCTGGAAAAACATTTTTGTCATTTCTTAATGCATGCATTACTAAATGACAATAAAAGGGGACTGCGTGTCCTCATAATCGTAATCATAATCATAATCCTATACAGTGCACAGAAAATCATGAGGGAATCCATCAATAACTTTAAAACAGTCTGTCCTGAGTTAGAGCACTATGTATCTGGGTGGGTCGGTGGGTGTGCATAGGATGGGTGGAACAGGGTTTGTTTCACTTTGTCGCTTAATTGATTGGTGTATTCTGTTTTGTCTTGTTTAGTATTGTCCAGCCGAACATTGTGGGTATGCTATCTTGGCACCAGAATGTGTGGCAACACTTACTGGTTGCCCCCAGCATACCCTTGAATGTGTGAACTGTTAGATGTAGATCAGGTTTCAAATATCTATCTACTCCACACTCTGTTCTGTCCATGTATTCTCTGTTCCACTGGAGCTTGCTTGAGCCTTACAGAAGTTATACTTATACCCTCAATTCCAATGAATATACTTAAGTTGGTATGTTCACTTCAGCCTTGGTTATATCTTGCACTACAAACTCAGAGCATAGATAATCGCGCAGGAACTGAAGCGAAACTGTAAGCATGAAGCCGAAGATTGGATTCCTTCTAGTGACTTTGAGTGACTTTGCAATCCTTGACCACAAGAGTCTTAACATACAGCTTAGATGGGTCTCAAGAAGCTGAAGCTGGGTGTGTATGTGTGTATGTATGTATATATATATATATATATATATATATATTTATTATGAAAGGCAAGAAATAGAAGAGGAAGAGGAATTTTAAAAAAAATGAAGAAAACTGATGGATTGTATTTAGTAAATTACATTGACTGGAAGCTACCCAAGGTTATTGGAACCAAGGTAGAGAGAAGGGATGAGACAGTTGTTGGAAGTAAACCAAATGTGTGATGCTAGGCACTTTGCACTGGCAAATGATTGAAGTAATCAGAAAAAATGATAGAATTTTTGAAGTAATTCACTGAAAATGTCATGGGTTAGCCCTGTAATATTATCAACGTGGAAATATCTGATATTTTAATCAAATAATATGAGCTAGTGGGCATGTGGATATAATTTGGCAGGGTCAGCTACCACTCTGGCAATGGAGAAGAGAGCAGGGGAAGAGGATTTGCAGACTGGCTAACATTTAAATGGAATTACACAGAACATACAACACCGAAAGAGGACATTCAGCTGAACAGATCTGAGCCAAAGTTTATGAGTTGTTTCCCTGTATCATGTGCTTCTTTTGGTTTTCTTAAATGCATCCATACTATTTGGTTAGAAGCTTATCATAGCAAATATTTGATTTTTGATTAAAGAGTTATTTTTTGAATTATTTATTGGTCTTATCAGCAGCGATCATGTAATTTCAGCACCTGGTTTAAATCTCATGTCATTCAGCTTCACAACTTCTATTCACTAACTATTGTTCTGGATGGAGCTTAGCTTGAGCCACCATTTTCATAGGGGGCTGCTGGGTATCTGCAGTCTGAAGCTCAATGCACCTTGAACTCTTTCATACATGTAGACAGACAGAGAAACAGGCAGAGTAGTAATGTGCTGGGCAGAAATGCTGAATGCCCTTCACATCTGGCTCCTCAGCTGTGATAAGAACCACTATGCCATTCATTTGAATGAGACTACTGACACCATGGAAAAGTTGGAAAGGAAAGGAAGTGGTTTATTTTAATAGTTTTAATTATTTGCTAATAAGTTAAGATGTTTACCACTATATTTAAAATATATTCTTTACTGATTATATATTAACATTGGCTGAACAGTTTATATGTATCAGATAATATATTGTTAAATTGTTTTACTATTGTTACATATATTGAGTTAATATGAAAAACTTCATTTTGTATGCCTCCATACAGATCATTTCATTACACCAGAACACTGAGGTAGTGCAAGGGAAAAACAATAACAGAATGCAAAATAAACTGTTGCAGAGAAAGTGCAGTTTGAAGCAGACAAAACAGGTGGAAAGGCCACGTTGAGGTAGATTACGAGGCCAAGAATCTATTTTATTGCACAAAGGGATGTTTTATAGACTTATAACAGCTGAATAGACTTTTGGAAACATTATAAAATAGTCCAAAGGCCTTTGACAGCACTGAGTGTGAGTTACAGTTTCCAGTTACAGGCCATACTTTGTGCAGGCTGGTTTTTAGTTTCAGAGCAACAGCCTGGCTGCCCTCTGTACTAGAACACGTTAACTCAGGCAGATGTGTAGAAACCTTGGCCCATGAAAGCAGACAGTGAGACAGATTCCAAGCCCATTCAAAATTCAGAAACCATGAGTAAAATCGGAAAAGAATGTAAAATCACTGTAGCATTCAGGCAACATCTGGAATGTTCAGTGGAAATGAATGGCAATGATTGAACTGATCTGGATTTTAAAGGATGATCCAAATGGACAGTTTCTAACATTTAATTCATTTTGGAGCCCTGTCTATCATGAAATGTACTGGAGATTAGCAAATTAATGTTGACCCTGGGAAATTTGTCCATTACAGATATAAGGTTGTACTCTGAATATACATTCAGAAAGCAACATAGGAATTATATACACTCAGTGCCCACTTTATTAGATGCCTCCTGTACATAATAAAGTAGCCACTGAGTGTATGTTCATGGTCTTCTGCTGCTGTAGCTCATCCACTTCAAGATTTGATGTGCTGTGCATTCAGAGATGCTCCTCCGTAAGTCATTGAGTTACTGTCACCTTTCTGTCTGTTTGAACCTGTCTGGCCATTCTCCTCTGACCTCCCTCTCATTTTTCATGGCATTTTTGCCCACAGAATTGCCACTCTCTGGATGTTTCCTTTGTATATCACACCTTTCTCTGTAAACTCAGGAGACTGTTGTACATGAAAATCCCAGGAGACCAGTAGCTTCTGAGATACTCAAACCACCCTGTCTGGTACCAACAATCATTTCACAGTCAAGGTCACTCAGATCGCATTCCTTTCCTATTCTGATATTTATTCTGAACAGCAACTAAACCTCTTGACCATGTCTGCTTTTATGCGTTGAGTTGCTGCCACATGATTGGCTGATTAGCAGGTGTACAGGTGTGCCTAATAAAGTGGCCGCTGAGTGTAAATAGGGCTGAGATTCACTTGGATTGAGAAAGGCCTTCTTACCTTGGAAGTTCTCTGTAAGAAATAAAAACTAGGACTGTTGTTAGGATTGTTTTATTCATGTGTTTTCTTAAGACTTCAATCACGCTTGTTTGAAGAAAGTCCATCAGCATGTAACCTGTAGCACCAGAGGTCCCAACACACTAGACCACCGTTATAATAAGATAAGGAATGCCTACCGTTCCATGTGCTGATCACATTTTGGTAAATCAAATCACTTCATTGTCCTTCTCCAAACTGCAAACAAGTAGAGGCTAAAGAGCAAAGCTCCAGAGATGAGGACAACAAAGAGGTGGTCATGTGAGGAAGAGGAGCAGTTATGGGATTGTTTTGAGTCAGTGGACTGGGCCATGTTCAAGGATTCATCTGTGGATCTGAATGAATACACCATGGTTGTCATAGACTATATTGAAACAGTTGTAGATGAGTGTGTCTCCACAAAATCATTCAGAGTCTTCCCCAGTCAGAAGCCTTGGGAAAACTATGAGATTCACAATTTTCTAAATATCAGATCAGTGGTGTTCAAGTCTGGAGACCAAGAAAGTTACAAGAGGTCCAGGTACAATCTCCAGAAAATTATCTCATTGGCGAAGTGGCAATTCCGGACTAAACGAATCAATGAAGGATGCTTGACAGTTGTTGCAGGGCTTGAATACTATCACATCTTATTAAGTTAGATCAAGTAACACAGCAGGGCTTTGCTTCCAAACAACCTCAATACCTTATATGCTAGCTTTGACCGTAAAAGTATGGAGAAACCATCATGATCTCCCGCGGCCCCCAGTGATCCTATGAGTTCAGTCTCTGAAGCCAACATGTGAACATCCTTCAGGAGGGTGAACCCATGAAAAGCAATCAGGCCAGATGGGGTACCTGGCCAAGAACTAAAAACCTGTGTTGATCAGTAGGCTGGAGTGTTCTCTGAGAGCTTTAACCTCTTGCATCAGCAGTCTGAAGTACCCACCTACTTCAAGCAGGCTTCAAATATACTGAAGAGTGTGGTGACCAGCCTCAACGACTATCTTCCATTGGCGCTTACATTCATAGTGATGAAGCGTTTTGAGAGGTTGGTGATGAAACATAACAATCCCTGTCTGAGAAGTGACTTGGATCTGCTCCAATTTGCCTACCAGAGCAGCAGGCCCGCAGCAATGCCATCTCATTGACTCTTCACTCAACCCTGGAATATCTGGATGGCAAAGACGCATACATCAGGATGCTCTTTATTGAATACAGCTCAGCATTGAATACTATCATCCCCTCAAAACTAATCAATAAGCTGCAGGATCTTGGCCTCAATACCTCCTTGTGCAATTGGATCTTCAATTTCCTCTCTTGAAGCATCTAGTGGTGATGAATCATCATCTAGGAGGGAGACTGAAAATCTGGCTGAGTGATTCCATAACAAAAACCTCTTACTCAATGTCAGCAAGACCAAGGAGCTGATTATTGACTTCAGGAGGAGCAAACCAGAGGTCCATGAGCCAGTCCTCATCGGAGGATCAGAGTGGAGAGTGTCAGCAGTTCTAAGTTCCTTGGTTTATTATTTCAGAGCACTTGACCTGTGCCCAGCACATAAGTGCAATTAGAAAGAAAGCATGGCAGTGCCTCTACTTCTTTAGGAGTTTGTGAAGATTGCAGTTTGTTGTCTTCAGCATACTGGGTGAACACTCAAGTTGGTGTGGTCTTTCATTGATTCTGTTACAGTTATTATTCTATGGATTTATTGAGCATGTCCACAAGACAATGAATCTCAGGGCTCTGTATAGTGACATATATGTACTCTGATAACAAATTTACTTCGAACTTTGAAGGAATATTATTATATTTTTCCTGGCTATTCTTCAACAATACCTGGGTGTGGAACATATTTTCATGTAAAATCATTGAAACACATATCAGAGAAAAACGCCAACCTGACCATTCTACACAACAGCAATAGTCCAGCGAGAAGATTAATGATATGAGCAGGAGACTACTGAAAAATTGTTTGTCTGTGGTGTTTCAACAGGTGAACTCATGGCATAATTGTTGGCTTGCCTCTGGCTGGAGAGGTTGTCATTACAACTTAAAAGTCAGAGATTGCTCATGTCTTTCAGGACTAATGAGACTTGAATATAATGTGATCAAAGCTCAGTGCCAGGAACCTTTGCTGCCAGGCTGTAGCAGGTGCAGAGTTACAGAGAGAAGGTAAATGAGAGCTGGGAATTAATATAGTTCTGGCTGCTTACCTACTAATCAGTGTGAATCTGATGCTTGAAGTATCAGGCCCACCCTTGCCTCTCGTCTGTGAATGACACAGACATTGAATTAAATATCATTTACTGCATTCCAGCTTTGCTGATAGATCTGGCAGGGGCTGTCCAAAGCTCGCACAAAGTTCTATCAAATTGCTGCAATGCCTGAAAGCTCACCTATCAGCCAACAGCCACCAAAGTGGAACGAAGAAACAAAACCCAGAGAAGTAAGTTGAAGATCCAAATTAAGGAGAGGCCACAGAAGGATCTGAGTGGTGTTTCAGAGAGCAAGTGTCTGGAGGCCTTTTTGATGGGCCCTGAGATCTGTAGGACCACTGTATGTGTACATGCTACCTGTGGGCCAGGGCAATTGTAGATACCGGTTTCAGGCAGGAAAAATCTAGATCACGATAATCCAACCCTTCAATTCCTTGTGCCTCTCTGCTCTCTGCAGTTACATTTGTCTATCATCTAATTTTCAGTTCAGTTCACTTATGCTGCACAAATGTTAAGTAATTCTATATTTCGTATTTTCTTATAATGTAGAAAATAGCTGTTGAGCCCCCTGAGTCCCCACTGGGTTTTGGAGCAATCCTGTCAATAGTATTCTATTTCTATTTCTCTAAAATGTCCTCTCTCTCAAAAATGCATCAACTCTCCCCTGATTCTCCAATCACTCACCTACACAGCTCTTTGGGGCAATTTGCAGTAGCATTTTCTGTTTTTGCTTCATACTCACAACACAACACAACACAACTCAACATTTATATTACAGCACGGACCTTCTGAAATCCTGACGTGTTTATAAGGGGAGACTTTAGGAGATGCGACATCCATCACTGTGGTGACAATATAGTTGGAGGTTGAGGTGAGGGTTCACCCGAACCCAAAGGAAACAGGGTGAAAGAAGCTTGCTAGGCGGACACATTCTCATTCCAGTTTTGGAGTCAGTTTGAAGCTTACTTATTGCTTGTAAGTTTGCTATTAGAGAAATTCGTCTTTGCCCTAAATGTGCGTTAAGAGTATTGATTTGCAGTTGTACACACTCCCGTTGGTTCCACTGGGCAATGGAACTGAACGTATGGGAGGTCAGTAAACTGGTGACTATTATTCTTAAAATTATTTGCTGCTGGCTGTCAAAGAGAAGTTTTGAACCCACGGTGAGACTTCATTCAAAATCCTGCTTGCTTTCACTTACCAGCACCCAAGATTATGCACTGAGTTCCAATTTTGTTGTGCGGGGCTCAGTACCATGGCTGTGTCGTTGTAAGCAAAGCACAGATGGTCACTCACACTGCTGGGTGTGGTTCAGAGCAGCATGGTTGCCCACTAGCATCAACATCTGCGATAAACATAAAAGGTCAAGTTTTTTTTTTAGATGTCTCCAGCATTGTGTGTGATAGTCAAGTTTCATTACTAGCAAACCATTTGGTGTCTTTAGTATAGGACCGACCTGCCCCTTGTTTCGCTGGATCACTCAGGAATTTAATGGGGTTGGACAATCAAATTTTCCAGATGATTGGATATTACTTTATTAATATTTTGATACAATTTAATTTTCAATGTTAGTAGAATTGTAAATTTTCCAGTGAACACATTAAGTTTAAAAGGATGGTGGGAAATGAGGCAATAATTAGTTTCAAAGGGAGTGTGGGGGGTGGTGAGTTTGAAAGGAATGCTGAGCTGGGACCCAGTGATTTGAAAGGAGAGTGGGAATGGGGTCCTTGACAGTAGAATGCAGTGGGGCCCATTTCATGGAAGGGTGGTGGGAAACAGTCATAGAAGAGAGTACACAGAACATTAGTCAGTAGTAGGTAAGTTATTGGAGGGAGTACTAAGAGACAGAATCTACAAGCATTTGGATAGACAGGGGCTCATTAGGGAGAGTCAACATGGCTTTGTGCGTGGTAGGTCATGTTTGACCGATCTGTTGGAGTTTTTCGAGGAGCCTACCAGGAAAGTGGATGAAGGGAAGGCAGTGGATAATTGTCTACATGGACTTCAGTAAGGCCTTTGACAAGGTCCCGCATGGGAGGTTAGTTAGGAAAATTCAGTCGCTAGGTATACATGGAGAGGTGGTAAATTGGATTAGACATTGGCTCGATGGAAGAAGCCAGAGAGTGGTGGTAGAGAATTGCTTCTCTGAGTGGAGGCCTGTGACTAGTGGTGTGCCACAGGGATCAGTGCTGGGTCCATTGTTATTTGTCATCTATATTAATGATCTGGATGATAATGTGGTAAATTGGATCAGCAAGTTTGCTGATGATACAAAGATTGGAGGTGTAGTAGACAGTGAGGAAGGTTTTCAGAGCCTGCAGAGGGACTTGGACCATCTGGAAAAATGGGCTGAAAAATGGCAGATGGAGTTTAATACTGACAAGTGTGAGGTATTGCACTTTGGAAGGACAAACCAAGGTAGAACATACAGGGTTAATGGTAAGGCACTGAGGAGTGCAGTGGAACAGAGGGATCTGGGAATACAGATACAAAATTCCCTAAAAGTGTCGTCACAGGTAGATAGGGTCGTAAAGAGAGCTTTTGGTACATTGGCCTTTATTAATCAAAGTATTGAGTATAAGAGCTGGAATGTTATGATGAGGTTGTATAAGGCATTGGTGAGGCCAAATCTGGAGTATTGTGTTCAGTTTTGGTCACCAAATTACAGGAAGGATATAAATAAGGTTAAAAGAGTGCAGAAAAGGTTTACAAGGATGTTGCCGGGACTTGAGAAACTCAGTTACAGAGAAAGGTTGAATAGGTTAGGACTTTATTCTCTGGAGCGTAGAAGAATGAGGGGAGATTTGATAGAGGTATATAAAATTATGATGAGTCTGGATAGGCTTTTTCCACTGAGGCAAGGGGAGAAAAAAACCAGAGGACATGGGTTAAGGGTGAGGGGGGAAAAGTTTAAAGGGAACATTAGGGGGGGGCTTCACACAGAGAGTGGTGGGAGTATGGAATAAGCTGCCAGACGAGGTGGTAAATGCGGGTTCTTTTTTAACATTTAAGAATAAATTGGACAGATACATGGATGGGAGGTGTATGGAGGGATATGGTCCGTGTGCAGGTCAGTGGGACTAGGCAGAAAATGGTTTGGCACAGCCAAGAAGGGCCAAAGGGCCTGTTTCTGTGCTGTAGTTTCTATGGTTCTATGGTTCTATAGTACAGGAAGCAGGATGCCAATGAATGGAACAGATCGCAGCAAATGAGGTCCCAGATGCAGAACCATTGGGATTTCTTTGCAGTCAGATGGAGGAATATTGGTGCTTTATTGTACTGGCACAATCTTCAAAGCTTTCAGAGCACCTCTGGAGATAATATTTGAAGTGAGGAGGATATAGTTGCCCATGCTTCCTTTTGTAAGTGGAGCTGGTTTGTAAAATTCTGTCAAATTCAAGCTTAACCATAAATTGCGGATCCCTGCAGGTAAAACAATTCATGCTGAACAAAGAGGTTCAGCAGTTGGAGCCAAGGTGGTAAAATCTCTCTCGTTGTTTGATCCTCTCACATAATGTTTTGAGTTGTAGGTTTCTTTGCCACGACACAACTGCCACGATGAGACTTCAACTTCTTCCAAATAGAAGTTACCAACCATACACCTCATATCTTATTTCTGAAAATTCTTGTCATTTTATAACTTAGTTTAAGAAGTTAATCAAACACCTGGGGCACTGAATGTGCTTTTTGCAGTAATTGATGGCTTTGCAGTTCTGTCAATAGCTGGGCCTGAAGAAAAGAAAGTATGTTGGTGAATGGAGGTGTGGTTCAGTTGTCTTCTTTGTAATGTGCTTTTTAATCATTTAGTAAAATGTTTAAATCCTTCTGAACATGCTGGCTGCAAGCTATCCTTCTGGGGAGCAATATACATTAGTAATGTAAACAACAGGAATTCTGCAGATGCTGGAAATTCAAGGGTCTCGGCCTGAAACGTCGACTGCACCTCTTCCTATAGATGCTGCTTGGCCTGCTGTGTTCACCAGCAACATTGATGTATTTTACATTAGTAATGTGCTTTGCTAATAATGAAAACTTGACAGGAAAAAGCTAAGTGGCATGCAACAGGTAGCTGGCACTGAAATTAGGAAGCCAATGATCTCAGGCAAAGGTCAACCATAGATCACTGAGTCTGATTTCCCGAAGAGAGTTTGGCTGTTAATTGAGATTTAGAGGCAAAGACTTAATAAATTTGTCAAATGGTTTCTGCCAGTTGTAAAACTGTGGTAAATAAATTATCGATTGAGTACATGACCTTTCCTTACAGATACTTTAGCAGTTTTGGTCAAATATCAAACGAGCTGTTGTGCTCACTCTATTCCATAAATTTAGTTTCATGTGCACAGCCCTATAATGGGTTCTATATTTATCATTAAATGATAAAACTTTATCATTGGCTGGGGTTGTCTTTCGGCAAGCACAAAGTTGCATCCGATTTCTGCTATGTCTGAAATCAGTCAACTTGTCAGAAAATAGGAAACTGTTCTGTAGAAAAGTATCTCAGAGTGGCCAGCAGCTAAGTGGAACCAGGATACAAACTCTAGAAAATGAAGCTGGTGACCCAAGTCGAAGGAGACTGCAGATCATTGTGTTTAATTTAGTGAGGGATGTGTTGCTATTGCCTAAGTAGGAGGCAAAATGATTTTTAAAAGAAACCTCCGCACTCTTATTTCCATAGTCTATAATTAAAGTAAGACTCTCTCGATTACACCAAATCCTTCTGTGAATTTCTCACTGAAGACTAAACTTCCATTGGACTCAACTGTTCAGATAGCAACATGATAAATTAATTTTTAGCCCCCTTTGAATTTGTAATAATAAATATGTTTCGAAATTGTTGCTTACTTGGGTTGGTATTTAAGTATGACTTCTTTCATTTTGAATTTTTTAATTATATATCCTTATGTTTCATAACAACAGAGATAGCAAGACAAGCACATCCAGTTACAGTAGTTGCTTACATTGCTTCTCCTGTGCTCTCATTGAGATAGATCATTCCATGCATAAGTTCATCAAGGTAATACAAAAGGAAAACAAAACAGAATGTAGAATATAGTGTGGTGTAGGTAGACAACTAAAGTGTAAAGGTCATGACGAGGCAAATGGAGAGCTCAAGAGTTCATCTTTGGTGATAAGTGTAAGTGTACCTTAAAAATTGTGTGAAACTTTTGATACCTTATTGTAAAGAACATTGCCATTGGCTGAGATTTTCAGTAAGTGTTGTTCTGTCGGCAGTCCTGCCTCTGAAATTTGTGTTAGTGAGTAGTGATAAGGAACGTTGCAACTTGAGATCCAGAGCTAGTTGAGGGTGGTGTTGATACCTGAACATGCCAGGAATTTAAAGTTCATGATCAATATTGATTATCGTCATTCTTCCGTACACAAATGAGAAGGAGAACTAAGAAAGTGGTACTCTGGATCCGATGCAGCATAAAAAAGAATCACAATAAGGATAAATAACACAATGAAAACATAAAAGCACAATAAATATAAATTTAAAATCAATCCTATAAAACACATGTCATTATCTAATCTGTTTATCTCTCACTACACAAGTCTCTGAGGTGGTGCTGTGGGATGTTAGGTGCAATGACACTATGTTTTTCATCTTCATCTCTCCGCCCCACCCCCCTTCACCTACTTCTGCACTTATCCTCCAGCGTGTCTTTCTCCACGGTTGGTATGAGTGGAAATGAGGGTGTTTATTGTTCATCAAACCAAAAGGAATGTTGTGAATGAAACCTGCTGAGCATAGCTGCCAGATTGCAGACTGCATTTGCTGCAGAAGTGGTTCAGACTCAGTGACTCTTCCATCTATTAGGGACACAATGATCTCCTCAATCAAGGTGAGGTGTTGGATCTGCACGGGACAACAGCCCATCTGTCCCACCCAGTGTTACCTCCAAGGTGTGCGTGCACACATTTTTTAATAAAGCACACAAAGGAATTTAAACTGCGCACAAAAGGTTGTCACCCTCTGCCTCACTGGCATGTTAAGTATATTTCACCATCGTACACAATCACATTTCCTTTTCTGGTTTCTGATGCGGACGGTGTTGACAATGTGGAGTTTGTGATGATTTGTCTGCAGATTTCAGAACTGGCTTACTTATACTGTTTTTATTGAAGAAACTATTGATTCACTATGCCGAATTCCAAAGAAGCAAAGGGCGTGAAGTGCAAAAGAACTGCTAGTTCATTTACAGTGGAACAGCGTAATGAATCAGTAGAAACTGCTACACCAAAAGCTGATGAGGTCAGGAATGTGCAGTGATGAGAAATATTGATGTACAAAGCAGAAAATGGTATTACCAGTGCGTATGCAAAAGCTGCTGGAGAATTTGCAAGTGGGAAGAAGCGGAGAGATATTTGGAGACTTGACTTTTTAAAGTGTCATTTAGCAAGCAAACCATATATTAATGGTGTGCAAAAACTCCAGCAAGAAAATCCTTCATTATCCACTGCAGGCCTGCTATGTATGTTTTGTGAGAGTGCAGATGAATGAGAGCAAAAATGATCAAATCCAGAGGAGATCAAAGTTCTTATGGACAGTGTTTGCTAGCTGTTAAAATGAAACCCCTATATATAAAATTCATTATGCACATATTGTTGTCACTGGGCAAAAAATTGCACAGCACAAGATTTTCGCACACACTGGTAATTACAAATTAGAAGGAACATTGGCCCCGCCACCACATCCCTCCCATTCCCCTTATCTCCATGGATAGCTATCCTCCAATTTGCTGTCTTAGCTTAAAATGAGGTGAGGAAGGATATTCATTGAGCTTTTGATTAACATAACTACGGAGATAGAGGAGAGAGGATGTAATGTGGGGTTTGAGTGTGGGGGCTGTTGTAAACGAGGATCGGCCTTGCAGGCATGAGGCAGCTTTATTTGCTGAGAAGTTGCAAATGGAATCTGACAGCAAATCTCTTTACATTTGACCTCAAGATCAAAGGAAGATCATTAAAGGTGCAGCTGAAGACAGTTGGGCCTAGGGAACTTCTGCAGTGATGTCCTGGGGCTTGGGTCACTGCCCATCTTCCCCTGGGTGAAGTGTGACTCCAACTGCTTGATTGTTTTCCTCCGTTCATCATTGGTGGAGATGAAGGGTATGGATGAAGTGGGTAGAATGTAAAGTTTAGGTTTGAGGGTGGCATTTGGTGCAAGAGAGAATGGGCCATTCCGATCTTTCATGTGTGTCATGGGGGGAGTGCTTATAAGGAGTGTGTGTGTATGTGTGTGGTTTTGTCTTCATTTCAGAGGAATCTGGTGTTACTGCCAATGCCAGTATTTATCATCCGTCCCTAATCGCCCAGTACATGGGTGTGCTGACCAAATACACTGCTGTCACTTTTCCAGGTTGCTCAGGAACATCTCCCAATCCTGCAACCTGCACAGCTGAGAAAGGCAGATCATGTAACCAACACCTAAAGGTCATATTATAGGCTGTCCTAGTTAATGGTGATGTTCCACATCATCCAGGATATCGATGGCGAGAGACTCATTGACAATGACGGTATTTACTATCAAGGCTAGGTGGTTTGAGAAAATTGATCAAAAGACATGAAACAATTATTCAGAAATAGATCATGAAAACGTATTATACCTTTGGTTTTCCAATCAAAGTAAGCTTGATCCATAGTGGAAGGTTGAAAAAGGAAATTAGATATAATAGGACTTGCTAAAATAAATTGATTAAACCCAAAAAATCTTTGAAATTGAAACCATATACGTAAAGTATGCTTAACTATTGGATTATACAATTGGGAAGAAGTAAAAGGAAGCGAAGTTCCTAAAACCGAACCCAAGGAAAACCCTTGTAATGAATTACATTCAAGATTTACCCACTGTGGATTTAAAGATACATCCAAATCTCGTAACCAAAATTTTAAATATCGAATATTAATTGCCCAATAATAGAATCTGAAATTCGGGAGGGCAAGCCCCCCCTCCTTTTTAGGTTTCTGTAAATACCTTTTACCTAACATAGGATTTTTATTCTGCCATATATATGAGGAAATTTTTGAGTCTACGTTATCCAAAAAAGATTTTGGGATAAAAATTGGAACCGATTGAAATACATATAAAAATTTGGCCAAAATGATCTTCTTAGTAGCATTAATCTGACCAATCAAAGACGAAGAGATTGGCGACCATTTGGTAAACAAAAGTTTAATCTGATCAATTAAAGGTAAAAAAATTCTTCAATTGGTTAATTTATCCTCTATATGTGCTAAACATGTGTTGATACAGTTTAAAGTAGTGCACAGGGCTCACATGTCTAAAGATAAACTATCTCATTATTATTCTTATATAAATCATATAGATTTATAGATGTCATTCCGAGATAGCTTCTTTAACTCACATGTTTTGGTCATGTCCTTTGTTGGAAAAATATTGGAAAGACATTTTTGACATTATTTCAACGGTTTTTAAATAAATCTTTATGTTTACAAGTAATTTTAATCCCAAGATATGAAAAGTAATTATTAATCAATTTAAATGGAAATTTATAATATAAGGGAAGATGTTTATTAATCGGAAAAAGTTCACTCTTACTAAGATTTAATTTATAACCTGAGAAAAGACCAAATTGTGCTAATAACTCTAAAACAGCAGGAATGGATCTCTCAGGATTAGAAATATATAAAAGTAAATCATCAGCATAGAGTGATAATTTATGGGACTTTAATCCCCGAGTTATCCCAGTAATATTTGAAGATTCTCGAATAGCAATTGCAAGAGGTTCTAATGCAATATCAAATAATAGGGGACTAAGAGGACAGCCTTGTCGAGTACCACGAAAGAGAGGAAAAAAAGGTGAGTTTAAAGAGTTAGTACGAACCGAGGCTACAGGGGAGTGATATAACAGTTTAATCCAGGATATAAATTTCAAGCTAAAATTAAACATTTCAAGCACCTTAAATAAATAAGGCCATTCTACTCTATCAAAAGCTTTCTCGGCATCTAAAGAAATAACACACTCAGGAACATTTTGTGAGGGAGTATAAACGATATTTAACAATGTACGAATATTATAAAAAGAGTAACGACCTTTAATAAAACCCGTTTGGTCTTCCGAAATAATAGAAGGAAGTACTTTTTCTAGTCTATTTGCTAATAACTTAGAAAAAACTTTAGAATCAACATTTAATAAAGATATTGGTCTATAAGATGCACATTGAGCAGGGTCTTTATCCTTCTTTAGTATTAAAGAAATTGATGCTCTATTAAAAGATTCCGGAAGTTTACCAAGTTTCAAAGAAGCCTCAAAAACCTTATAGAGCCAAGGAATCAATAAAGAAGCAAAACATTTATAAAATTCAACGGTAAACCCGTCAGGGCCAGGAGCTTTCCCCAGATTCATAGAAAAAATAACATTCTTAATCTCATCCATTGTAATGGAAGTATCTAATAAAGAAGACATATCCTGTGAAATCTGAGGGAAGTCTAACTTATCTAAAAAATCATTCATATATTTAGAATCTCGAGGAGACTCTGATTGATATAAAGAATAAAAATCACAAAAGGTTTGATTAATCCCCACATGATCCAATATCAATCGATCATTTTGGTTATAAATCTGATTGATTTGAGATTTAACATAATTAGATTTCAATTGATTAGCCAGCAGCTTGCCAATTTTATCACTGTGAACGTAAAAATCACTTCTTGTTTTCTTTAATTGGTTTACAATCGAGGACGAGAGTAGTAAACTGTGTTCCATTTGAAGTTCAGTTCTTTGTTTGTATAGCTCCTCAGAAGGAGCCATAACATATTTCTTATCAATTTCTTTAATCTTGTCCACAATTGCCATCTCCTCCTGCTTCTGTTTCTTCCTCAAAGCAACGGAATACGAAATAATCTGACCCCGAATATAGGCTTTAAAAGTGTCCCAAAGGGTGTTAACCGAAATATCTTCTGTATGGTTAATTGTAAAAAAAAGCTCAATCTGTTCATTCATAAAATTAACAAAGTCCGAGTCCTGAAGCAACAGCGAATTAAAACGCCATTGTCTATTGTTTGGTATATTGGCCATAATTTTAATAGAAAGCTTAAGTGGAGCATGATCCGAAATGGTTATAGAATCATAATCACATTTAATCACTGAAGGAATGAGACGAGAATCAATGAAAAAATAATCAATTCTTGAATAGGAATGATGAACATGTGAAAAGAAGGAAAAATCTTTTTCCTGAGGATGCAGAAAACGCCAAATGTCCGTCGACCCAGAATCAGAAAGGAAAAAATTAATCAAATTTGCAGATTTATTAGGTAAAGTCCGTAAAGGAGCCGAACGGTCCAAAGCTGGAGATAAACAGGTATTAAGATCTCCGCCCCAAATCAATGAAAACTCGTTCAAATTCGGAAACTGATCAAACAATGATTTATAAAATTCCGGACAATCCATATTAGGAGCATAAACATTAACCAAAACTACTTTTTTATTAAATAGTAAACCACTAACCAATAAAAATCTACCATTCGGATCAGAGATAATATCCTGTTGTATAAAAGTAACTGAGGAATCTATAAAAATAGAGACGCCTCGAATCTTAGCATTGGAGTTCGAATGAAATTGTTCTCCCTTCCAGAATTTAAAAAAACGTAGTCTGTCCCCCCTCCGTACATGGGTCTCTTGTAAAAATAAAATTTGTGCTTTAAGTCTCCGGAACACTTTAAAAACTTTTTTCCTTTTAATAGGATGATTAAGACCATTAGTATTCCAGGAGACATTTCAACGGTTTTGAATTAGACTTACAACCTCATACAATTACTGCTATCTTTGGATTACCAATGATAGATTCAAATTAGCTAACCTCTTCAGCACGTAGGATGATTGCATGGCTAGAAGATCCATTTTGCTGAATTGGAAAGAGATTAACCCTCCTACGGTATTTCATTGGTTTTCACGAACTATGGTATGTTTGAATTTGGAAAAAATTAGAAGTGCGGTTTATGACCCTTCCATTAGATTTGAAAAAACTTGGAGGCCATTCATTCAGCATTTTCATTTGATGTAATTTGACCATTTCCAAACTTGTTTTATTTCTCTGTACTGTTGGTTGAGAGGAATGGAGTCGTCGACACTAAAGTTTTCTTCTTTCCTATTTTCAAGTTGTTAATATTGCCCAAGTCTTTTAGTTTAGTTGACTAATTCTGTTTAGTTTTTTTTGGGGATGGGGTTTGTCTTTTTTTCTTTTTTTTCTTTTTCATGATTTTTCTTCAGTTTTTTTTGCTTTGTATTATTCACTATTATTCTGCACGATTGGGAGCTTTGTTAATTTTCACTATTTGGTTTTACAATTACTCATTTTAAATGTAACAATGTATCTCCTACTACTTGTATTTTTGCTTTGTTATGTTTTCATTCTATGAAATTAATAAAAAGACTGAAAAAGAAAGAGATATGTCCCCAGCCTCTCAAATGTTCTCCTCCAGCTGCCATTGACGTCCCTTGTTGTCACTACTGACCAGAAACTCAAGTGGATCAGGCATATACATATGTTGGCTACAAGTACTCTTCAGGGATTGGGCGTTCTGTTCACTGCTCAACACCCCAATGCCTTTATAACCTCTACGAAAAACAAGTCAGGAATATGATCAAAACCCTTCACCTGCCTGATTCAGCAGAGCCTACAATTCACAACAAGTTGGATACCATCCAGGGCCCCAAATCCTAGGCTCCTCCAGCACCAGTGTACAGTTGTTACAGGATGATCCATTAACAAAATGCACTGCTGTTACTTGTCCACACTACTCCAGAAGCATCTCCTGATTCATTAACCTCTACCACTAAGAAGAGTTTCAGATGCATGGTAGCACCATCACCTAATGAATTCTGTTTGGGTTGCATAATTGGAAACACATCTTCCGTTCTTCATTGGCGCAATGCTGAAAACCTAGAAATCCCACCCACTCACACAGTCAAAGTGCCAGAAGAGTTTCAGCAGTTCAAGATGCAGCTCATCACTATCTTCTCACTGGCAGTTAGAGCTGGACAGTAATTACAATGATGTCTGAGTCCCAAAAGTGAATGAAAAAAGATCTAGTTTCTAGATAACTAGCTACATTATTTCCTATCTAAGTCACAAGGGAGACCCTTATGATCTTCCCTCATCCAAAATGTAGAAAGTAAACTCTCAGTAAAAGTACTGTGAACAAACGCTATCCACCAACCATCACCCTCCCCTCCCACCCCACCAGGTAGTCCAAAAGCAGATATGGACATTAAGTATTTATTAGCCTTTCCATGAGTTTTAATCACCCTCCCCATTTTCTACTGTGTTCTTGCTTTGTGATTAATGGCATGCTGCAAGAAGCCCTGGGAAATCCATGGTTCAGCTGTTAGAATTGTGTTGAAGTATTGCCCTAATTGAACAATTAGCATATATTAAAAGGCAACCTACCAAGTATGTTTGTGTGTGTTTGTTACTAGTTGAGAAATTGAAGTTGATTTCTTAACAGTCTTGCTTTTTTGATAAATTTAATTCTTTATGAACAGCCAGTCTGAGTTTCAACCCCTCCAAATGGAGGTTGGAGTTCCTACTTCACTCTCATGCATGGGGTAGACAATCACATCGAACAATACTCATTTTAAGTCACTAGAGGGCAACAGTGTCTAATTTTTCACATAATGAGTCACCATTAATGAGACCACTGATGAGATGTTGAAAAATGTGAAAGCCTGACATCCAGGATTAATGTTGCCATATTTTAACATCCTTTCCATTTTTGTTTCGTTTTTCTTCCTTTGTTTCACAAGTGCATTTTTGTAGTTTCACAGACATGTATTGCTCTTTCCTGATTCAGCCACCAGCCAATTATATACAAAGTGGTATTTCTTACTCAATTTTTGTGTGAACAAGGAGCTTACTCCCTTTTCTGATAAAGCATCATAGTTAATCATACCTGTCTCTACAAACAAATAACAATGAAGGCAAAGGGAAACCCAGAATAGCAGGATTGCCTGGAATGTACACCTCCCATCAAGCACTCTCCTCACCTGAAACATGATAGAGAAAATAACAAAAAAGATTTTAATAAACTTTTATTCCAAACATTAAGGTATTTGCAACTAGTCACTTTTAGACTGGTCTCCAATATTCATTATTAGGCTGAGGCCATTGCATACAATGGAAGCTACATTGGAAGATTTTCTTTCACCTTTTCTAAACCAGAGGCTGACTGTCCCTCATTATTTGCCCTCTTGGCTAAGAGCAGACTTTAAAGCTCAAACATGGCTTCAAATCTTGCACACTGGCCTTTGGCTCAGTGTTGTACCTTGTTATGCCTTAATATACTGAATCTCTAAAACTGCATATCACTACAGATCTTCTACTGCTTAGGCTCAATTGTAGCTTAATTCTGCATGCAAAAAAGGCAGTGACCTTTATGTTGGATAGTGATAAATTTAGTACAATGATTTCTTTTGTGTGCTCTCTGCACAGGCAGCTTAGTAATTAGCATATTGAAAGAAGAACAACATGCGTGAATAGTTCAGTACAGTACCTGCGTAAACTGATGGCACATTCATTGGCTTGGCAGGCCAAATACTCACATGCCACAAATCTAGATCTGGGGAAGTTCCATGTTCATAATTGTCATGAGATTGCTCACTTTCATCTTCGCTGAGCAGGTCGCATTCATGTTCACTGTCACCCATCGACCTCATGGTAATGCCTGTCTGCAACAGTAGAAGAACGAAACTGGGAAGAATTTCTGCTTACATGTGATACAGCTCATCAGAGGCACAAAACTTGATCCAGTGCCCATCGTATGCCAGCAGAATGTAGCACTTCACATATTTGAAACACTTCCCCCACAGAAAAAGTACTCAGTAGAAAACACTTAGTGATACTGTGATAATTCTGAGAAATTTAGGAGATTATTAAGAATTGATTTTTGAGCCTGAAAGTTATTGTAAGCAATATATTCACATGGTCACTACATGCTCATTTCAATTCTATTTTTAGCTATTAAGATTAAGCTTTACGGCAGATGGAGGGGAGGAGAAGATGGTGGCGCGACACAGCGTGCGCGGCTGCTGCGAAATGATATCGGTATTTGTTAAGTAGGTACTGTGCACAATCCTGATTTGATGGAGACAGACGTGAGAAGCACGGAGGAACATCTGGAGAAACTTCTGAAATGCCCACTTCGCTGCCGCTGCTACTGTGCGATCGAGAATCTCCAGAGGGGAAGGCCCCAGATCCTCAGCTTTGCTTATTGCCTGTTGCCACGGCCGGGGTCGAAGCGCTCAGCAGAGATGGTGCTCGGTGTCAGAGGGCTGGTCAGAGGCTCGAAGTTTTTGGACGGACTCAAGAGTCGGCTGTGGTCGGGTGTTTCCAAGGTGCTGCATCGGCAAGTTTGCGGCGCTAGAGGTTCATGGCAGGGAGAGTTTTTCTTCCTTCTACCGTCTAAGTAAGATGATGGGACTTTCAAGAGACTTTGAGACTTTTTTTTACTGTGCCCATGGTCTGTTCTTTATCAAATTACGGTATTGCTTTGCACTGTTGTAACTATATGTTATAATTATGTGGTTTTTGTCAGTTTTCCAGTCTTGGTTTGTCTTGAGTTTCTGTGATATCATACTGGAGGAACATTGTATCATTTCTTAATGCGTGCATTACTAAATGACAATAAAAAAGGACTGCGTGTCCTCATAATGTAATCTAATCTAAAATGTGCTCCAGAATATGTTGTAAGTTTTGCACCATTTATTTAAGCATCCACATGATTACTTCAGTAAGCTACTTCCAGCTTCATTTATTTCTTTCTTCTTCACAACAGGGCTACCCCAAGTAACGTAACCTCACATGATGAAATTTGGTTTCAATAGCAGATGGCTGGAGGCACATGAAATATGGATTAGCTTCAACATTACTTCTGTGCATATGCAATTGTAAGGAAGCTGGAGAGACTTCTACCCTGCAGAAGGCTGTCATTTTCTATTTGTCACAGTGGATGGTCTGTTTTTAATTGTTTTGTTTTATTAGCTGTAACATAAAAGTAATTTAAGGAGAGCATTTTTATACAGTGACACCGCAATGTTTACTGTTTTTGTGCATGTTTAGTTACAGTTTATTGCCACTGAGTATGAATGGATTATTTGCCTAATTCTCAAAGAGGAATTCATTCTATTGTGTGCTTTATTTTGAAAAAAGCTGAGGCAAATTGAATAGTATCTCTGGTAAGTAGGAAACACCTTTCCCCTAAACAATGATCATGGTTGCAGCAAATTTTCTTATTTTTTTGCTCATTTGAAGCAAAATGAATGAGCAAGTAAATGAAACCACTAGTGAAATCAAAGAAATTCCATTACATCTAATTGGATTTCACTAATAATTCAGAGTTTATTTGTTTTTTCAAAGACCGCCATCAGAAAGTCCAAAACAAACTGAGATTTAAATGTTGCATACAGAAAATGTTGCAAAGGAATAGCAGATGGGTCGTGTCTTTCAAAATGGAACTCAAGCTTGCTTTTCTAATGGGGGTGAAGAAAAAAGGTACAAAACTAACCTTCAAAATAACACAGATTTTCTGGGAAACAGCTGCCCTAATTTTTTCAGGAGTAACCTGCTCAGATTATGGCTTCAAACTTTCCAAAAAACTGTAGAATTTAATAGTTTCACCAGTGCATTTCGATATTGATTCATATTCCATGGAGAACTTAGAGGGCTTCCAAAGATGTGGGAGATTGAAAATGGCCAAGATTACTTGGTTTTCCATCATCTCTCTATGACAGACACCTTATGATTGGCTCTAGTGATATGCCTGCCTACCAATGGTACGCTAATTAGGAAATTCAGTGATGTGGACTGGATAAATGAAGAGGACTCCAGTTAGTAAAGGTATGTTTCCATTATTATATTATGTAATGACGTTGACTGAGTTTGCAAGTACAATTCCTCAATATGCAGCCAAAACAAAACTTGGAATCTTATTGAAGTGTGAGGAAGAAGTTAGTTATAGACCTCAAAACAACTTCTGTTTGGAAGAGAGACTGAAGGTGCATAAATCATTTAAAGCGGAAGTTGTGGTTGAGAACACAGTTAAAGAAAGACTGTGGGATCCTGGGCTTTACAAAAAGAGACAAAGGCAAAGGATTCATAATGATTTTCTAACATTGAATCAGGCAGAATACCCCAGGGGATTCTGACTAATTGGGCCATCAGCTAACAGGGGCATCTGCTTATTTGGAACAACTGTTAAAGAACAAAAACTAATTGAGAAAATAGCTGGGGTTTCCTCTGTTTATTGGAGATACCGTGACACTTCACTGGGGCAGGATACTGTTGCCGAACAGTTTCTACCTTGCGTTAGACGTGAGCACTAGTGTGGCCGTTAGACACTACACTGTGCTTAGAGTGAATAGTTTTTAACTAGCATCAGTTGCGTGTGCTTGTGTTATATTATCCACTTTGGTTAATGGATGCCAATTCAATAAGCAATGATTTTTGATAATTACGTTTTTTAAAAAAATTTTGACTTGAAAATGTTTCAGACCCTTGCCAAGATACCAGGAAAAGATTGGACACTAGCCTAAAAAATTACCCTACTGGGCCAAGTTAAAAGCCATCTGCCTATCAGCACTCATTGTCAGATGGCAGAAATAACTGGAGTGCTCTATTTTACAATTGCACCCTTGATACATCTCCAAGATAAACTGCATGAGGGACTACAGGAAACATTCTAAATATGAAAGCATGAAGGTAAGGATTCAGATGTTGAGGTGGCCCGTAATCAATGGTTTTCCATTGTAACTGGACGAGGTGTGCGTGTCAACGGACCAATGTTAACAAGTCAGAGGAGCTAGCTTAAGTAGCTGGTCATGAAAGATTTTCAAACAATAGGTGGTTGGTTTTCTCAATGGAAGTGTAGGCATCACATTAAATTCAAGAAAACTCTCAGGAAGAAAGGTAGCGCTGATGATGTAAGTGCAGAAACATGGAAATCTATAAAACTCCCCGACTTGCTGCAAAAATTTTGTGTGGATGAAACAGGCATTTTTTAAAAAATTGTGCCACACACGGTTTCCTTGGCTACAAACACACAATGCTATTAGATTCAAAGATAGCAATGGATCATACAGTGGAGCGATTATCTGCGCTAGGCGTCTATGTGGATTTTGTTCATTTACAGTCAATCAAAAGTACGCTGAAGCATACACTGGAATAATTCCTCCATTGATAAATTATAGGAACTAATACACAGTTTTATAGTACTGTAGTAGTGTTCTAATCTTCTTCTGTATTTAATTTTAATACACAATTTGTTACTCAGTTAAACAGTAGTTTGTCTTTTTGTACCTTTTGAACTATTTCTATGAAACTTTGGCTAATTGGGGCAGCTGCTTAATTGGGTCAAATATACTGGTCCGTTGTGTCTCAGTTAACTGGAATCCACTGGAGTATATTCAGCTCTAGATGACTCAATTTAGCAAGGCCTTTTAGATGGCATAGAAGAGATTTACTAGAATAATTGCAGGGTTGAAGGACTCCAAATAAACTGGCAGTCTGAATAAACTAGGATTGTTATGCTTGTCAGAGAGGAAGTTGCGAGAGGATCTGATGGAGCTAAGTAATTGAAAACCATTCAAGCAGAACAACTGGATGATTAACAAAACAGAACAAATAAACCACCTATTTTCTTTAAAGTTGCCAAAATCCCAGAGACAAAAACACACTGTCCTTATTTAAGTCACACCGTGTGTTTATATATATCTTTTGCAATAGGTAGGAAGTCCTGATTTTAACATCTCATCCAAAACATTCTCATCCTGAAATGTCCATTACTTATTTCCCTCCATAGGTGCTGTCTGACTTGCTGAGTTCCTCCAGTATTCTGTGTGCATCGCTCATCTAAAACATAATGCCTTGGACAACGCGACACTCCTTCAATATAGTACCAGCCAAGCTGATGTGTCCATATCTCAGAATGCGTACAATGGACTTAGTTAATTAAAAGACATTACTTATACCTATCTTATTTAATTTTGTGCAAGATCATTTGAATGGCAGGTGAAATAAGAAACAAAATGTGAATCAATCTGATTTTGACTGTTATTTAACATCTGAGTCAAAAGCAATATTTGGATCTTTAACCATAGACACAATAGAAAATTATTTAGAACTTGAAAACACAATGAAGTATACTCAGTGTGTATTTTACAGGGAAGGTTGTGCACGACCATCCTTACCTGAAGGAGTATAATTAGTTGATGAAACTAATGTTATGAGCAATAACTGTTTGCTCATGACTAATGCCAGAACATATCAGGCTGGAGAATAAGTAGCAGAGTGGATAGCAAACTGGCTGCAAAACATAAAGTGTGTAGGAGTTGAATGTAATTACTCAAACTAGTCCACATTGTTGCACAATAAATGGTGTTGACACAACAGTTGTCCATCACTTGCATCAGTGAATTGGACACTGGAATCAGAAGAAACTGTGACTGACACTAAACAGGAAATTGTAGTCAATAAAGTGGAAGGTGGCAACAAAATCCAGGGAGCCAGAAAATGGAAGCAAATGATGTTTAAGTTGACAAATGAACTTCAAAACCAATAAATACGTGTTAATGTGTTTTAGGAAAATTGAGATCACAAGCATCCTGGAGAATGTGTCTACATTTTCAGAGGAGTAAATTTATTAATTATAAATGGGCATTAACACCAGCATTAAAGCCGTAGAGTTATACTGTATGGAAACAGGTGCTTCGGCCTATTGAGTTTGTACTGACCATCAAACACCTATTTACAGTATTTCTATACTCCCTACATCTCGATTAATCCTCCCACTCGTCTACGCAGACGAGGAGTGATTTACTGCATCAGTTAGCCCTTTCATCCTGATGTCTTGGATTGTAGGAGGAAACTGGACCATTCAGAGGAAACCCATGTGGTCAGAAGAAAAATATTAAACAGAGCCACTTGAGCTCAGGACTAAACCTGGATCTCTGGAGTTGTGATGCAGTAGTTTTACTGGCTGCATGACTATGTTGCTGCTTGGTAGAGTGTTCCAGGAATTTAGTAAAATAATAGCAGCAGAATGCAATGTATTTCTAAATTGGCATGGTGTGCACCTTCAAGGGACAACTGGGAGTGGTGGATATCCATTAGGGCATTGAGACATCAGGTTGCTTTTGATGGTGTTGCAATGGGAGCTGCTCTGTCAAATATCAACCATTGCAATGCAAATAGGCAAATACCAATGAACGGAGTTGGACATCAATTCCATGATGGAAAGAGGGATGTTGCCCAACTCTCTTCAAAGTCTCGTGCCATATGATGACAGATTCTTTAGAGAATTATTAAAATGTAATTGAAAACACTTAGCCCCAATAAATGAAACAATTTACAATAACTACTGTGCACTACTTCTTACAAAAACGTTTTATGTTGTTGCTAAGAGGAAATCTTTTTTCTAAACCCTACCTCTACGGCAAAATCTTGCCGTTGGAGTTTAGGAAGGTGGGCTTGTGTGCCCACGTCACAGTACTCCTGAACTTTAATGATCAAACTCAAATGATCTTTCATCAGATAATATTCTGAAACATGATCTTCTTTAGGTTAGTACTATGGTACAGTTAAATAACAGGAGAGGACTTTTGGTTTCAGATTAATGTGAATAATGAAATATAATGAAGGAATAACTCTGCCTGGATTAAATTCAGCTTGAACAGGTTGCTTCAGACTGTTTCAGTTTTGCATCAAGTGCAGTTGTGCTTCAATTGTTTTTATGGTTAATCTAAAATGCTGGCAGGTGGTCTGCTAGATGACTGCTTTGAATTGCTATAATCCATGAAACTGGTGCAACAACGCAGCAGGTACTGCAGCACCTGTGGAGAATGAAGCAGTGCTAATTTTAGTCAGAAGACTTGTATCAATATCTTCCAGATTTCAGAGACTTTTCCAAACCTAGGCTGGGCAAAGGCACAGGGATTGAAGGGTTGGGCATAGTGGGTAGTGGGCAGGAGATGGATGACAGGAATAGGTCCCAGTGAGAAGGTGGAGGATAGGAGTATCTAACTGATGGAAATGAAGAGAGTGCAAGATGCAAGGGGAAATAAAGGAATAAATTTGTGTCTAACAGTGTAAATTGCAACAGAATTGTTTAATCTTGTTAATTTATCACAAGTCTACTGCCTGAGAAAATGTTTAACAGTTGGAAATGTGCTTTGAACAGCTCTGTTGACCTTATAGTGTAGCAACACAATGAAAAAGCTTATCCTGGTGTGCATCTGGAACCTATACAGTGATAGGGGAGGTGTAGCGGGGGTGGGGGTCTGTGGTGGTGTATTGAGGATGTGGCATCATAAATTAATGTAAATCTGTACGTATAGGAATGCCTTTGATCAGAGATTTGCTTACTGTATGTATCTGAGAAAGTGAAGGTTGCACAATGTCTAGAAAAGCAACACTGGAATCACAAGAACGAGCAGGATATTTAACCCATTGAGACTGTTCTGTCATGCAATAAAGGAGTTTTATTGTTTAGTGATCTAGTCAATGTACTTGTCTTCCTTTGCATCTTAATATACTCAGTTATCAAAATCTATCATGTTAAGCTTAAAATTAACCACTGACAAAGTTACTTGTGGAAAGAAGTTCCAGATTTTTTACCTCTCTGTGTGTGCAGAACTGTCTCCAGGTTTAGGATAGACCTGGCTCTAAATTGTTTCCTGTAGCTCCACGATCTACACTCCCAAGCAAGCAGAAATATATTCTGTCAATCCATCCTTGCCAAATCTTTTAATTACTTAAAAAATCACCAAACCATCTCTTAAATCATTTCCTGAGAATACAACCCTCACCTTGGAGACTTAACTCTTAGCAATTCGGTGATACTTTTCGAAACCTATGCTACACTTCCTTCAAATAAAATATATCTTCCCAGGAGTGTGATGCAGAAACAGCAGGCTAACACATCACCGCTGGCCCCAGACCAGTCCCAGCGGGCTAATACACCACCACTGGACCCAGTCCAGTCCCAGCGGGTTAACACACCACTGCTGGCCCCAGACCAGTCCCAGCGAGTTAACACACCACCACTGGCCCCAGACCAGTCCCAGCGGGCTAACACACCACCGCTGGCCCCAGACCAGTCCCAGCGGGCTAACACACCACCGCTGGCCCCAGACCAGTCCCAGCAGGCTAGCACTCCACCGCTGGCCCCAGACCAGTCCCAGCAGGCTAACACTCCACCGCTGGCCCCAGACCAGTCCCAGCAGGTTAACACTCCACCGCTGGCCCCAGACCAGTCCCAGCAGGTTAACACAACACTACTGGCCCCAGACCATCCCTACAAAGAATAAAACTGGAAAAAAGTCACATTTTTTACGGAAAATATTTGTTTCCATTTCAGTACAATCCATTTTCTTTGCAAATAAGAGATAGACTATAGATCCGAGTTTCAAAGGTTCAAAGGGTCAAAGGTTCAATTTAATGTCAGAGAAATATATACAATATACATCCTGAAATGCTTTTTCTTCGCAAACATCCACGAAAACAGAAAAGTGCCCCCAAAGAATGAACAACAGATAATTGCAAGTACCCCAAAGCTCCCCCCACAGCTCCCCTCCCTCCCGTGCGTAAGCAGCAGCGAGCACCAATACCACCCCCCCCCCACTGGCAAAAAAAAGCATCGGCACCATCACCGAGCACTCAAATACAATATATCTTCCCTGAGCTAAGCAAAGCAATAGCAAAGACACAGACTTGCAGTTACCCCAAAGACTTTGTGTTTCATCCTGCATTCAACATACCGCAGATTCTCTCTCTCCCTAATAAGGGAGAAGGAGGTGTCTCCATTTTTCAACAGCGAGCAGGGAGACATAACAAATAACTCGCTGGTATATGATGTTAGAAGTCCGTTATGTCGCTTTTCGGAGCTCTGTGCCCGAAGATCGCAAAGATCTTGGGTCTTCAGGCCCACAGCAGATATCCTGACTCCCCCTATGACACACAGGTCTCCTGCCATGACACCGACCCTCGATCCACCTGTTTCCAGGGCTCCGAGATCCTAGGCTTCCAAATTCGAGATGGACTCTGAGGCGTGCCAAACAACAGCCAACAGCCGACCCTGAAACCCCGAGTACAGGTCCCATTCCCTCAAAGAACCAAAGTCAGCGTATTACTCCAGGTCAGGGTCTTCAAAAGAACCCTAAAAGGGAAAAATAAAGAAATTAAAGATGAAAGTAGAGCTGTTTCCGAAGATGCAAGCAAAAGAGTTGCCGTTTAGCACCATCTTAACTTCGCTTCGCCTCCTGATTGTGTTAATTTTTAAAAAGCTGTTTAAATCTTGGTTCAAAATATAAAACTTAATTATATTTACAAATAGTTTGGATGACCATTTTTGGTTTCTGTTCATCATTGACTCTAGAAAGAGAGGACAAGCTGAGTAAAGATCCTTGAAATATCCAAATACCCATGGACATCACTGTCATCAACCACAAAGCAACCTTTCTATATCTTGCCATAAATACTGTGATTTGGTGCTCTTTAGCAATGTCTTCTTTGTAAGCCTCGTGCAATTATTAGTGTATGTGGTAGAATACTGTCATCCAGTGCCCCTCTGTTGGCTGGAGTCAACCCTAGAAGCTGCATCCCATCTGTCTATGTGATACGCAAGCCAGGGCAGTACAATATGGAGAGTAAGCTGTTGCTCAAGTAGCAGGCTCCCTCTCTCCGTGCAGTTAATGAGTTCAAAGGAATGGCAGAGACTGATACAGCTTGGCGACCGATACAGTGTCACAGGAGTTCCCAGTGATCGTTGAACTCAACGCAAGACTGCCTTAGGGACCCCCGCTCCGGATTTTTCCTCAAAGTTTACTCCTGAAGGCTTCCCATGAATGGGTATGGCCACAAGGCAGCAGGAGGTTTGAGATCAGAGTTTTCCTTCTCCTAGATGAGCTGTCAGCTATGGGTGATGAGCCCCAGCTGCCCGATAAGAATGATAACCCACCTTTGCCCCTACCTCCTGGCAGTAGAAACAGTTCCACTGGGCTTAGTAGCTAAACTACAGATGGAGGCCAGGAGACGGACTTGGTTGTTTGAGACACATGTCATTGGGAGCATGTAATAAGTAGTGGAAGCTTATTAGATTAGATTCAACTTTATTGTCATTGTGCCGAGTACAGATGCCAAGCCAATGAAATGCAGTTAGCATCTAACCAGAAATGCAAAGAATCGTGCTATTTACAAAATAACTGTGAATAAAAAGTAAGTGCTACAGCACACAAATATAAAAGTACTGAGACAGTACAATATGGGCGCAATACTGCTTAGCGCTGTGATGTGAGGTTCAGCAGGGTCACAGCTTCAGGGAAGAAGCTCTTCCTGTGCCTGCTGGTGCGGGAGCGGAGGCTCCTGTAGCACCTACCAGATGGGAGGAGAGTAAAAAGTCCATGGTTAGGGTGAGATGCATCCCTGATAATGCTTTTCACCCTGCCCAGGCAGCATTTATGGTAGATGTTCTCAATGGTGGGCAGCTGGGTGCCAATAATCCACTGGGCAGTTTTCACCACACGCTGGAGTGCTTTGCGGTCTGATATGAGACAATTACCCACTACCAACCCCAGCTAGAACACAGTGGATAGAGTGGATAGAGGATTATAGAACTATTGGCACCATTACTTATAATGACCCCTTTGACAATTAAAATCTGAGATTACAATGGCTACAAGTAATGACATCACAGAATTTCATCCATTAAAATGGAGATCTCTGTCGGTGACACATGCTCTTTCAGAACACTACATTGTAGGATCAGAAAATATACCTGACGTTCGGGCTAGAATTAGCTGAGGGATAGAAATATCTTACTCACAGAAATAGTCTTGTCCAGTATCAGCCATGACACAGGTGTAGCCTGGATAATACAATGACAGAACTGGTTTGAAGTACTGCCTCACCGTTCCAGTGACCCAGATTTGATCCTGATCTCTGGTTCTTTCAGTGTTGAGTTTGCACGTTCTCCCTGTATTGGGTTTTCCCCGAGTCCTCTGGTTTCCTCCCATGTTTCAAGCCTTAAGGGAAGGAAGGGAAGTCGAGAGGTAAAGAGCTTGTACAGAGAATTCCAGAGATTAGTCCCTTAGGAGCAGAAGGTACAATCACCCATGCTGGAGAGCCTACCTTTGGAGAAAGTCAGGAGGCCGAATTGCATGAGAACAGTGAGATTTGCACAGTAGATAGAAGAGAGTTACCGATACTGTGATGGAAAAGATCACAGAAGAATTTGAAAACAAGGAGGAAAATAAATTAATAAAATAAACATACAGGAAGCACCCAGTGGGTCAGATTTCATCAGTGGAAAAAGTAACAGAGTTAATATCTTCAGTTAATGACATTTCATTAGAATTGGAAGGTCCGATGAAAGTTCTAAAGAAACATAACACTATTTTACTCTCCCCACAGATGCTGCTTGACCTGATAAACTTTTCTAGCCTTTTCTATTCTATTTCAGATTTCCAGAGTCAGCAGTATTTTACTTTTTGACCAGGATAATTTTAAACATGCATCATTGCTTGACTGAGGGCCAGTTTAGTCCAGTCAGCAAGCACAGTGAATAGAATTTGTGCAACTGAGTACATGGACGGCAGTCTGGGATGAGTTGACATTTATCAAGGATAGAATGAGGGAGAATAAATTCTGAAATGGACCAGGCAAAAGGAAACAAAGGCATGGATCACTCACTCTCCATCGTGACACCATAGACCCCTCCTCCCCCTCCCCCCTCCCCCTCCTGCCACCCCCATTCACTGCCTGAATTCCAGGTGCATCCTAGAATAAATACTTCCATTGCGTTGCCGCACTGAACAATCTACAGAACTGTTAAAAGCACACTTCCAACTGTTACACATTTTTTCTTATACCTAGTTCTCCTACACAGAATAAGCTCAAATGTCTCATTATAATTTAGGAGCTCATGTTTTCTCGTGGCTATATATTTCCTTCCTCAGGATGATCAAATGGCATGAACCTGTCCTACGAAATTAGATGAGAACCTAGAGGTACACTGCATGGAAGACAAATCACTGTGCTAATTTAGTAGCAAAATGGGATTTGCTAAAAATTACTTAGAATAGATATCAACTTGGCTTAATTTGGTGTGTAGCTGAACTCTAATGTATTATTTAAACACTTATTACGGAGATCATTGCCCTTCCCTATTCTTGCCACTGTAAAAGAGACAGGCTGTGACATTATTCTTACATTGTGTATTTATGGGCCTTTTATCCAGTGCTCGCTAACGCCACCTCATTATATCGAAAGCTACTTGCTGGTTTGAGAATTATCTAATTAGGAATGGAGGTCATGAAGTTAAGGAGTCATACTACTCAGAAACAAGTCCTTTGACCTGGCTGATCCATGCTGACTGCGATATCTTTCTATGCTAATCTTAATTTCTTGCATTTTCCGTTAACTTTTCCTGACCGTGTATCTGCGTCACACCTTGCAATCAGGTGTGGGTAAGTGTACCCTGACAAGGGTCACCAGTTGAGGAAAAAGCAGATGGTAAGCACGTTAGTGCAGAGGGGTTTTATTTAGTGCCACGTGAAAAAAATGCAAAAGCTACCCTAAAGTTGTGAAGAAGGCAAGTATTTACAAATAGACAAATGAAAGCAAACATATATGTACAAAAATTTACAAATATATAGAGGCAAAACCAGTTTGAGCATTTAACTCTGCCTCTGCCAGGCCTAGAAGGACCAAGAAATTCTGTTGTTCTGGGGGCTGAGGGGACGGGGGAATAATCAGCTGACCAGACCATAATAATTATTTCAGATGCAGAATTGAAACATTTTAAACAGGGATTCTAGCATCCTACGGTTTTATTCCACAACAAATGCCTTAGTTAATCAGTGTCCACCTGCTCAGATGAATATAAACAAATAATGCCCCTCTCCCTGGTGGTCTTGTCTGTGTAGGGTGTGGTGTGCCTGCTCCCACTAACCCAGGCATTATTTTAGGACTCCCCAAACTGTCCCTCAGTCTTTTGGGACCATTTTTCAGTCTACAGACTGATGTAATGGTATGAGTGAAAATAAATGAAACTGTTTGGAAGGAATGCCAGTGTCTGGAATCCTTATTGTTATGAGTTATAAACCAGTAGAGCATGTTAACTGAAGGGATTGTTTTGATTAGCCAAGCTAATGATTGTTTTACTGTTGGGGTGTGTAAATGGTGAACTCCCAAGAGCTGCAGAATGATGGGGCAAAGTGTGTGAACTACTGTGGAAACTAGTCCAAGGACAGAACGAGCAGGCGTGACTAACCGGGCAAAGGGGCAAGGTTAGTGGGAGGAATACCATTGCCAACCTGTTCTGTGCAAATGGGACAGTTGTAGAGCCAGGTACCATCTTATGATGTGTGCATTGTGGTGTTACATGGAGCGGATCTAGGTGAGTGCTTCGTGGTTGGTCTCCAGAATAAATTCCTTGCCTAGCAGGCTCTCCAAGGGCCACTTTATGGCAAGAGCTCCCCTCTCAACAGTGGAATACCTTGTCTCCCATGCTAGCAGCTTCTGACTGAGGTACAATACCAGCTGTTCTCCTCCCTGTTTCCCCTGGGTCAGGACTGCTCCAATCCTCACTGCTGAGGCATCGACTTGGATGCTGGAGGGTTTGGTGAAGTCTGGGCTGATCAGGACTGGCCAGAAACACAAAGCCTCCTCCGGAGTCACAAAGACTTTCACACATTCTTTAGTCCACTGGACCAGATGCTTTATAGACCAGCATTAGTTCTGTTAGTGGGACTGCAAGGTGGTAAACTGAGGGATAAAACAGCGAAACCGCCTGATTAACTCCAGGAAAGACTGGACCTGTTTCTTTGTGCAGGGCTGGGGATTATATTTCTGAGATCCTCAACCTTGCCGAACAGTCGCTGAACTAGTTCTCGCCCTAGCTGTTAGCCCAGGTACCGTGTCTCAGCGCGGGCCCACTCACACTTCTGGATGTTCAGCATCAAGCCATTGGCTGTAATCTTCTTCAGCACATCCTCAAGATGCTTCAGGTGGTCCTCCCAGCTGGCACTGAAGATGACCACAACATCCAGGTAGGCTGTAAAATGCTTCTCATGTCTGCTCAGCACACGAACAATCAGCCATTGGAAGGTCGCTGGGGCTCCATGCAGCCCAAAGGCAAGACAGTGAAATGAAAGAGGCCAAGGGGAGTGCTGAATGCGGTGTACTCACCAGAGTCCTTTGCCAGCAGGACCTGCCAATAACCCTTGCTGAGGTCAAGGGTGGTTATAAACTTGGCACGGCCCAACCTTTCCAGTAGCTCAATAATCTGCGGCATGGGGTAGGCATCGAACCTGGAGATGGCGTTGATTTTTTGGGAAGTCAGTGAAAATCCTCAGGGACCCATCAGGCTTTGGCACACTCACCACTCACTCTCAGAGGGCTTGATCACTCCCAGGCCCAACATGGCGCGGATCTCAGCCTTGAGAGATTCCACCAACCTCTCTGGGCCTTTAAGGTTGCTGCTGGATGGGGGTGTTGTCCCTGAAGCGAATGGTGTGCGCTGCCATTATTGTTTGGCCAGGGCGGGACTGGAAGAGAGAGGGGTACTGCTCGAAGTTTTGGTTCAGTTCCTCCTGTTGTTGAGGGGTCAGATGGCCCAGTGTGGGCTGTGGAGAAGCACTCCAAGACTGCAGGTCTTCGGTCATCTTTCCCCCCTCTTCCTCCACCTGTTGGACGATCCAGGAAAGCTTTGGGCCCTCTCTTCCTTTCCACTCCCTGGGCAGGTTGACATGACATGTCTGAGAAGCCTTTCCTTTCCCCAGATGGAGCACTTCATCGGTGACTGGACCTTGTTTCCTCCGGACTTGAAAGGGCCCCTGCTTCTTGACCAAGAGTTTGTTGGTGGAGGTGGGAGGCAGCAGAAAGACCTTCTGACCAGGGGTGGACTCACGTTGCTGTGCCTTACTGTTGTACCAGTTCTTCTGGTTCTGCTGGGCCCTCTCCACATTGTACCGAGCCTCCTCTCTGTAGGCCTCCAGGCAACCCCTCATTTGTAAGACACAAGAGACAATGCCCTCACCTATGCTGCCTTGGGGCTTGTCCTCCCACTGGTGGCGGAGCAAATCAAAGGGTCTCTGAACATCCCACCCATACAGGAGCTCAAACGGAGAGAAGCCGTTCAATGCCTGGGGAGCTTCCTGATATGCGAAAAGGGGGAAAGGCAGCCACTTCTCCCAGTCTGTTCCTTAATCAGCCACAAACTTCCTCAGCATGTTCTTGAGGATTTGATTAAACCTTTCAACAAGGCCATCAGTTTGGAGGAGGTAGATTGCGGTGTGGATATCTGAGATACCCAGCCGATAATTAATTGAGATACAAGGCATGAAATTGGTGCCTTAGTCCGCTAAAACTTCTTCAGGGAAACTCCCATGGGAGAAGAGTTGTACTAGGGCAGTAATGATTTCAGGGGAGCTGATTGAAAGCAGAGGGAAGGCTTCAGGGAACCGGGTAGCATTGTCATAAATGGCCCACATATAATGGAAACCAGAGCTGCTTTTCTCTAGAGGGCCTAGCAATACATTTGAATGGGGTGGCTATGATGGGCAAAGGCTGTGGGAGGGCTCAGTCAGTGTGTCGGATGTGGTGGGTATTCTGGCATGCAGGGCAGGAAGCACATCTTGGTTGACATCAGCATACACAGAATGCCAATAGAATCTGTGGCTTACTCTCAGGTAGGTTTGCTACTGATGCCCTGCTAGCCCAGGGGACGGTGTGAGCAAGATGTAAAATGAGGGGCTTGCAGCAGGTGGGTACTGCTAATCGGTTGTTAGGGGTATCCGTTAGATACAAGGTATCATTTTCCAGCATATTGCTATCCTTACAGCTAAAGGACCCCTTGCCATCCTCCCCCTTCTCCTGAGTATACAGAGGAGCCAGAGTTGGTCTGTTCACTGTCGGGCAGCTATGTTTGTGGGGACCTGTCATTGATCTGTGGTAAGGTTTGTGGTGTTCGGTGAGTGGTCAGGTGGACCCAATGTTTTCTCCAGGTGGCGTTTCTGACGTGATTTACGTGGGCCTTTCTTACCCCCTCTCAAATAGGCTATCAGACACTGCTGGCAGTGGCTCCACCCCAGCTGTGGTTTGGGACGGTGTCAACACAGGGCAGGACAAGATTGCAATGGAGTCATCATTACCCACTAAATCTACTAGGACTGGTAAATCTCTACCAGTTACCACGTCTTCTGGCAAATCATCAACCATGCCCACCACAGTTGGTATACCTTGCCAGCCACCCCAAGAGTAACACCATCTGTATAATACCTTTTAACATCCCCATGCGCATATTGAATCATCATGTGTTTGCAGAAATTAACAAGATTAGGTGGTAAAAATTCTGTTCTGAACAAAGTAATCATACTTCCTGTGTCTAGGAGAGCAACTTCTGTCCAGTTACCAGGTCTGGTATTTCAGCAGAACAAATTACCTGGCTCTCCCCCCTTTGGAAGATTAACAGCCACCTCTGCATCTAGCAATGAGACCCCTTCGCCCCCTGGGACGGAACAACAGCTGGACAGTTTAGGTTTTTTGGAAGACAAACAGAAGCTTTGTGACCAATTTGTTGACAGTAATAGCAAGATAGAGGAGTGTTCGGTTTTACTTTGTCTCTCGTGTCCCTTATTTTGTGGACCGGGGTGCCTCCGAGCGGTCGGCACTCCCGTGTCTCAGCAGCGGATGATAGGCGTGTTTCTCTCTGGGCGTTGGTGTACTGCTGCTCCAGCTACACCACCACCAGTCCATTGGAGGGCTTTTGTTCTTGGACCCAGATACGACCATCCCCTGTCAAGACCTGCAGCAGCTGCTCGAGGATGACGAATTTGCCAATCTCTTCCTTGCTATGGACTTCTGGCCTTACCCAGCACTGGTAGAGTTCTTTCAGGTGGTGGAAAGTCTCCTTTGGAGACTATCCAGCTGGCACAGATGTCTCCCAGAACTTCAGTCGATAGGTCTCCAGCAGTATGTCAAACTTTGCCAGGAGCACCTTCTTCAGGTCAGGGTAACAGTTGGACCTTTCCTCATCCATGGCTGAGTGGGCTTCCAACGCTTACCAGTCAGGAGAGGGGTGGGTCAACATGCCCACTCCTCCACTGGCCAATCCGACATCTTGCTCAGCCGTTCAAACCACAGGAGAAAATTCTCAATATCCTCTTCCTCTTGGAAGACTGTCATCTTGGGTTCAGACCAGCAGGCAAAGTCTCCATGTTCTGGCTCAGGTGCAGGCACAAGTTGCTGGAAGGGCACCTGTGGTGGCTGTGAGGTCTGGTCCTGCACACCTGGAGGTTCAGATAGCAGAGAGTGCTGGGCTGCTGGTGGTGGAAGCAGCATTGTTAGGTTTCTGCTGTCTGAGACGCTATGAACCTTGGAGTCCTTGTTGCAGTGGGAGCACCCACACTTGTCAACACTTGTCTCCGGAAGGGTAAGACGAAGGAACACATACCAATCCTCATAGAGGGATCAGAAGTGGAGAGAGTGAGCAGCTTCAAGTTCCTGAATGTCAAGATCTCTGAGGATCTAACCTGGTCCCACCATATCGATGTAGTTATAAAGAAGGCAAGACAGTGACTATACTTTATTAGGAGTTTGAAGAGATTTTGCATGTCAACAAATACACTCAAAAACTTCTAGAGTTGTACCGTGGAGAGCATTCTGACAGGCTGCATCACTGTCTGGTATGGAGGGGCTACTGCACAGGACCGAAAGAAGCTGCAGAAGGTTGTAAATCTAGTCAGCTCCATCTTGGGTACTAGCCTACTAAGTACCCAGGACATCTTCAGAGAGCGGTGTCTCAGAAAGGTAGAGTCCATTATTAAGGACCTCCAGCACCCAGGGCATGCCCTTTTCTCACTGTTACCATCAAGTAGGAGGTACAGAAGCCTGAAGGCACACACTCAGTGATTCAGGAACAGCTTCTTCCCCTCTGCCATCTGATTCCTAAATGGACATTGAATCTTTGGACACTACCTCACTTATTTTTAAATACACAGTATTTCTGTTTTTGCACATTTTTAATCTATTCAATATACATAATTGATTTACTTGTTTACTTATTATTTTTTAAAAATTTATTTACAAACGTTTGTATTATTATTATTTTTTTTCTCTGCTATATTATGTATTGCATTGAACTGCTGCTACTAAGTTAACAAATTTCACTTCACATGCCGGTGGTAATAAAGCTGATTCTGATACTGGTGATGGAGCTCTACTCAGGCTGGGTCGTAGCTCTCGAAACTCCTGCAGAAGTATTTCTTCCCAGGCCTGCTGCGTGGAGATGAACTGGCCAAGAAGAGCAGCCAGCTCCAACATCCCCACAGACTTCCTTGACTGCTCAGAAAGACCCTGATGTGTCTTAGCCCAAGTATTCTTCCTCGGACTCCATCATGCCCGATCGTACATCCTCATGAAGCTCTATCCCTGGAGCATCTGGTTTTAACTCTGGGTTTCCATGAGTGCAGCCCTCCTCTTTTTGATGTCTGCACCCCTTTTTGGCTTACCATCCCACCGCTGCCACCATCTGTCACACCTTGCTATCAGCTGTGGGTAAGCGTACCGACGAGGGTCACCAGTTGGAAACAAAAACCGATGGTAAGCAGCAACAGCAGGTTAGTGCAAGAGGTTTTATTTAGTGCCAGGTGAAAAAACTCCAAAAGCTACCCAAAAGTTGTGAAGAAAAAATACCCAAGTACACAAATGAAAACAAAATTTACCAATATACAGAGGCATTCTCCACAGCGCATTTTGTCTCTAACCTTCCAATTTAACTATTCACCAACCGTTGATTCTAACCTCCACCCTTCTCTAGCAAAGCCAGACTGAGGGTTTAAATCTGCCTCCACCTGGTCTAGAAGGACCAGGAAACTCTACTGTTGGTCTGGCCGGGGGGTGGGGGGGGGTGTGCAGGGAGGGGGAGGAAATAATCATCTGAGCAGACCATAATAATTATTTCAGAAATGGAATTGGAAAATTTTAAACAAGGATTCTAACCTCCTACAGTTTTATTGCACAACCAATACTTTAGTTAAACTCATAGATCAGTGGCCACATGCGCAGATGAATATTAATGAATAATGCATTCCCTGCCCCCCCCCCCCCCAGGTGGTGTTGTCTGTGTAGGGTGTGGTGCGACTGCTCCCACTAACCCAGGCTTATTTTAGGATGCCCCCAAACTATCCATTGGGTCTTTTTGGGGCCATTCTGCTGCCTACAAACTGATGTAATGGTGTGGGTGGAAATAAATGAAATTCTTGGAATGCCTGCGTGTATAATCCTTATTTTTTTGAGTTATAATCCTGCAGAGCATGTTAACTGGAGGGGTTGTTTTGATTAGCTAAGCTAGTGATTGTCTTACTGTTGGGTTGTGTAAATGTTGAACTCCCAAGACCTGTAGAATGGGAGGGCAAAGTGTGTGAACTACTGGGGAAATTAGTCCAGGGACAGAACGAGGAGGAGAGACTAACCTGGCAAAGGGGAAAGGTTAGTGGGAGAACTATCATTGCCAGCCTGTTCTGAAACAACCTGTTCAAACGATTTGACCTACCTCTTGGTCCCCCTCTGGCAGCTCGTTCCATATACCCACAGGTCTCTGAGTGAAAAACTTGCCCCTCAGATCTCCTTTGAATATCTCCCTCCTCACATTAAAACTGTGTTCTCTAGTTTTAGGGGACATTAGAGACTGGAGTTGGTGAAATCCGGATCGAAGAAACAACAGCTGGAGGAACTCGGCATCCTGTGGAGGTAAAGGGATGGTCGACATTTTGGGTCAAGACCCTGCAGCAGCAGTTTGTACTTAGCTCCTCTAGTTTTTAATTCCTCTGCTCTTGGAAAAATGTTGTAGCTATCTACTACCTCTGGGCCTCTCATAATTTTATAAACCTCTGTAAGGTCGCTTCTCAGCCTCCTGCACTCCAGTGAGAAAAGTCCTGCCTGTGGCCATCGCTCCTGGTAATTAAAGTCCTCCATTTCAGGCACCATTCTGGCAAATCTCTTTGCATTTCTTCTAGGGTAACCATGTCCTTCTTGTAGTGTGGTGACCAGAAGACACAGAATGTTCCAAGTCTTGGACGGCAGCAACATGATGGCCCAACTCCGACACTTAAGTACCTCTGCCAATGAAGTCAAGCAAGCTAAATGTCTTCTTCACCACCCTATCTGCCTGTGTCACAATTTTCAGGAAGCTATAAACTTGCACTACAAGATCCCTCTGTATATCAATGCATCTCATCCATTTCTGGGAAGATGATGGTGTGTGTGAACGCAGCGGCCTCTCGGGGCCACCCAAACGTGCTCTTTTCTTTGCAAAATTTGTCTCTTACGATCCAAAGGCAATTCTACTCCAAGAACACCGAGTACTGCAGGGCCACTCCATCAGTGAGCTGCTCGTTGATCAGAGCAGCTGGACTGGTGTCGGTGTCGCAGGGTTTTGCCGGGGTGTTGAAGGAACCGGTTGGGATATTGGAGGACCTGACCTGGCTGCAAACTGTGTTGCTGTCCGTTTCTCAGAAACATTGAAGTTGGTGCAGTATAACCTCACATCATCCCCTGAGCTGGCCACTTGGATCAGTCAGAAAACCAATCCTCCATGACAATATTTTGCCTCCAGTCACAAAGTGAAATTTGGATCAAATTTGCTAACAATTTTTGCTCTTGTATGCCCCCATTTTCTGAACCAGTTTACCATGTCAGATTATCAAGACCCTTGCTAACCTCGAGTATATCATCACTACCATCTTGCCTTCATCAATTTTCTTAAAACCTCCTCAAAACCTAATCAAATTTGTAAGACCACAAGACATAGGAGCAGAATTAGGCCATCTGGCCCATCGTGTCTGCTCTGCCATTCAACCATGGCTGATCCTTTTTTTCTATCTCCTCCTCAATCCCAGTTCCCGACCTTCTCCCCGTAACCTTTTATGCCATGTCCAATCAAGAACATATCAATCTCTGCCTTAAATACACCCAACAACCTGGCCTCCACAGCTGCGTGTGGCAACAAATTCCACAAACTCACTACCCTTTGGCTAAAGAAATTTCTCCGCATCTCCGTTTTGAAAAGGCGCCCTTCTATCCTGAGGCTGTACTCTCTTGTCCTAGAATCTCCCACCATGGGAAACATTCTTTCCACATCTACTCTGTCTAGACCTTTCAACATTCGAAAGGTTTCAATGAGATCCCCCCTCATCCTTTTGAATTCCAGCGAGTACAGACCCAGAGCCATCAAATGTTCCTCGTATGATAACCCTTTCATTCCTGGAATCATCCTTGTGAACCTCCTCTGGACTCTCTCCAAAGTCAGCACATCTTTTCTGAGATGAGGGACCCAAAACTGTTCGCAATACTCAAGGTGAGGCCTCAGCAGTGCCTTATAAAGCCTCAGAATAACATGCTTGCTGTTGTATTCTAGACCTCTTGAAATGAATGCTAACATAGCATTTTCCTTCCTCACCACCGACTCAACCTGCAAGTTAACCTGCAGGGTGTTCTGTTCAAGGATTCCTAAGTCCTGCTGCATCTCAGATTCCTGGATTTTCCCCCCATTTAGAAAATAGTCCGCATGTTTATTTCTACTACCAAAGTGCAGACCATGCATTTTCCAACATTTTATTTCATTTGCCACTTGCTTGCCCATTCTGCTAATTTGTCTAAGTCCTGATGCATCCTATCCATTTTCTCAACACTATCTGCTCCTCCACCAGTCTTCATATCATCTGCAAACTTGGCAACAAAGTCATTTTCCATCATCTAAATCATTTAAATACAGCATAGAAAGAAGT